>NC_041403.2:30764012-31364012 GCF_900747795.2 Erpetoichthys calabaricus | reverse complement strand
GGCTCTGAAATATTTCCTTCGGGTTTTCATAGTGTTTACTGGACATCTGCGTGTGCAGACAAAAGAGGCATTTCATGCCATTGCAGGTAGGTAATACACAGGCTAAAACACCCAGAGTGCCATAAAGAATCTCACAATCGGCCTAACATTCTCATTACCCAGGGTTTCCAAATGTGATTGGGGCACATGGGACTGATCACAGTGGAGTTAGATCAAACATTATTTGGAAAATGTACCTCTCCTCCTGATGAATAATCAGACACAGTGTCTTCATCAAAAATTTTACCTTTGTCAATATCTCGTTGATCAGACACAGGTTCTAGGGATATGACATTCCCTGCAACTGACCCAAAAAAAAAAGAGGGCTATATGAAACCTACCTATGGCACACATTGAGGACAAATACATGCAATGACCATCCTTTACCTGAAATGAAGTGACCACTGCATCCTGCCACTGGTTCTGAGGAGGAGCTTCCCCCTGGAATGCCCTCAGAAACAGGCTGATGGGCATTTTGCTGGAGAGCCAACTCTTCTGCAGGGGTTAGGTCTGGACCACGTGGACCTCCGCCTGTTTTTAGCTTGTCTGCCTTCTTCTTAGCTTTAAAATTAATGTTCTTTACATTATATATGATTCTTTATGTCAACAATTCTTTAAATTGTTATATTTACCAGTTTGAAGTATATTCTTGTACTTCACTTTAACCTGTTCCCGTGTTCTCCTCGTGCTCATGTTTGATCGGGAATTATGACATATTAAATAATTAATCTGACACATAGGTAATGAAACGCTGCTTTCAGTAAGTACAATGCACATGCGTTTAATTTGTTGGCCACTTTTTGCCAGCCGTCTTTTCTGGTTTGGGCTGCTTTTGCAGTGTTACCCCTTGTGCATATTAAATCTTGAAATTCTTCGTGTCCTTCGAATAAAAGGTCTTACTCCACTTGTGTAAAAAAAAAATGCGTCTGTTCTTTCGTCATTTTGCTACAGCCTATCAAAGACTTGCTGATCATGTATTCAAGACTCAATATATATGGGCTTTTCAATCAGCACGGGCGCGTGCATTCATCTCGGATGATTAGATCCAGTTAAACTAATCTACTACACAGCTGCGTTTGAAAAACTGACTTATCCTGGATGAGTTTCACTGGCATTAACTCATCCAAGATGTGGCATCTGATCTTGGATGATTTAAGCGACGTTCGGAAAATACCCCCTAGGACATGCTCTTAAGTCCTGAAACTCTCCTAGGTGCTCTTTTCTGTACAGCTTTAAGTACCATTGTGTCTTTCTGATAGCATGGTAACCAGAAATGCAAACAGTACTCCAGGTGAGGTCTCACTAGTACATTATATACTCTGGGGATAACATTTCTCAATTTGTATGCAACAGTTTTCTCTATATAACTTCAAACAATACTTGCCTTTTTAATCACTTCAGTGTATTGCCTAGATAATGAAAATGGTGTATGAACATAAACACCCAAATCCTATTCAGAGGTTGTTTCCAGTGTCTCCCATCTTGTATTTATAACGGACACTCCTTTTGCTCACATGCAGCATTTTGCACTTTCCTATGTTAAACTGCACTTTCCAAGTGTTTGCCTGTTCTAAAGATTATACAGGCTTTTTTGAGGTGTGTTTGCTGCCTCAGTGTCTGCCATTGCTCCAATTTACTACACACAGTCCAAGGAAAGACCCCTGAGGGACTCCACTGATAACCTCACTTCATGTGGTCCTCACAGGTGGCGCAGTGGTAGTGCTGCTGCTTTCCAGTAAGGAGACTGTGGAAGATTGTGGGTTCGCTTCCTGGTTCCTCCCTGTGTGGATAGCGCTTTGAGTACTGAGAAAAGCGCTATATAAATGTAATGAATTATTATTATTATTATTATGTGGAGCATTCTCCTCTTATCTGTACTCTTTGTTTCCTGCCGGTTCGCCAACTTGACATCCAGTTTTGCAGGTTAACTCTGATGTCTACAGCTTCTAGTTTCAGAATTAATCTTCAGGGTGGGATTATCAATAGCTTTTTGGAAGTTTTATTAAATTACTAGCAAAATACCCGCGCTTCGCAGTGGAGAAGTAGTGTGTTAAAGAGGTTATGTGAACATATATATACATAAACATATATACATATATATACATATCTACATATACATATATATATATATATATATATATATATATATATATATGTATATACACACACACATATATATATATATACATATATATATATATATATATATACAGTAATCCCTCCTCCATCGCGGGGGTTGCGTTCCAGAGCCACCCGCGAAATAAGAAAATCCGCGAAGTAGAAACCATATGTTTATATGGTTATTTTTATATTGTCATGCTTGGGTCACAGATTTGCGCAGAAACACATGAGGTTGTAGAGAGACAGGAACGTTATTCAAACAATGCAAACAAACATTTGTCTCTTATTCAAAAGTTTAAACTGTGCTCCATGACAAGACAGAGATGACAGTTCCGTCTCACAATTAAAAGAATGCAAACATATCTTCCTCTTCAAAGGAGTGTGTGTCAGGAGCAGGGACTGTCACAGAGATAGAGAGAAAAGCAAACAAATCAATAGGGCTGTTTGGCTTTTAAGTATGCCCGCGGCACAAAGCTGTTGAAGGCGGCAGCTCACACCCCCTCCGTCAGGAGCAGACAAAGAGTGAGAGAGAGAGATAGAGAGAGACAGAGTTTGTTTTTCAATCAAAAATCAATACGTGCCCTTCGAGCTTTTAAGTATGCGAAGCACCGTGCAGCATGTCGTTTCAGGAAGCAGCTGCACAAAAGATAGCAACGTGAAGATAATCTTTCAGCATTTTTAGACGAGCGTCCGTATCGTCTAGGTGTGCGAACAGCCCCCCTGCTCAATCCCCCTACGTCAGGATCAGAGAAAGTCAGCGCAAGAGAGAGAGAAAAGTAAGCTGGGTAGCTTCTCAGCCATCTGCCAATAGCATCCCTTGTATGAAATCAACTGGGCAAACCAACTGAGGAAGCATGTACCAGAAATTAAAAGACCCATTGTCCGCAGAAATCCGCGAACCAGCAAAAAATCCGCGATATATATTTAAATATGCTTACATATAAAATCCGCGATGGAGTGAAGCCACGAAAGGCGAAGCGCGATATAGCGAGGGATTACTGTATACATATACACATCCACATATATATATACATATATATATATATACACATATCAACATATATATACATACATATACACACATACATACACACACACATACATATATACATACACATACATATATATATATATATATATATATGTACACATACAGACACATATATATACATATACATATTTACATATCTACATATATATATATATATATATATATATATATATATATATATACACACACACATATATATACATATCTACATATATATATAGACATACATATATACATACATACACATATATATGTATATATATATATATATATATATATATATATATATAAATCCCCGTGAAGTACTGCTTTTAAATTTTTATTAAGAAGAAAAGAAAACCTTTTTAAATTGAGGGAAAATATACCAATAACAATTTGTTAAGGATCTGTTTTATTGTTAAGCTGCCTTTACACAGCCTCTCCGCTGTTTTATAAACGAATGCCATATAAGGCCGTCCTTTCTCCTAGCTTAGCGGTTCTGTATTCTTTTATTTTTCGTTTATAAAGATTGTTATAGTTATTGTGTAGCTATTTGAGACTCACTGTTCTGTTCAGGTACCCATTTCCTTTATGTAGTCCGCGGATTCTCCGCTATTTTTTGTTCGTTTATTACGATTATAGTTATTTATTGATTCCCTTCTTTAGCTGACTGCCTGCTCATATAAGGCGCACTGCTGTTTTTTTGTGACGCAGCCTTAACACAGCTATTCCGCTGTTTTGTAAACAAACGCCATGTAAGGTCTTCCTTTTTCCTTGCTTCGCCAAGGAAGGAGCCTTTTTATTTAATCCACGGGTTCTTCGCTTTTTTTTTCTTTTTTTACGATTGTTATAGTTCAGCACTCCGGTTGTAATATGACAAAGCCGTGCAAGCTTACTGTTAAGAATGCAACGTATAGTTGTATAGGAGAAAAGCAATCTTGCCTCAAATCAATGGCAACCTTTTGTAGGTCTATGAACTTAATTTAAACTTTAGGTTTACACGGTGCTTTGTTTCCGACGTGCTGCGTTCAGTCAGTTCACGTGAGCCGCTGTCTTGTGTGATGTTGTGATGTCCACGGCTTTATTTAATGTTAGCTAAGACCCGGCACTTAAAAGTTTCTCGCTATAGCAATTTTGAATCCGTTACAAAGTCATCCAAAGTCTCGTTTATACCTCGTGTCTTCTCATTAAACTTGTATCTCGCGAATATGGTATTGCAAATGGCAGCGGTAGCGTTTCTATAAACTTAATTTAAACTTACGTTTTACACCGTGCTTTGTTTCCGCAGTATCGAAGTGATCACTCGTGCTGCATTCAGTCAGTTCACGTGAGCTGCTCTCTTGTGCCTTCTCAATTGTGTAATGAATGTTTTCTTCAGCGCTCTTTGGGGCTCTTCCTTGTTTTCAGTTCACGTGATTACATAGGAGGCGCGATGACGCGATACGCGACACCCGCCTCCTCCATTACAGTATATGGACAAAAAAGAGGTTCCAGTTATGACCATTACGCGTAGAATTTCGAAATGAAACCTGCCTAACTTTTGTAAGTAAGCTGTAAGGAATGAGCCTGCCAAATTTCAGCCTTCCACCTATACGGGAAGTTGGAGAATTAGTGATGAGTGAGTGAGTGAGTGAGTGAGTGAGTGAGTAAGTGAGTGAGTGAGGGCTTTGCCTTTTATTATATTAGTATAGATTTTGAATGTTTTGCTTTTGTCAACTACTGCAGTAGCCTGCTCAAAAAATCTGAAAGATTACTTTCATAGGACATTCCTCTGATAAAACCATCCTCTGCTGTCATATGCTGTTTTTACACAGGTACTTTTCTAAATGTATTTGCTTATTGTTGTTTCCAGCTTCTTTAGCTTGTAGTCTCCTTACTTACTAGTCAGTGATACCCTGGACCAGGGCAGTCACACATGCTTTTGTTGGTCCTCTTTACAGACTTAGTTCATTCCTTCACTAATAAATGTATGCAGCTTGATTAATTTATTTTTAAGCATTTAGAAACATTGTTCACATATTACTTATGTAAGGCATTAAAACACAAGACATAAGCCCTGAAGGCTGGATGAGCAAGGATTGGACTAAATATTATGCAACATACAGCAGTCAACTATCAACTGGGCACAATAATAATAATAATAATAATATAAACTACCCAAAACATATTTTTTCCATCTTAAAAATGCATTTTCTAAATATGCAATATACTGAGAAATTCATTCATTCATACATTTATTTCTAATAGGACTGACTACTGCAATGTGGTATTCACTGACTGTTCAAATCATTCTTTATACAACTTCAGTTAATTCAAAAGGCTGCTGCAAGAATTACAAGAACCATAAAGTACAAACACATAACTTCAGTTCTTAAATCCTTAAACTGGCTCCCAGTTAAGTTTAGGGCAGATTTCAAAATTCTCCTTTTAACATATAAAGCCTTAAATGGCCAAGGTCCTGCTTATTTATATGAACTTACCATTACTTTCAAATCAGAGCACACATTAAGATCTCAAGATGCTGGTCTACTTATGAATCTAAGGATTAATTAAAGCTGGTAAATAGTCTGTCTGCTACTATAAAAGATGCCCCTTCTGTCTCCGTTTTTAAATCTTGGCTGAAAACTCACTCCTTCAGTTTAGTATACCCTGAGTAGAGCTGTGATTAGCTGTGCATACTGATTCTCTGCTGTTAGTCATAGTACGAAAATATAAATGATATATTAGTAAACTGTTACTAACCCTCCCCTATTATGTTTCTCTTCTTGGTATCCTCATATGGCACTTGGCACCACTGCTCTACTGCCAAGTTGTCTGCCTGTCATCGGGTAGAAGGGACTTTTCATCAGATTGGCCAGCCCAGTACTGACTCAGCTGTAGAATGGCCAGTAGGGAGAAGGTGACTAGTTGGCCAAGGTCTCCTGGACTCTGATTGTGTCTGGCTTGTCTGACTCTTTTTCTACAGTCTAGTCGTGGTTCTACAAATAGCTGAACGACAGATATTATTGTTTTTCATTTATGTTTATTAGTTTCTACTTTGCTTTTGATGTATTTGAACAAAAAAGTATTCTTATATAGTAAGTGATAGTTCAATATTTATTGAGTTGTATAATTTATTCTTGCATTTTGCCTTGAGAATTGTTGCAGTACTCTGTGCCTGCACTCGGTGAGGTGTGCTGTGCAAGAACAAAGTAATTTGTATTGTTGTATTTTATTTCTGAAGTTGCCATAATAGATCGGCCATCTGACTCTGAAGAGGATTACTTGTGTTCTGTTTTGTGTGTTGTATTTATCCCATTTGACACTCATTGTGCGGCCAACATACCTGGAAAGACGTCTGTCTATGAATTGACTTTCCCAAGATTTCTTCTTTTTTTTCCTTACAAGGGTATTTTTGGGAAGTTTTTTTTTTCTTTTCCTCTTAGGGAGTCAAGGCTGGGGTGCTGTCAAAAACAGGGCCTATTAAATCCCACTGCAGCACTCATTGCGTGATTTTGGGCTATACAAGATATAAATTATTATTGTTGTTATTATTCATTTTTTACCAGATGTCTTTATTTAACAAGCATTACAAAAGCAAACCATGATACATGAAGTGCAGTACTACAATTGGGTGCCATGCATTATGAAAAACTAGAATTAAAATTGAGTATGACATGTAGATCCACCAAATCAAGTTAATTTTTATGAGACAGAAAACATAAGATATTTTAGAGGATATTCAGAGGGTGTGCAAATGCGATCAGTGGCACCCATTCTCAGTCTTTGTAGGTGTGAACACAACCTCAAATGAATATAATGTACATTTTGAATGTTTAGTTATCTTAACAGGCAACAACATTCAAATGACACTAAAACAAATGACAAACTGTGTTGAGGAGTTCACGTCCCTGAGCCTCTTCAGAAGCAGTTTGTACTGCAAATCAGGAGGCTGTGCATTATAAAGCATGCAATGCAGTTTTGTTCAGTTTTATATTGGTATTTCCAGTGATCATTCAACATGGACAGCAATGCTGAACTTTTTCCAACTAAACTTTTCCAACTAAACTTGTTTTGATGTTGTATATATTGTGTCAGGGTTGGAAGTGTTGATGTTTGCCTGATGTTATTTTTACTGTCAATGTTCTATCAAAATCACATGCTTCTGTTTTTTCATTGGGTCCTTTTCAATTCACATTACTTAGATCCTGCTGGGAAAAAAGAAGAATCTTTTCATTATAAACTTAATATCAAAGAACTTCATCCCCTTTTGTTACAATTTTATGTTATTGAATGTAGAGGTCAAGCATGTTGTTGTGAATATTCATAAGGTTTGTTGATATCATCATAGATTCCAAAAATAATTCCAATTAGAAACCTAAAATAGAAAATAACAGGTGGGTGGGGCTATCTCTTTTTAAATGTGGTCATGGTTTAAAAAGAGGTCGAGAACGTTTGGTTAATTTAATGATTTCAAAATGAGTCTGGTGTGAGGATGGGTGTGTGTTTGAGAGGACCATGCATTGCTCCAGTGCCCAATCCAGCCTTGGTTCCCACCTTGTGCCTGATGCCACTGGTATAGGATTAAACAAAGATGCAAGGGAGATTTTTTAGAGTGGCACAAAAGGAGATGATCTTGAGTAAATTTAATATAAATATTTCAAAATAAATTCTTTAAGTAGTATTGCATTTTGTCTGCTGAATGTTTTATTGTAACAGTTTTCTCAGGATAACTGTTGTTCGCATTTTCAGGTCTTAAGTGTGATAGCTGGTAATGCTAAGAATCTTGGGATGTGGCCTCTCTCTGGAGTACATTGGCTATCAGGTAGTTTTGCAATGTAAAATACTGTATTTCACAGTTTGTAGTGACACCACTCACCATGTAATCTCTGCCTTGAACTTCTTTTTATTAGATAGACTCTGACTCTCCACCATTTAAAATGTTGGATGAACTGGCAAAGGAAATTGCTGTTAACCTAAAAGGTCACTACAGCTTCAGGGATACAACAGCAATGGTCTAAAATGGTATTGCAGAACCTGGAATCAATGCTAAAGTTCTGGGAATGTAGAAAGGGCACTCTTAAAAAAGAAAGGTGCCAGAGTGAGTCTTCAGAGAAATGTTCTAGGTTCCCAAAAGACACATCCACATGGAGTTTCCAGAAAAAAAAACTTTGCTTATTTTTATCCATAACATTCTCCATACAGTGAATAACCATGAATAAATGGTAACAGATTTGTGAAATACCGATGGCTTATGATTTCAAAAGGACTTGCTGCATACCATAACACAGGCGAAGTCCAGATTTACTTAATCTGTTAGTTCCCTGCTAGGTAGCCTGCCATGCTTTAAAGATTTAGGGTTTTTTTCTACATACAATATTAGGAAGTTTTTCAAAGCACAAAAAAACTACCTTATATGCAAAGTACCTCTATGAGGATCTACACAAAGCAGTAAAGAACCCTGTAGTGCCATTAAATAACCAGTATTGTTATCAGTTTGTAAACAACGTGTGTATGATATCACATGTGGTCACAATTGCATTTGTTTTTTGCATTCTTGGAGCTATGAACAATGCCTGCATTTCCATTTGTACTAGAAAAAATACTGATTGGTTTTGCATTATAATTGTCTATTCTGAAGGTTAGTTATTGACATTCACTGCTACTCAAATGCTCAATCTCTTCTCCATTGTCAGTTAACCATATCTCAACTGTAATATTGATGAACTTACATTATGAGGAGCTGTCGATCTAAAATTCTGTTCTTTTCCAGGTCTGTCCTAACTTGTAGTTTTGTGCATGCATCATGCAGTTGGTAACATTTTAAAATTTTTGTTTTAGCTATAAAGTTATAACAAAAATAAGTTGATTTAACATGACTTTTGACCTGACTCCTCTTCTCCACTATAGCAGTGTCCCTGCTATTATGGATCCTGCTGAGCCCCATTTTTATATGAAAAAGTATCAAGTTGGTATATGTCAATTTACAGAATGTAATTACTCAACACCCACTGAAACCAAGTTTGCTTCATAAAGTACATGTTAAAGTAATACAACTAAAGCTAGGCTAACATTAATTACATTATCATAGCTCCAACGACTGGCTAAGACATCTCACACCCTGTATACTTTCAAGCATAAGACCTGCTACACAATTTTCTGTAATATAACCATCAGAGCTACGCCAAGTGGCATCTGAATCCCGTTCTTCTTACTAATGATCCATCAGCTTGACATCTTGATAACGCACCCCTACTGTCCTACCCCACAAAACAATAGAAAACCTTGAACAGCTTGAGTGAACATAAAGTAATTGATTTCTTGACACACCATTACTTATTTGCATACATTTCCATTTAAAATGTGGGCATACATTTTCAAGTAATAGGAAAAAAAAATTTCCAAGATCACTCTGCTGCTCAGCAAAAAGTTGCTTCAGTATTTTTTTGTAGTAATTATAACAAATAAAGTAGACATTTTGTACTACCATTCTAAAAGATTTCTGTGGATATTAGATCTGCTGTCTTAGTTTATTATAAAACTGTCTGCAGCTGCAGTCAGCACAGTTTCTTGGCATATTTTGTAAGCATCTCCCACATTAAAAAAATTACACTTTACATATGTTATAATTTATAGTTTTCATTAATCTTTTTGTATGGAATCCACCACCTTTTTTGAATTCTTGGAATCTGTTTTTACTGTTAAGTTTGTAGATTAGCTGTTTGGTTTCAATTCTGTAATTTTGTTAGGTGGTTTTCACCACCATTTTTGTTGTTTCTTGATAATTGGGATTTGTGCTCTGGTTATTAGGAAGCTTGCCATGTTGTTAGTATCCTCAAAGGTTATAACATTTGTCAACAATGTGACAGATTTGAAAGGTGATCAAAAATGTAATTTCCTATCCAAGGTGTCAGAAAAGAAAAACATTTTTGTCAGTCTATTTTTGTTTAAATCAAATCTGTTTTGCAATTTGGCTTTGGTAACAGTGCATCTGGTTTTTGACCCTTTTGGCTTTTGATTGTGTCTTTTCTCTTGGTTACATTTTAAAAAAATCTGTCTGGTTCTGTCCATTCTTCTGAAAGGAGTGAGAGGAACCAAAGGGTTGCCTTCAAAAAGTTATGCTGCTACTCAATATAAAATGGCTTCAGTATTTAAGTGACAAAAGCAAAACAATACTTTTTGTTTAGCATGCCACATAAAATAACCAATGAATTAGTAACTAATATCTGTGTGTAAATAGTTTAAAAAATAAAGTCATACTTATGTATTTCATAGAATGTGTATGTAAATGGCAGGTGGCATAATTGACTAAATACGAAACTGTCCACATCAGCAAACCTCACTGATTTTTCGAGTCTGTTGTGAGCTGCTCCTATGCCCAAAATGGCTGCACTTCATTCACTCTTGCTTTGTTGCATGTGCATCCTCTAACCTGACACTGCCACTTTCAAGCTTTGTCAGTATCCACCTCATTGCCCATCACTTGTGTTGAATTTCATAGATGGGTGTGGCAGCTTGCATTTCATTTTATTTACAATACAAATAGCTTATATAGTCATGCCTGTGGTTCATGAATGCCCCTGTTTATGAACAAATCGTTTCATGACCAAAAATTTCATAAAAAAATTGGTGTGGTTAACGAACATGTTTTGGTTGACAAACAAAATCCTGGCAACGCAAGAGCATCCCGCTACCTAAGCATCCTTTCTACTCATTCCCAGTCTTCAGTCGCAGTCAGGTGTACTAGTTCTTACTGTACACATGTTGTGTTCTTTGTTACAGTAACTCCTGTTACTATTTCAGCAAGGCACCTAAGAAAGTGAAGAGTGGTAGCGGTGTTGAAAAGTAGAAGAAGGTGGTTAGGAAAATCACTGTACAAGTGAAAAAAGAAATCATTGAAAAGCATGAACGTGATGTATTATATTGGATATTTTTATTTTCATATTATTAAGGCTTTTTTATAATGCAATGTCTTTTTTTCAGATTTCTTACTATAAAATAACAAAAACTAATGAAAAAAATAAGGTTAGGTGGGCTTGGGAACCAATTAATTACATTTCAGTACATTCTTATGGGAAAAATTGCTTTAGACTACGAACAGAATTCAGAAACAGATTGTGTTTGTGAACCGCAGGCACCACTGTATAGACTTATGTATATATTTTAATGCATTTGTTTATATAATAAAAATGTTCATAACAAAAATGAAGTGAATAAAAGATGGTTGAGACCGAGTTCCCAGGCTCTTTGAATTCAGCTCTTTTATTGGTGAGTTCAGTGCCTTAATATCTGAATATGTGAGTTTAAACCTAGCAAAATCCCCCATCAGCCTCTACTGCATTTAGTGTAACAGTGCGTTAACAGTGCTATTTTAGTAACCAGTGTCAGTAGGTTAAGGCACAGTAGAATTATTCTCGAGTTTATATTCCTATATTCTTAATTTTTTACTTAATTTTAAATTTTACTTTTATTTTATAATCTTTCTGTATATGCAGTGTTGTGTGTTCGGTTTAATGTGTGTGTCAGTCCATGTACTTGTCGGTGTCACCTTGCATGTCCCTGATGGGTTCAACCTCTTTGTGACTTTGAGCTTGTTGAGCAACAGTGCTAATGTGTGGCATTGCCTTTAGTAGGATTAACTTATCTTTATTCTTGTCTATTGCATATGCACTTTCTAGCAAATTTATTGAAATTTTGGTAATAAAATGACAGCTTGTATAAAAATATAACATGTACAGTGATGCTCTGTGATTTTGATCATACGCTTGCTGTTCAGAATCTGTTTTGACACAAACTCTGGAGAATATTGCCCTCTTGTTCATACTCCTTAGTTAGGATATAAAAGGAGGCAAGTCAAGAGAAAGCCCTGTGTCTGCTCCAGACCTCCCAGGCTTAGGCAAATATCCTAATCTACTAAATGTGTCCATTTCTAGTTTCCAAAATTTTTTGAAATGTATTGGCCGTCTGCATGCCTAACACTCATAGTGGTTACAAATGCTCATAATGAAAATCTGCAGACCCTTTGGCTTTTTAGGACCATCTGTGTCCAACTGATTCAGAGAATCAAAAGTTGGTTGAAAGACATTATATGAATGAACACATGCAGGGTGACAAACCTCTTAGAACAGGCCTTGAACTTATCATGGAGTTATATGTCCAAATGTTTCCAAAAGCAAACTTTGTGAGCTTTAGCAATTCATTAGCCTGTTTACTCAAGCATGAAAATGAAAACAGTACAGAGGTCACATAAAGACTAAAAGACAGCAAATATAAAGCAACTTCACAATTAGAGCGAATCTTTCAGCTATAAGAAGTACCTTTACAGTGCATATGGATTTGTAAAGCACTGTCTTTAGTCCGGGTGGCACAGTGGTGCAGTGGTAGCGCTGCTGCCTCGCAGTAAGGAGACCTGGGTTTGGTTCCCAGGTCCTCCCTGCGTGGAGTTTGGATGTTCTCCCTGTGTCTGCGTGGGTTTCCTCCCACAGTCCAAAGACATGCAGGTTAGGTGGATTGGCGATTCTAAATTGGCCCTAGTGTGTGCTTGGTGTGTGTGTGTCCTGCCCAGGATTGGTTCCTGCTTTGTGCCCTGTGTTGGCTGGGATTGGCTCCAGCAGACCCCCGTGACCTTGTGTTCGGATTCAGCTGGTTGGCAAATGGATGGATGGATGGATGTGTTTAGTCCTTTGCTTCTAGCTTTCATTCCTGAAATGTTTAATAAATTTGTAACACGGCTACATAGATAAGAGTGCAGCAGCTCCAATATGTATGTTTATATAAAAAAATGTTCTTTATATTAAGTATAAATCTTAGCAAAGAAGAGCAGTTAAAATATTATTTTTTGCTACATTTAAATAATGACTTCTAATAATCACAGTTTCATAGTAAATCTTTTGACTGTGGTAAAGGAGCAGCCAAAAGACACTTAGATGATTTGGAAGGGAGACACAAATAAAAGTCATATAACAAGCCAGGGCTGAATACCATAAATGATCAGAAAAAAAGCAACCTCCAAAATTAGAAAATACTATCCAAAAATGAAACTAAAAAAACACCAGTGAATGGTCTAATATCTGTTCCTCAACTATTACGTGCAAAAATATTCAAGAGGGAAAATATATTGCGTTTTTGATCCAATACTAGGACCTCTTTGTATGCAGTTGAAAAAAATGATGCCACATTTCATGTGACTTCCACATCACATGACCAGCAACGGGCATCACCACCTGTATAACAACATGGCCACAAAGTACTGATAATCTGTTATGCATTGGTTTCAATTTCTAATTTTTTCTGGACAAGTTTCAGAAGTTGCGGTGGGCTGGCGCCCTGCCCAGGGTTTGTTTCCTGCCTTGTGCCCTGTGTTGGCTGGGATTGGCTCCAGCAGACTCTCGTCACCCTGTAGTTAGGATATAGTGGGTTGCATAATGGATGGATGGAGAAATTTCAGAGATCCAACACTTGTTTTGTAGGTTTTTGGGGTTATAGCTTATGATTCAGAGTTTACTTCATGTTTTATTTAAGAGTTTTATGTACTTAGGCTGCCATTTTGTTTTTTTATGATTATTAGTATTTTTGGATCTCCCATCTTTAGGTGCAGCTGCCAATGATGTTAAGGGTGTTGCCTCAGAGGTTGGGACTTTTGAGAAACGACAACCCTAATGTAAAATGGGTACTTTAGTTTCTCTAACTTTTTGAAATTTTAACTCATATGCTTAGATTTTTCACAATATAACCAGAGCCGTTCTTTGCCTCTATTCTGGTCCTTTCTTAATCCTACAGAGGCTTTGGTAACATTTTAGTTTAGGTACGGCAGAAATGCATCTATTACTCATTTACTATTACGTAACAAATCCTTAACAAAGGTTTCTTTGGGTGTTCATGACACTTACAAAGCATCAGTAAAGTGTTTCTTCATCTCTGCAATGTGACCTTTGTGATGGAAACCAAGTGCATCAGCATCCCCCAACATAAACACACCAAGAGTCCCGGGATCAGATAAAAGAAGATGTTTATTCATCACAATTGCTTCACACAATACAAAAAAGTAGCACAAAATCATAGGTTTCTTTCTCTCTCTCTACAATTCTTCTCTCCACAATACTCTTACCACCGCACTGCCCTCCTCCATTTGAGTATTGCTTTTCTTCCTCCCAGCTCCAACTCTCCTGGGAGTTTGTCACCCTGTAGCACCCCCTTGCGGTACCCAGTGACCCCAGCCGGGCTGCTCTGCCTGACTACATTTCCCGGCATGCCATGCTGGCTTCCCAATGGGTACTAACATCTGGAGCTGCTGCCATCTAGTGTGGTGGGGGACTAAAAAGCTCCCAGCAACATCTTTCCTTTCTAGTGGGCTGTCCATCCATCCCTTCTGATCCTTCCTTCTGGGTCTGATCCCTTTCTCCTCCCCAGCCGGGATGCCTTTTAGGAGCCTCCCGTCCGGGTAAGGAACCATCCCTTCTTCTGGCCAGGATGCCCATCCAGCCCATGTGGCACCTACACCGTCTAAGAAAATGTCACTTTGAAGTGGTGTGAGGTGACTTAACTGAGACACACTTCCCTCAGTATTACAGATTTAGTATAAGGCCTGTGAATCGCTTATATTAACAAGTCATTTTACCCTCATGTCAATACGCCACACTGCATGGAGATGAATAACCAATCTACTGATGTTTTATAAATGTTATGAAAACTTTGTAAAGGTCTTGTTACACAAGAGTGAATGAGTAATAAATGCATTTTTGCAGTACCTAAACTAAAATTTTACAAAGGTTTTGCCTAATTTCATAAGCTCAGGTGTAATTTTGGGCTCTGCATGATGATTTCCTAGTCCTGTGCTTTGAAAAATATGTTTTTGTTATCCCTAATGATAGGAGACTCAAAAATAGTAATATTCTTATCCAATAAAATGGTGGTTAACCTGCATCAAAATACTTAATAAAGCAACGTAAATGTAGAAGTCAAAAATAAACATTAGAATTGTTATCTACAACCCTATAAAAAAAATAATATAAAATTGACAAAATGAGTATCAGTGGCCTCATGTATAAATGGTGCGTACAAAAATGTTGCATAAGCACGTTTCCACACTCAAATCGCGATGTATAAAACTCAAACTTGGCGTAAAGCCAAGCACATTTTCATGGTAGCTCCAACCCTGGTGTACGCAAGTTCTCTGCTCGGTTTTGCAGACTGGCAGCACCCAGCGTCAAAGCAGTGCTACTGTTCCTGTGTGGTTTCCCTTTCTTTTTTAGATCCACATCCCTGACGCGGCTTTATAAATACACTGAAATTAACCTTTTATTAAGGTTAATTACTATTATTATTATTTATTAACAAATAATATTGTTTATTAGTTTAATGCATCTGATTGTAATTAACCTGTAACAATATAATGGTCCACAGAATGGTCAAACTATTCTAAATACCATAGCTGCTTTAGCGTTGTTTCTTTCACTGCACCTTCTTCTTCTTCTTTCAGCTGCTCCCGTTAGGCATTGCCACAGTGGATCATCTTTTTCTATATTACTCTCACTGCACCACTAGGAATATTTATATCACTGTATCTGAGTGGGGCATCACAGCTCTACAGCAGCTGATTGGAAAGAGATTATTGGTATACTGCATCAAGCACACACTGCCTCAGCCATGCTGTCTATTGAACTGCTCTCATACGACAAACGCTTCAGAGCCTTTCCTTGCGGGTTCAGAAACAGTTTCATCCCAAGAACTATAAACGCACTCAATCAGGCCATCAAGTGCTCCTTGTAGAACACTTTGTACTTATAAGTACAATTACCTCACTGTAAACTTGCGATACAGTTATAATATTGCACAACCTGAGCCACTTTATGAAGCGCGTATTTACATATGATGACGATATCATTTTTAAGATGAAATGAGGGAAAATATGTTTATTATATTATACAGATAAAATGTTAACTTCATTTAAATAATCTATATTGTTAATAATTAAACATGTGAGGACACGGTGTCGCAGCGCTATTGAGGCGCTGGCACTCCGTTCATGGATTGTTCCTGCCTCACGCTGTATTCTTGCTGGGGCTGGCGCGACACTGGAAAGATAGATGGATAGAATAATTAAACACGTACTACAAAGATATTTTGATGTTCCTTAAAGGTTTTGAAGAATCGGCGTCCTAAGCTACCAGATGGCTTAATGTCTATTACAGAGCTGATTGTGTAGTGATTGGTTACTTAGAGAAAGAAAAGTAAGGACAGGAATTGGAGGTTAGTACATTTGAAAGAGACAGTACTGCTGCAATAAATTATTTCATCAAAGGTCGCGCATGGCGCAGCAAGCATCTTGTGTGAGGCAGGAACAATCACTACGCCATAGAGTTCCCATGTTTAATAACATGCTTTAACTCCTGTCATCATGAAAATTATATCAAGTAAACATCTCAGTATTTTAAATTATTCAGAGAGCTGTAATATCATGATTGTAATGGATTCTGTGTCCTGTCAGAGGAAGAGAAAGCCCGTTTAAGAAACATGTAGTGATTATCACACATGGACGGAGTGGTGGCTCTGAGGCTAGGGATATGCACTGGCAATCGGAAGGTTGCCGGTTTGAATCCCGTAAATGCTAAAAGGGACTCTGCTCTGTTGGGCCCTTCAGCAAGGCTCTTAACCTGCAATTGCTGAGCGCTTTGAGTAGTGAGAAAGGCGCTATATAAATGCAAATAATTATTATTATTGTTATAGAGCACATAGAAGATCAAATACAAAACAAAGCATGTAACGTGCTACTTTAGTTATGATGGGATTTGAGAAACTAGTAAATGAAATGATTTTAAGATGAAGTTTATGATCTACTTTAATGACAAAATAAACTACGGGATTAAGGTGGAAATTTCGAGATTAAAGTTGACATTTCGTGCTTTTTAAACACTGTGTGCCTATTTTTTTTCTCAGTACCCTAATAAGCTTTCATATAAACACTCAGACTGTGGGCTGCGACTCGCCTTTTCACGGCGACTTTGATATCTGACAACTTCTTTTTTATTTCGGGCACTGTGCGACTTTGCGAACTTGAGCTTTCGAGTTTCTCCGACACTCTGTCACTCGATCAACTTCCTTTTGTTGATTATACCCTTGTTTAAACCAACAAATAGTAAGTTTTTCCTTGTCTCCACTTTGTATTCGCTGAAATTCTTCTATTTTCCCCTGTGCTTTTGCCATTGCCTTTTCACAGAAGGCTGAGCTTAAGGGCTATTTATATTGATCTGCATATTCAAAGAGGCATAATTCTGGAAGGAGTTGGAGCAGGACAGCAGGCGCGTGCACATGTGTTACTTTTCACGCTGACCGAGATTTATGTAGCGGAAGAAGGTGGAAGTTGGCGTACGCATAGATTTATGCATCTGGATTTTTTTGTGTGTAAGCACATTTCCGCTTTTCTCTGTACGCCATGTTATAGTGTAAATTCTACGCACGGCCTTGTACATGAGGCCCCAGATCTCTGATACTGGTCCAGGAAAGACTGAACAAAGTAATAACAGACTGTGCCATTTCTAAGTACTAGCTTAGTTGGTTTATTACTTTACCTCACAAAGAGAGCAGAATTCTTTTTTTCAGTTGCCCTCAATTAAGAAAGCAAACCTACAATACATATATCATACCTTCAACAACAAGTATTTAACAAAAGGAAACATAAATGACAAAATGTATGGTCACCAGTCATTCAGACCTGACTTGGCTGCTACTGTTCATCAAGATGCAACAGGATCAGATGTGGCAACTTGAATGAATTTTTTTAGAATATATTATTTTGGAATTTGATCTGGAGTCACAAATCGACAGATTTTAAGCATTTTTGCGATACAGGTTTGACGACAATCTTAAATGTTCCTTAGAGAGTTTGATCCATAATGACAATATATATAGGCAAATATCAAAGAAGCTGGAAAAAACTGGCATAAAACAGAAGAAAAATTAAATATGTGGTATAAAGTGCAAGACTAAAAACAAGAAGGGATAAGTAAATAATATTTTAAACTACTGGCGAACAAACTTTGAACACCCCTGTTTTGTTATTTCTAGTTGTTATGAAAAACAAGTTCTGGTCCCTGTTGTTAATGAAAACAAAGTCAGCTTTGAAAGCGTTTATGCTATAATATATTGAATGGACATTTCCATCCTGAAACCTTTGAGCCAAGAGCACACAACACAGTACAGAGGTCACCTAAGGAGTAAAGTGCAGCAAATACAAATGTACATCTACATTTATATGCAGGACTGGTTAAATCAATCACTACATCCATAAAAGATTTACAAAAATTTGAATATTTATAACAGTAAACATATTATTTTCTTTGGACCACACTGTCAGTCAATGTTGGGATTTATACCAACAAGCCTGTAGATTTTATACAAAAGTATATACAGGACCACCAGAACACATTACTGGAGCTATCTATCTATCTGTGACATTTAATAAAGCCAGGAGAAATACTTGGCACTTGCTAGAATAGTAATTGTGCATCTGCAATTTGGCTGCACATTCTAGTCTAGGATCTTTAAATTCATTAACAGCCACATTCCAGTAATGCATACCAGGATACACCAGTCCTCTAGCCCATGTTGCAAAACACAAAAAAATAATAAAGAAAATGAATGTTGAGGGCAGGGTATTGATGAATCCTCATTATAGATAAATTCTCAGTTGGTGAACCTTGTTCAGTAATGGCTCAATAGTTAACTCTTTTGTATGAGTATATAGACAACCTGTCTAAGCAAACAATATTATATACGAAACTAAAACTAAAGGAGGAGTTTCAAATGCTCATACCTCTGAAAACCTTCTTAACAAATCACTTACTGGAGTTATTAAATATGGAAATGTAAGCTGACATCAAAATATTGTGTTTAATTATTATACTTCTGTTGGAAACAAACATTCAATAAATAAAGGAATCAAAAACCTACCAGAAGAAACAAGACTAGCCATGCAACTCCATAATGAAAAGAACAGAAGCCAACTTTTCATTTTTCTTGAGTAACAGTACTTGATCCACAAGCAGCCCCTGTGTGAACTGACTGTGAAACACTAACAGAGTCCTTATATAGGCTGCTGGGTAATGAGAGTGTGATGTCATTTGGTGCAAGCCTTTTGTTTGAACTTTTTTATTTGTTCCTGTTCAATAAGTAAAAACACACACAAACACAAATAATAAAGACTGGCTCAAATTGTAACATTGTGTCAGAATGTTATGGTAAGTTAAATGCCTTTCTGAACAAATTAGTTTTAATTTGTTTTTTAAAAGATTAAATAGAATCAGCTGATCAAATTAATTTAAGTAGGTCATTCCAAAGTCTGGCCGCTATACAGATGAAGGCCCTGTGACCCAAAAGAGTGCAGGTTAGTGTGGGGCACAATAAGACTGCCAGAATCAGAGGCCTGCCAAAAGTGATCAAAATACGCAGAAAAGAGGTACTAACTTTAAAAGAAATACAAATAAAATATTAAAATCGTAAAAAAAAAAAAAGTGGCAGAATAACTCAGTGGCTTACACTGCTGCTGTCCCACTACTCCAGAGATTTAGGTTAAAATCCTGGCAAATGCACCATCTGTGTGGAGTTTACACATTCTCACTGAGTCTGTACCAGCTTCCCTGTCAGAGCCCTAATCTAGATAAATTGATAGATAGATATTAAAGGCACTATATGATAGATTGATAGATAGATATGAAAGGCACTATATGATATATTGATAGATAGATATGAAAGGCACTATATGATAGACTGATAGATTGATATGAAAGGCACTATGTGATAGAGTGATAGATTGATATGAAAGGCACTATGTGATAGATTGATAGATAGATATGAAAGGCAATATATGATAGATTGATAGATAAATATGAAAGGCACTATATAATAGATAGATAGATAGAACTTTGTTTGTCCCCATGGGGAAATGTGGTCTTTTATAGAAGTTCTTTAAATAAATATAAAAAATAAATATAGTTAGTTAAATAAATATAGACACATAACCTATACATGTTATATTAACTGGCAAATCAATATTGAGTGAGTATGAATGTTCATTAGTGTGCCCTGCAATGGACTGCTGCCCTCTCCAGAAATGGTTCCTATGATGTGCTCAGTGCTGCCAGGATAGGTACCACCCTCCTCAACCTTAAACTAAATTAGAAAATGGATGTGTAGGACTTTCTGAATGACTATCTTTTTAATAAAGTGTATAGTGTCCTTGACATCTATCTTGTTACGTATCATGTCATAGGGATCTCCCTTCACTCATCTAAAATAGGCCAGTTCAGAGTATCCTTTTATTGCAGCCAAGACAATGTTTGAGTGTCTTAGGGACAAGACTCTGACTGTTGTTGAGTGGCCCAGCCCAAAGCCCCTAGATTCTAGAACATCTGTGGAGAGACCTGAAGATGGCAGTTTACAGACACTTCCCATCCAATCTAACAGAACTTCAGAGGATTTGCCAGGAAAAAAAAAACTGCCCAAATCCAGGTACGCAAAGCTTGTAGAGATTTACCAAAGAAAACTAAAAGCTGGAATTGCTAATGAAGTGCTGAATTAAAGGTCAGAATACTGTAGTACTAGGGTGTTGTACCGTGTTAGCCATTATGAATGTAGAGAAAAGCCAAGCAAAATGACACCTTTTATTGGCTAACTAAAAAGATTACAATATGCAAGCTTTCGAGGCAACTCAGGCCTTCTTCAGATTACATCTTGCCTGAAGAAGGGGCCTGAGTTGCCTCGAAAGCTTGCATAAAGTATCTATCTATCTATCTATCTATCTATCTATCTATCTATCTATCTATCTATCTATCTATCTATCTATCTATCTATCTATCTATTGTAATCTTTTTAGTTAGCCAATAAAAGGTGTCATTTTGCTTGGCTTTTCTCTACAGGTCAGAATACTGAAATGAATGAGAGATTTCAGTATTAAATATTTAATAAATTAGCAAGCCTTTCTCAAAACACTTTCACTTTGTCATTATGGGTTGCTGAGTGTAGATTAATGTGCAAAAATGGCAAATACACAGGTTTGTACCTTTCTAAACAATGTCCAATTAATTCAGTTTTCCACAGATGGACTCCATTCAAATTGTAGACACATCTCAAGGAGAATTAAATCAATCAGGATACAGCAGAGCACAATTTACAGTGTCACAGCAGAGGGTTTGAATACTGAAAGAAATGAGTTTAAATACATTAGCATATATTTCTGAAAACATGTTTTCACTTTGTCATTATGGGTTATTGAGTACAGGTGGATGGGCAAAAATTTCAAATGTATCCTTTTAAAATGAAATCTACAACACAATAAAGTGTTCAGAAAACTAAGGAGTCTGAATACTGTGTGAGTCCACTGTATAAACCCATGCACAGTTGCCAATTAAGTTTACTTGTACAAAGTCTTAAGGAGAATATTCAGACTCCAGCTGAGATTTAAAACATGCACCTCATGAGGTACAAGGCAACTGCCAAAGCCACCACACTACCATATTTGGTTGAGCTGTTGTTTTGCAGTTTAAGCTATCATTTATTAAGCAATAACTCTGTTTACATAATAAATTTTATTTTCATTTTTCCAAGAAAAATGTGTTGACCACATCCTACCTTCCTGTTAAACACTGTACTTTTATCATTTTATTTCTTTTAACACTTCCTGTTAAACACTTCACTTTCATCTTTTAATTTCTTTTAACCCTTTCTATTAAACACTGTACTTTTATCTCTTTATTTCTTTTAACACATTTGCACACCTTTGTGAACAAACTATTTTCACTTTGTTATTATGCATTATTGAGTGTAGACTGATAGGCAATGATGACAAATGTATTCATTTAAAATTAAATCTACAATACAATAAAGTCTTTAGAAAGGGATGCCTTGATAGGCACTCACTTCTCTCATAGTGCTGAAATGGATAAGTGGGTTCGAAAATAGACTGACGTGCTGGAGCAATTTAAAAACTCAAACAGACCAGGTTCACTGCCTGGTAATTCATTGATTTGAGTTTGCCCTTTCCTTTCTTGGAGTGTGTTTTGTGGTTATTCAGATGTTGCACTGAAAATGTGCATATGCATTAATATTCATGACTCTAAACTGACCCATGTGGGCATATATGTCTGTGAGATGGCATGTGATTGGATGAAATGGTGTTCTGGGTTGGTTTTTCCCTTGTGATCAGTGCTACCAGGTTGTTCTTTTCTTATTTTGGTGTCCTCCTTTTATTCAAAATGTTCAGAGTAGATCAGTTTAGCAGGGGCGACACACCAGCAGATGTCATCTTAGGAATTTTCTGAATTTCTGACACGCCAAGCCCAAAATGTTAGCCATCACTGGTATAATGCCTTTCTATCTATCTATCTATCTATCTATCTATCTATCTATCTATCTATCTATCTATCTATCTATCTATCTATCTATCTATCTATCTATCTATCTATCTATTGTAAGAGACGGCTGGGATGCCCCGGATATGGAAGGATGGGGGAAGGCAGCTTTGTTAGGGTACTGCCTCCCCCAAGATATAAGGGGGCATTTCCCCTTGGTTTACAGCAGTGCCCCGGATACCCACAGGACATCCTGGGACTTGGAGTTCAGCCTCAGCCCCGTTGGGTACCGTGGGTGCTGCCAGGGGGGGGCTGTGAACATACAGGACACAAGGTTTTTGACCAACCAGAAAGTGCTGGCAGTCCACGTGAGGGGAAGCCCAGAAGTACTTCCGGGTTGGCCAATATAAAAGAACTGGACAGACCTCATAGAAGCGAGCCAGAGTCAGGTGAAAGGGGACAACACTTGGTGGGAGGTCTGGAGGAGAAAAGAAAGGAGAAGAAATAATAATTGTTTATTGTGCATTTGTTTGTGGCTGTGGTGGTGGAGAACACTGTAAAAGAAGAAAAAGAATAAAAGACAATTGTTGGTGCTTTTAACTTGGGCCGTCACTGTCTGGTTGTCAGGTTTGAGGAGCAACAGTGCCCTCTAGCGTCCACACTATCTATCTATCTATCTATCTATCTATCTATCTATCTATCTATCTATCTGTCTGTCTGTCTGTCTGTCTGTCTGTCTGTCTGTCTGTCTGTCTGTCTGTCTGTCTGTCTGTGTGTGTGTGTGTGTGTGTGTGTGTGTGTGTGTGTGCGTGTGTGTGTGTGTGTGTGTGTGTGTGTGTTGGGTTAACTGATGATTCTGAATTGCCACTTTATGAGTATGTGTATTGGTAGGCTCTGCCATTGATTGCTAGGTTGGTTTCTACCTTGTGACAAGTGCTGCCAGGATAGGCTCCAGCCATTCATTACCATTTTTATTGTTGTGAAAACTGAAGTTTGTTATGTTTTGAATTTAAGGATTCTAAATATGCAACTATTGTAGCTATTAAATATTATTGATTATTTGTTTTAAGTATTGTTTGTACAGATGTTCTGGGGCTTTAAAAATTTGCTTTGGCTGGGCCACTCCAGAACAGTCAGAGTTTTGTCCCTGAGACACTCGAACATTGTCTTGGCTGCAATAAAAGGATACTCTGAACTGGCCTATCTTAGATGAGTGAAGGGAGATCCCTATGACATGATACATAACAAGATAGATGTCAAGGACACTATACACTTTATTAAACAGATAGTCATTCAGAAAGTCCTACACATCCATTTTCTAACCTGCATGTAGTTTAAGGTTGAGGAGGATGGTACCTATCCTAGCAGCACTGAGCACATCATAGGAACCATTTCTGGACAGGGCAGCAGTCCATTGCAGGGCACACTAATGAACACTCATACTCACTCATGCTAACTCAGTATTGATTTGCAAATTAACATAACATGTATAGATTATGTGTCTATATTTATTTAACTAACTATATTTATTTTTTATATTTATTTAAAGAACTTCTATAAAAGACCACATTTCCCCATGGGGACAAACAAAGTTCTATCTATCTATCTATCTATCTATCTATCTATCTATCTATCTATCTATCTATCTATCTATCTATCTATCTATCTATCTATCTATCTATCTATCTATCTATCTATCTATCTATCCTTCCTTGCACAAAGTCACATCCATCAAGTGCATTGTTCGAATCTGAGGTTTAGAACATTCTAGGAGTTCTAGAAATCTATTAAGTAGAAACACCAATTTAATGCATTTTAAAACTTTTCAGTCCAAAGCCTGTAGCAGTGAAATGTTCTCATTCTAATTAGTTCTTGCTTTAATAGTGTAGAGATGCAAATATAAGGATCTTACAGTGCAATTAAGAAATTACTATTTTTTTCTGCACTTTAAATAAAAGCTTTGAGTGCTAAAAATATTGCAACTGTAAACAATTTGCTGTGCCTTCTGCCTCATGAAGTCCCACCCTGCTGACATGTTCTTTATTTTCTCCATGTTACAACTCTGCAATGGTGGGCGTGCAACTCTTGTGATAAGCTTGTGGTTTTTCTTTATGCTGTGTAAGAGTGAAACTGGTGGTAATGAATTTATGTTGTCCTGGACTTCTTCATTTGAATATTGATAACTGTATTTTACGTACAGTGTGTATTATAAATACTAAGTATGTTCACTTACTAACTTGTTTACTGATTACACTTGACAAGAAAAATTTTGCACCCTGAATACGTTTGGGTGTATCTTATGAATTTTAACCTGCTGATCACAAAAATCACTTTTAAATTTTGCTTTTATTGCAGTCACCTATTTTTGTGATTTCCTCTCATATTATAAGAATACATACACAATATAACACTACAACTGGAACGTTTGTGATGCTAAAAGTCATAGGCCCTGCTCGTAGGAATGAAGCTCAGACATACCAAGTACCACAAGTGGAGCATCCATTGTGTTAAATGAACTGGCTGCTCTAGGGCAGGAAATTGTGCCAAATAAACGACTTGTTGACCCAACAACAATATTTTTGTTTCCTTTTCATATACAACTTGAACTTTCGACAAATTTCCTGTAACCAATTAAAAAAGAAAGTGAAGGGTTTTGATAGTTAAGATCAACGTTTCAACGATTATCTGGTGCCAAGACTAAGGAAGGCAGTTGTGTTGGTCCAAAATTCAGACACGTAATCAATGACGAGTAGTTCAAAGATCTGAAACTGAGGTGGGAGAAAATGGCACAGAAGGCATTCAAAGATGTTGATGACAATTTTTTTGCCAACTACAAAGCACTAAACTAAGTCCAGTGGGTTGACAACATGCTTCAGAACCATGAAGTGCACCGTGTTGCTAAAGATTAGTTTTCTGCCTTCACACTTGGACATCTTCCCTGCTTATCTTGGTACAGTCAGTGATGAACAGGGTGAAAGTTTTCAACTTTCAAAGGTTTCAGATTTGTCAGTTTACAATTGCATCTACTGTACAACACAATAAAGCAGTGGTCCTCAATCACGGTCCTGGAGGGCCGCAGTGGCTAAGGGTTTTCATTCCAGCCAGTGTCCTAATTAGAACTCAGTCCTTGCTGGTAATGATAGTTGGTGTTTAACTCTATGCCTTGTTAGTTGCTTTCATTGATCAAAGACAAAGTTTAGTTACTTTGTCAATCGGATGTCCTCAATTACAGTCCTGGATGTGTGCTGTGCCTGCAGGTTTTCACTTTAACCGATTTCTTAATTAGAACCCTTTTATTTACTACTAAAGCAATATGTTTTTTTGGGCTTAATTTTAGATCTCTTGCCTGTTACCATTCAAAACCCTTAATTGCCTATTTTAGATTTTAGCAGCTGCATTTAAGTGTTTTCCTAATCAGACATTAGTTAATAATGAGATGCAGATAACCAATAAAGGAGCAGCTCTCCAGTTGATGTGGTTACCATGAAGTATCTGTAATAAAAAATGTTTAGAAATGAATGAGAGGGAAATTGGAAGGACCATTAACTTTAAATCTATTCTGGTCCACAAAACACTTGGACGATGTTCTCACAGAAGGAAACTGTACAGTGCAATTAAAATTGCTCTTGGATGAATGAAAGCATTAACAAGCCAAACAGTTCAATACCATGTTGCATTATCAGCATGGACTTCTTTCTAATTAGGAAATTAGTTGGAATAAAAACCTGCAGCCACTGTGGCCCTCCAGGACCGTGATTGAGGACCCCTGCAATAAAGTTTGCAGAAAGTGAAGGGGTCTGAATACTTTCGTAATCCATGGTATAAACCCACACTCAATGTAGAATTTGCACCTAAAGGAGAATATTCTCACTCCATATCAATAGCATGTAAGTTGGTGTTTGAATCCAGCATTAACGAGATATGAGGCCATAACTACTACACCACCATATTTAGTCATGCTGTTGTTTTGCAGTTTAAACTATCATTTCTTTGTTAAGCAATAACTCTGTTTACATTTTATTTGCATTTTTCCAAGAATCATTTGTTCTCCACACCCTACCTTCCTGTTAAATGACTTAATTTAAACATACTGGCTACTCCTATTTTTGATAAAGACACAAGAGCAAAAGTTTCAAGAAGATTGTTTTCTAAAGTAGAGCTTTAAACTCAGCATTTGTAATGAAGGACCCTGCAGGACTCATAATCCTGTTGAGAGTGTCACAGTACAGGACAGGAATCAGACTGTCACTAGCCATTGCCAAGGACAACGGGCCACTTTCAAAAGGGGGAGTGTGCATGGAGTTCTGGAGGTACATTTGGCTGCCAGTGTTAATTTAAAGTAGTGGGAGGGCAAACTAGGAATTCCTTGTGCCATTACAGTAAGTGGCAGCAGGGAGAAATATTTTTTAATATGTCTCCCAGGCCACATTACACTGGATTTGCAGTTATGGTTACCTGGAACTTTAATTGAAAGCTGCAGTCCAGGATTGTAGAGACCCCTGTGGCCACTAGAGGGATCTCTGACAGGATGGCCCTTGGGGTTCCCCATATCTTTTCCTGACATAGGAAGTGGAAGTCAGTCTACCTCCAAATGCAGTTTATGTCCAAATCTTTAAAGGATTTACCAGCTATAAGCCAGTTGTGCATTTCCAATTGTATGACCAGAGAAAGAAAGAAAGAAAGAAAGAAAGAAAGAAAGAAAGAAAGAAAGAAAGAAAGAAAGAAAGAAAGAAAGAAAGAAGAGGAATGTTGGAGGGTGTGAACAAAAGCAGTTCCTACTTTGTGATTAAGTCTGGTAGGCATTTGCACTGCATGTGCTGTTCAGAAAGGTGCAGGCTGAGTGAAACAGCAAGCTCAGCCAATGTCACCAGGAAGTACTCTTTGCTTGCTTCACTTACACAAAGTGTCTGCATGACCGAGAATTAAAGTTCTCCTATTTGCTCATTCTGTAAGGAAGTGCTTCTGAGGGTCTTTATAATCCAAATAACATGACAACCAGCAGCTACCACAGTGCAAAATTTGTGTCTTGCAGTGCATTGTTGTGTGATTCCATGACAGGACACTTAGTGTAGTTGGCAGGATTTGCACTGTGTGTGGGAGGAGTGTAGTGATAGTGCAGCACACAAAGCTAGGGGTAGTGTGAAAGAGAAAGAGCTCAGTTGACATGTTTAGGAAGTGCCCTGCTTGTTCAGCTTATAGCCAGTCTCTGTGCAGCTAAAAATGGAACTTTTCCTATTAGCTATATGAAACGGTGTCTGAGGGACTTTGTAATCCAGACTTTGCAGTTTCGCAGCTGACCTCAGTTACCACAGTGCTAAATGTCTGACCTGGGATAGACTGGAGTGTGATTCCATGACAAACCAACACCTAACCTGATAGACAGGCTTGAACATATATAGTCAGGCCCAGGGGGTGCTAGGCTTTTTGTTTTTTTCTGTTCCCAGTATTGCATTGTCTCCTTGTTTACTCTTTTTGTAATATAGTCATTTTCTTTTACATACTTTGGCCTCTTTGGCATTATTTTGGTTCAGGGACAGTTCAACCGTGCCCCTTTACAGATACTCATTTAAAAATACACATCAGGGTGGTGTAGTGGCTAGTCTTGCTGCCTCCTATGTCAAGTTCCTGTACTTTAATTGTGAGATTTGCACATTCTGTGCCTAAAAGGGGACAAATACAGTTCTATCTATCTATCTATCTATCTATCTATCTATCTATCTATCTATCTATCTATCTATCTATCTATCTATCTATCTATCTATCTATCTATCTATCTATCTATCTATCTATCTATCTATCTATCTATCTATCTATCTATCTATCTATTGTGAAGAAAACACAGACACACAGATTAAGGATTGGGAATTTCGTCCCTGTATGCTGTAAACCACAGCAAAAGCTGAGAGTATTCTCAATAATGGTTATGTTGGGTTAGCTGATGAATCTGAAATACCACTTTATGAGTATGTGTATTGGTAGGCTCCGTCATTGACTGCTAGGTTGGTTCCTACCTTGTGACAAGTGCTGCCAGGATATGCTCCAGCCACCATTTACCATTTTGAGTGTTGTGAATGCTGAAGTTTGTTATGTTTTGAACTTAAGGATTCTAAATATGCAACTATTGTAGCTATTAATTATTGTTGATTTTTTGTTTTAAGTATTGTTTGTTTTAAGAATTGCCACAATGCAGTTATGTTTTTGTTATGGGTACCATCATTTTCTGGCCCCGTTGCTACAGCATGAATATGAAGGTTGAATTGGGTGACGTTATTGATGCTCCTGTGACAGGTGGCTAAAATGCTAATTTTAGTTATTTTGAGCTTCAGCAAATTTTGCTGATATTCATTATGTTGTATGTTTTCCTGTCATGTTCCTGTTGTGTTTCACTAATCTGTTACCCATGTTATGTTACGGCATCAGTGTGAGAATCTCCCAGTGTTCATTGTGTGTCACTGTGACAGGAGGTAAGCATGCTGTACCCTCTGTACAGTGCAATTAATTTAAATATTTTAAATTGCTTAAGTCATTTATTTTTGTATGAGGCAGTAATTGTAATATGATCTTCTAGAAAATGTACCATTGCTGTTTAGTTTTTGTTATGTGTTAATGTGAGCATCCAATGACCTGTCCACAGGTTTTTTGTTAATAGGAATCTAATGTTTTCTGTGTTAACATTTCAATATGTTACTAAGAAATGTTAACAGACAAAGGAACTTAGTGTTGCTTCCTTTGTGGAGTTTTATACAAAGTGGCACACTGCAAGTCACAACGTAGAAATTTCGGAGGTTGATCGGATTCATTCAAGTCAGAGCGCAGCAGTACAGCATGTGCAGTGAACACCGGTTACACTCCCATTCATAAGCAGGCTGCTCATAGTGACTGTCATTCACGTATTTTAATTATTACTTGTAATAAACAAGGGTGACAAAAGTTTAAGAGTTGTGGCATCTCCTCGGTGATCCTGTTTAATCAATAAACAAATTCTGCGAAATAAATGCAAATAAATGGCCAATGCCTTGGTTCAAGGTTGCTATGTTACAGGAGCTCCATCTTTGTTGACTGTAGGTCCTGCAATGAATGGCCAGCTTCCTGTGAGCTTTCTGAATATACAGAAATTTTCTCAGAAAAGGTTGGACTTCAAGTATGTGACTTAAGTTTGTTCAGACATCTTCTCGACTTTGCACTTCAGACCTGCAAGTGGAAAAGAAGAGGAAGTTAACAACAGGTGGAATCATTTACCTTGCCAGACTGACAAACTTAACTTTTTAAACGTTTTAGGATTTTGACGCAAGTGGCATAATTGTTATTGAATAATTTCTAATAAGGAACCTGCTGACAAGAAAACACAAACTCAGAAAGGCAAAAGAAAGTTAGAAAGTGTATGCGTGGCATAACATTCAGGTGCATTCAGGGACTTAGGTAACTGATGTGGAAGTTGGAGTATTTTACATTTTATTAGCTACTTCATCACAGGGTCACATATCACATTTTTGCTTATTAGATAATTTTGTAACTAATTTTTGCTCTGAGGGTGTTGATGGAACAGTATAGAGAAAGCCAGAAGCGTCTTTGTGGACCTGGAGAAAGCATATGACAGGGTGCCTCAAGAGGAGTTGTGGTATTGTATGAAGAAGCTGGGAGTGGCAGAGAAGTATGTAAGATTTGTACAGGATATGTATGAGGGAAGTGTGACTGTGGTGAGGTCTGCAGTAGGAATAATGGATGCATTCAAGGTGGAGGTGGGATTACATCAGGGATCAACTCTGAGCCCTTTCTTATTTGCAAAGGTGATGGACAGGTTGACAGACAAGATTAGACAGGAGTTCCCGTGGACTATGATGTTTGCTTATGACATTGTGATCTTTAGCGAGAGTAGGGAGCAGGTTGAGGAGACCCTGGAGAGGTGGAGATATGCTCTAGAGAGGAGAGGAATGAAGGTAAGTAGGAACAAGACAGAATACATGTGTGTAAATGAGAGGGAGGTCAGTGGAATGGTGAGGATGCAAGGAGTAGAGTTAAAAGGTGGATTAGTTTAAATACTAGGGATCAACAGTACAGAGTAATGGGAATTGTGGAAGAGAGGTGAAGTAGAGAGTGCAGGCAGGGTGGAATGGGTGGAGAAGAGTGTCAGGAGTAATTTGTGACAGATGGATATCAGCAAGAGTGAAAGGGAAGGTCTACAGGACTTTAGTGAGACCAGCTATGTTATATGGGTTGGAGACGGTGGCACTGACCAGAAAGCAGGAGACAGAGCTGGAGGTGGCAGAGTTAAAGATGCTAAGATTTGTTTTGGGTGTGACGAGGATGGACAGGATTAGAAATTAGTACATTAGAGGGTCAGCTCAGGTTGGATGGTTGGAAGACAAAGTCATAGAGGCGAAATTGCATTGGTTTGGACATGTGCAGAGGAGAGATGCTGAGTATATTGGGAGAAGGATGTTAAGGATAGAGCTGCCAGGGAAGAGGAAAAGAAGAAGGCCTAAGTGAAGATTTGTGGATGTGGTGAGAGAGGACATGCAGGTGGTGGGTGTAACAGAACAAGATACAGAGGACAAAAAGATATGGAAGAAGATGATCCACTGTGGCAACCCCTAACGGGAGCAGCCAAAAGAAGAAGAAGATAATTTTGTAACTATAAGTTATAATTAAAAATAATAGTGATAACAGAATAGAATTACATGTGTTTGTAGACTACACTAAATTCATGCTTTTTAACAGCATCTTATAAAGTCAGTTAAAAAGAAGCATAAATGGGCTTGTAGTGGCTCAATACCTTTTATACACAGAGGATTCCAGTTCAGGTGATGGGAAAATGGCATCAATTGATGTGCCGTTAAGAGTTGTGGAAGTTCTGTGACTAATTGCAGGGTTTTCTTGTTGCTTTTAAATAACAAAAGGGATCCCAACAATATAAAAATCTCAATAACCATCCATCAGATATTAAGTGCAGTAAAAACAATCCCTTCTTAGTGATAATACCACCCACTCAGTTAAACAAACTAGAGGCCAACTCAATCTGTATCAATAATAAAGTGAAATTACCAAAAGAAAAATAACTATAAAAAGAAAATTAACAATACTAGCATAAAATCACAATCAAAGAATACTAGTATGAAAACAAAATCACTTACTCCATGGAAGAAGAAAAGCACCTGAAATGGCATCTAGCTATTAATATTATTTAAAACACAGTAATTCATTAAATTTACACTAGCCGACACCCGCCGTAGCATACGGTGGTGTAAGAATAGGAGCGGAAAATGGTAAGAAAGGAATGCAGAAATCAAAAAGAAATAAATACTTCTTGAAAGACGCATCTGGCCCAATGTGATGCAACGAAATCTACTGCCCTATGTCGTAATGAAAATGCATTGCCTTCGTCAACCGTTTGTGTCAAGAAATAACCCACTGATAGGAACAGACAGTTGCCAGATCCCGTAATAGAGATGACATTGTACAAAAACCCGTTGACAGAGAAGATACTGTCGTTCATTTTATAACAAAGGCTTAGGAAACAACCGTCGCAGTATAACGAAAATATGAAGGAGCAAAACCAATGCCAATGGTCGACAGAGTGCCTTTCTGTAGCAGGCTATGGAAAAGACTCCCAGGCGCACAAAGGCTGAAGTGAAAGGTCACGCGGTCAGGCTAGATATAGGGCGGTGACGTGACACCAATGGGGTCATGAGAGAGAAGCGGGGAATGCGGTAGTCCGAAGGAGGAATAGGAATCGAGAAAAGCGGCGTGGGGGTGTATGGGGGGCCTCAGGCAGCGTGAAGAAGGGTTTGGAAGAGCAGGAATAGGAATTGAGAAATGCCGTGTCGGCTACGTGTGGGTGGGACCGGTTTTGAAGAGGAGCCACAGGCAGTGTGGAGAAGGGTTTGGAAGAGGATGAATAGCAATCGAGAAATGCTGTGTCAGCTGCGTGTGGGCGGGACTGCTTTTGAACAGGTAGTAGGACGAACCAGAAGAGAAATATATATAACAGATGAATAAAAAAGAATTTGGAAAGGAAATGACATTGTGTTACAGATAAGATTACAGATAAGATAACTCTTATCTTAAATATTTTAATTTCAGTCTGAAAATACACAGAAGGAAAAGCTGCTATTCGTGCTGTAACCCCAACTCTTTGTCAAACATTATGCCGCTAAGTAACTGTTTCAGAAGGGTACATGCAGGAGTTCCAACCTACAGTACCTATGGAAAAGTCATCTCTGAGAAAGGAGCACCGGGGTCCTTTCATCAGATTGGCTGGCCCAGCACTGACTCAGCTGTGGAATGGCCAGTAGTAGGGGAGACAGCTTATTGGCCGAGGTCTCCTGGACTCTGAGCACATCTGTATCCTCATATGTGATAGTTTTTTTATTTACACTAGTGAGTAATATGATCAATTGTTCCATTTTGCTTTGTAGTTTGTCCTGTTGTATTGTATTTCTGAGGTGGCAATAGATAGGCCATCTAGCTCTGTGAAGAAGATTACTTGTGTTATGTTTTGTGTGTTGTATGTACCCCATTTTTTGACACCCATTGCACGCCCAACCTAAATGTAAAGGGGTCTCTCTCTAAATTGCTTTTCCCAAGATTTCTTTCATTTGTTTCAAGGGTTTTTTTTTGTCTTCTTAGGGAGTCAAGGCTGATGGGCTTTCAAAAAGCAAGGCCTATTAAAGCCCATTATGGCACACCTTCTGTGATTTTGGGCTATACGAGAAATAAATTGTTGTTGTTTTTGCTCTGTCCTAACTATTTGCAACACTCAGCCGCTCATGCACAGTCAAAACTATTAAACACAGCACAGTTTTTGAAGTTCCTTTTCTGGCTCCATGTTATCTTTACATCACTAAGAGGAGATGCACCTCCATGTGTGATTAGTTAGCTCAAACACCGTTTAGTTGCAGGTTTATAACGTCTATTCTTTACAATAATAATGTGCATATAATGCAGTCGTGAGTTTGCTTATACTGTGTGATGGATACTGTTTGTTCAGTTTATGCTTACTGAGTGGTGCTTTCAGAATTTCTTTCCTCTTCCATTCATTTCCAGATAGGAAATGTTTTGGCATGTGTGTTTCTATGCAAGTGGCTTGCACGTATGCCTCTCATTGTAGTTTTAGTCAACATGCATTATGCATCCCAGTGACAGTCAGACAAGTAAAGGAGGACAATATACAAAATATACAAGCAGAGACGTGACCACGGGGGGGCTGGGGTGGGCACTGCCCCCCCAGAGACAAGCCGTGCCCCCCCTGCAAAATACTCTGTCCAATGAAAACTCTGGAGAAGAGAAATATTTGATTTTTAAAACTGAGTTGCTTTCCAATTGGCTGTTTGAATTTGGGGCGTATCTGTCAGTGTCTCCTCCATTAGACAGGCACCGTGCTGCTCACAGTTCACTTCACTGCACATTTTGCAGCACGTTTTGAACCTGAACTTTTTGACCGCATTCTTTAATTAAAACAGCGTATACAGTACGTTTCATTCTTCTTTTATTTTCTGGTTGGTAACACCAAAGGCTATGCATAGATGGCTTATTAAAAAGCAGACATCTTCAACCTCTGTCCCTCCGCAAGCTGCTGGCTCCACGGTTGAGCCCAGCACTGCTGCCACCAACACGGAGCACAGCGCACCCACGTCGGGAACTGAAACTCCAAAAGATGTAGATAAGCCTACACAATCCTCCAGCTCTGCACCCGTGTTGGGTACTCCAAACCTCTGCCTTCAACAAAATATACAGTCCGGTCTGCCTGACTTAAATATGGATAGTCCATCCCAGCCCATTTTAATTAATTATGCCAAGCGCGTATTCGGAAAGACACTCAGATGTTTTAGTGAAAGCTGGTATCAGTCTCGACCATGGCTTGAATATTCTGTTGTCCGTGATGGCAGCTTTTGCTTTGCCTGCCACAAATGTAGTGTTTCCAATTCGGACCGCGAGGACATATTCACCAAACACGGCTACACTAATTGGAAAAAAGCTCTAGAAAAAGACGGTGGCGGCTTCCACAAACACGTGTCTAGTATCCCGCATGTCAGAACCATGTCTGCATCACAGCACTCATCATTGGTGTGTCTTCAGCTGCATGTGAAAGCTCTTTCTCTACTTTGAACCGCATTCTCATTCCATTCCGCCGAACAATGCTGCATTCAAGGAAGAGAAATTTAGTCATTCTGGCACATGAGAAAAACATCACAGAACATCTAGACATGAATGAATTTATTTCAGAATTTGCCAAGAGTAACCGCAGACTGGTCCTGTAGATAATATCCAGTTTAAACACTGGAAACTGATGTCCTATAGCCTCCCATGACTACAATAAGCCATGTTTCTGTTCTTGCTCTCATATGTTGTATACATTTGACTGTATTGATGTTTACCTTGTAGATGTAGTTCTATATTTGTTCACAAAAAAATAATAAAAGTTCCATTGCCTCTGTTAATTTTATTGAACAATAGGTTATGATTTATGCCACAATTTTTACTTTTATATGTTATATAAAACTATCTGCGGTGGGTTGGCACCCTGCCCGGGATTGGTTCCTGCCTTGTGCACTGTGTTGGCTGGGATTGGCTCCAGCAGACCCCCGTGACCCTGTGTTCGGATTCAGCGGGTTGGAAAATGGATGGATGGATATAAAACTATGTTGTTATTATTATTTGACCCCCCCTACAAAAATGGGGATGGATGGATAGATGGATATTTTTTACCCCCCCAGACAAGCCAAATGCCCACCCCCACATGATGTTCTGGTCACACCTCTATATACAAGTTAAAACAGTAAACTAATTCATAACAGAAGTCACATAGAATGTTTCTCGAAATTTTAGACAAGTTTGAGTTTTATTAGTTAATATATTCATTAATATGGGTTTTGTGCAGGTTACATTAGATAACATACAATTAATTAAACAAAAACATATCATATCTACTTTAGGGGGATTGAGACAAAAGGAATCAAGCAATTCCACTCTGCGCCATCTGCTGTTTAGCTGCTTGGACATATGTAGAACCTGCAATGTGCTGTTTGAGGTCAGATATTCCTTCTTGGGTGACCAAGAAAGCTCCACGGCAAACGCATTTGTCACCGGGGACAGGGCTGACTCACTGACTTTCTATCTCACATTCAAACCTATACATGCATGTAGCGTCTTGCTTTGAACGTTCTGCTGTGTAATGTGTCAATTGTCAATACACGAATGAAGCACAATAGCAAGGATAACGGTGACACACAATCTCACTCAGTGTGCAGTGCTTGTCCGTCTGTAATGTAAGCGTTCCATGAAACTCATTCACTCCACTTGTATAACTGGTTTGATTTTAACTGTTCTCATTGTCATTATAGTGTATATATGAACCGGTGTGTACAAAAATACGGGTCAAGTTGTGTCTGTTATTGTTTCGGTTCAGTATGCTGTAATTTATTTTTCAATGTGGGCAATCCCGTATTATAAGGAACAAGAGGCAACTCTACTGGTGTGTGTGGATGAAGACCATTATCAAGAAACAACACAGATAGCGATCAATAGACATTAATAGACTTTAATTCATTTCACCGCTGTTTCATTAAGTGTGAAGTACGGTCAAATTGACTGGATTAAATTAACATATTGCATACAGTCTGCAGTGACCTTTTAGTTTTCTCAAAGGCCTCCTTTAAAGTGTGTTTCATATGTAGATTGTATCCATATATACTTTAGTAGGATCACATTTACTCCCGGCATTAAAATGCGCCTCCGGTGTTTAATGAGAATGGTCTGCTGCTGATGACCCAACAAGAAAAAAGTGTAAAGGTGTCAGGCTTGTGGCGTAGCTACAATGGGGCAAGGGGTGCAATGCACCCGGGCCCCGGGCCTCGGGAGGGCCCATCAGGCCTCTTTTTTTTTTTTTTTTTTTTTTTTGCGAGCGCACAAAGTGTGCAGGTTTGGGGGCCCATTCAATGATGATTGCACCCGGGCCCCTGTGAACCTTGCTACGCCTTTGTGTCAGGCCTTACAAAATGTGAACGTAGTGTCAAAGATGTGTTGTGTCTCATGAAGGTGATGGTATCTTGACGACTCCCATGAGCCACTGCTGCCAATCCACTCACTTTTTAAAGCTCCACCCTACTGTGGCTTACCTGACTGCTGCCGACAAACCTTTTGTCTTTTCTGCTGACTTAATTGTTTGTGTAGAGAAAACCCCACCTGCATTTCCACTCCAGTTAAATGTACCTATTGCTGTTGGACCCACTCCAGTACTGAATCCAGAGGATAGCAAAATTGCTTCTGTGATTAAGTTATGAAAACAATTTCTGCAGTGACTAATTCTGCAGTTTAAAAATTGCTTTTCATTTTTTATTTTCAGAAATGCTTAATTATTTTATGCGCAATTCAAAAAAGTACTACTTAAGCCAAGTGAGTAGTGCTCAGCTATTGTTGTCATCAAGAAGATCTGCAGTGACTAATTCTGTTTTTTGATAATTACTGGTTATTATTTATCTAAAAAATGAGAACTTATTTTATGTTATAATTAAGAAATTCAAGTACTAGCAAAATAACATTAATTTAATAATATATCAGTTGTTTCTGAAATGTCCTTTGTTAGTTTGGAATTCTGCTTCTTCTTTTGGCTGTTCCTGTTAGGGGTTGCCACAGCAGATCATCTTCTTCCATATCTTTCTGTCCTTTGCCTCTTGTTCTTTTACACCCATCACCTGCATGTTCTCTCTCACCACATCCATAAACCTTCGCTTAGGCCTTCCTCTTTTCCTCTTCTCTGGCATAATCTTCCAAAGTGCTGCAGCAATGCGTTTTTACTTCAAGTTATTTGAAAGTCTATTGAAGTGCTGGACTATTTGTGTGTATCTCAATAGCAACAGGAATATTTCATAAAGGACATTTTATATATCAGTTTTAGAAAAAGAAGATTTAATAACTTAATGGAGCAAGAAGTTTACTTTATATACTGATGCTATACCTAGGACAACTCATTGAAAGTTATTGATATGAATTTGTCCAAAACAAAAAGAGGAATATTATCACTCTACTTGTAGATGCTCTGTCCTGAGCATCCTTCTCCCAATATACTCAGCATCTCTCCTCTGCACATGTCCAAACCAATGCAATCTCGCCTCTCTGACTTTGTCTCCCAACCTTCCAACCTGAGCTGACCCTCTAATGTACTCATTTCTAATCCTATCCATCCTCGTCACACCAAAAGCAAATCTTAGCATCTTTAACTCGAATTACATTTAAAAAATAAAAACAGGCAGTGTAATAGCACCAGCAGCAATATGCTTTTAAGTTCAAAAACAATCATCTTTGTCAAGACAGCGGCAAAAGTACAACAGGATAAATATCATGGCTGGTGTAGGGGGTTCTCACATGTTCTCGTGGTATACTGGGGGACCTTAGAGAATATAAGAGTTGAGAATCACCGAAGTAAACTACACCAGAAAAATAACATTCAATTAAAAAATGCAGAAAAACATGCGCTATGTGCCTTAAATGCCGTTTTTTTTCTGGCCTAGGACAGGGACATACTGAAGGTGTCAGAGCGTACCCCAATAGTTTTTTTTTATGGGGGGGCCTTCACTTACAGGTGCCTCTTCAGAGTTATTTAATAACCCAACCTGAACACACAGACATGAGGAGAATGTACAAATGTGACACACACAATGACGAGACACAATGAGGCAGAAGCGCTAGTCAGTGTATCAACATGTTACTTTATAGTATAAAAAAAATCAAAACAGATATTTTGAATCCCTTAGGTATGAATTGCTGTTCTTAATTGCTCTGTGTTTTGAGGGCATCCTCTTGGGTAACTACAAAACAGCATGGCCTGTGTTTGCCTGAGCATAAACAACATAATCTCCCGAAGTGCTGCAGCGATGAGTTTTTACTTCAAGTTATTTGAAAGTCTATTGAAGTGCTGGACTATTTGTGTGTATCTCAATAGCAACAGGAATATTTCATAAAGGACATTTTATATATCAGTTTTAGAAAAAGAAGATTTTACGCTACCAGGAATACTCCCAGGTCCAACATAACAGGAAGCCCCCCAGCCTCCTCCAGTGGCGTCAGAGTCGGGAGGAAGAAAAGCAACACTTACTGGAGGGAGGTGAATGGAGAAAAAAGAGAAGGAAGGAAGAGAAATTTGCCTGTCATTGTGCTTGTGCAACCTCAGCAGAAACCTTTGTAAGGTACAGTATTTAGATAAATAGAAAACAAAGCCGTGGCTGCATTGTGTTCAGGGTTTGAGACTCTGTGGCATCCCCTATCTGTCACAACAGGTTTAACATATGCACATAATGCTATATGCCTTTATACCTTTCTGTCTACCAGTTCATGGTTCTTTCTAGCTGTTGGCCTCCAATCTGAAATCATACATTGTGAAAGATTGAGGCACGGTCGTCCTCTTGAACCCTCAGATCAGACGTCAGACACCAGATAAAAATCCAATTATTATTTATTTTATAATAATAATGTGCACCAAGCACCCTTCTCTCCACAATACTCATAAATAAATCAATAAACAATAACCAATCCTCCACTCCCAGACGCGTTGCCACCCTTCCACCCAGCTCAGCTCGACGTCTGGAATTTCCAATAGTCCTTTTATATCTACTGACCCGGAAGTGTTTCACATCCTACAGTCCCTGTGATTTCTTATCACTTCCGGGTCAGATAAAAAGTCCTTCTCTTCAACCCGGAAACACGTCGTTCCTTCTGGTCATCTGATCATGACGTGCTTCCAGGTTATAGGGCACGTATAAGTCCTTGAGCCTCCCTGCAGCGTCCTCTGGTGAGCCCCACGGTGTCCAGCAGGGTTGGGAATAAAAACTCCATTGTCCATAATTCCCTGCTGGTCTTCGGGGCACTTCCATGCTACAGGGAGGGCTCCATCTAGCGGCCTGGGGGTATTGGCCTCGATGAACAGCCGGCCATCTCCCACAACATAAATACAATCATGATTCCATTAATAAGTCAGCTTATAGGGGGTAAAACAGAATCTTCCATTGTCTGTGCTGCTATGTGAAACTTACATTCTGCTGAAATTAAGCAAAAACCTATGGGCATTTACCATTAATATTCATTTGAAAAGTTTGGCTCTTACTCAACTCATCTTAATTTAGCAAAGAAAGACTGGCTTAAGTGTGCTTTCCATATCCAGAAAAATGTAAGGCATAGACTTCCATTAACACAGAAAAACTGGGATTACAAGTTATGCACATTTCACATTGCACCTATTGTCTATCAGCTACATGCTTGGGAAATATTAAAGTGCCATAAAAATAACCATCTCATTTTAAATGCAAATATAAAATATTTATGCAGTTGTGATATTTGTACCATATACAAATGCTCATACTTGTTTAAATTTAAATGAGACACTTTTGGAATTTAGGCCTACTTTCACGGGCTCAATAAGAAAGTTCAAGCTGGAATAAATCAGTTTCTCAAAGATCCAATTTATTGCTTCATGAATATTAACAATTTGGGATAAATGATTTTGCTGTAGTGAGAGGAAGCTTTTCATTCTCTGCTTTTGAAGAATGTTAAATAGTAAATCTGGCTCACAGACACACATAGAAGTGTGACCTGAAATGAAGAAGAAAGAGAGTACTGCATATGAAAGTGGTGTGGTGGAAGGTAGGGTAGGGTGGAGAAGAAGGAAAAAAATTAAAAGTCAAAGTGTGTGTGAATGGTGGGCACCCGTGAAGAGAAGTGAATGGAAGGAGGTAGAGGGTTGTTAGAAAAAATAAGAAATTGTGCAAAACCACAAGGAGATGAAGGAATAGTGGGTGAAAACTCTAAAACACAAGAGGTTAAAACAAAATAAAGTTGGAACATAGAAATGTCATACATCACAGTATGGTATTGCCAGGCCTCTTGCTCATTTTTGTATATGTTTATTGTTGAGCTTGGTGATGACACTTCTTTGTGCTTGTTTTTAATGGCTGCTCCAATATTCCTTACCAAAATCTGTGTAAAGAGTGGCATTCTTGACATTGCAATTCTAGTGGCACCTATTTTATCGTGGAAGGGTTCTGTGGTGGCCCTATCCTAAAATACAAGGTACTTTTGTTCCCACACCCAGTTTCTTTGTTATGTAGACCCACACATTTGTCCTCCACTCTGAGTTTTGTTCTCTAGAAACAGGTTCCAGTAAGGTGAAATGTCGATCGATCATCATGAGACATTGAAAGTTGATCAAAGTGGGTGGGTTCCCCTTGAATATTCTCGAAAAGGTGCCGGTACTCTATGCTGAAATTGGAAGAGTAGATTTCTGCATCAGGCCAGTTACCAATGACAAGACTACCAAAGCTTTAATGACGGTTTGATACACACATCCTGCACCAGTGCAAACCGTTACCAGGAACTGTTGGTTACACAAAGAAAATATGGCTAACGTGGATTTCAGGACTTTTGTTGTGAGTTCAGATGTGACTCAAAATTTAAAACAAGCGGGTTGGGCTCAGACAAAATAAAATATAATAGTAATGTATTGTTATTTTTTGGAACAGGTTAATTTCCTGTCTTCTGCCTGATACAGCCCTAGAAATGTTTAACCTGTGCTAGAAATTTCTAACTGTGCCAATAAAGCAAAGAGGGTTAGGATTGCCCTTTGCCATCTTCTCTAATATGAATGCCACTCACATGCATTGTGTGCTTGCAGCATCTGTCAGTGCAAAGGGGATAATAACAGGAGGGCATGATTCTAACAATATGAGAAGTGGCTTTTCTCTAAGCATTTAATGTACCTCTGCGTTGTTGAGAAATTAATTTTGCTTGATTATTAAGTAGCTGTTAAACGTTAAAAAGCCATATGTTATAGAATTGCAATTTTATCTGGATAAACATTTAAAGGAACTGTTTGTAAAGGCTGTTGAAGATGTTGTTCTTACTTGCAGTGGATTACAAAGTATTCAGACCTCTTCAATTTCTGTACATGTTACTGTGTTGTAGATTTAATTTTAGACGAATACATTTGCTGTTTTTGCTCATCAATCTACACTCAATGACCTGCATTGACAAAGTGAAAACATTTTTTTCAAAAAGTTTTCCAAAGTTTATTAAAATCCAAAACCTGAAAATTCTCATTCATATAATTATTCAGATCCTTGTCTGTAGCACTCAAAATTGTGTTCAGGTACATCCATTTGCTTTAATTCTCTTTGAGATGTGTCTAGGACTTGATTAGCGTCTACCTGTGGTGAACTGAATTGATTAGAAATCGTTTAGAAAGGCATACACTTGTGTATGTGAGGTCCCACAATTTACACTGAAGGTCGGGACAAAACCCAAGCCAAGAAGTCCAAGGAACTCTGTGTAGACCTCTGCGATCAAATTGTGGTGAGGCATAGCTTAGGACAGGGGTGTAAAATCATCTCTAAAGCTTTGAGTGTTGCCAGGAGCACAGTGGCCTCAATAACTATACAATGAATGAAGTTTGGAACCATCAGGACTCTTCCTAGAGTTAGCCAAACTAAGTAACAGATCAAAAACGGCCCTGAATGGGGAGGAGGTCAAGAACCCAATGATCAATCTAACGCAGCTTCAAAAACCCTCTGCTGGCAGAAGCTGTCTGTAGGATGACCATTTCAACCGCACTCCATCGATCAAGTGTTTATGGTAAAGTGGATAGATGGAAGCCACTTTTGTGTAAAAGGTATATGACAGTTTAAAGAGCTCTGACAGTGTGACGTAAAAGATTCTCTGGTCTGATGAGAGAAAAATGGAATTGTTTGTGCAGACTGTCAAGCTAAGACCAGGCAATGCCCATCACCTGCCTAATACCATTCCTAAGGTGAAGCATGGTGGAGGCAGCCTTGTGCTTTGGGGGTTAAATGTTTACACTTTGTTACTATGGGTTATCGATTGTAGACTGATAGGATAAAATGGCAAACATATATCCATTTAAAATTAAATCTACAACACAATAAAATATATAGAAGGTGAAACGGTCTGAATACTTTCTGAATCCATTGTATAATGCTTTCGGCCATAGTGCTGAAATACATTACTATTAGGAAGAAAAACGTATACATTTTTTAAAGTAAAAGTTTCACAGAACTTGGCAAACTACCTCTGTTTTCATCCAAACATGAGACAAGGGGGCACTAGATTTTCATAATTCTTGCCCTGTTACATGAATGCATCTGTGGGATGATAGCCACCATAATTTTACAGAGACTGCTGCCACACACCTTAAAAGTGCAAATATTCATTAATATGTATTTATGCAACATGGTTCAGGTATATTTTGTTATTTTCAGGTTGTGGCGAGCGGCTGGGGGTGGTACCCAGCCGGGACGCCCGGAAGAACCAAAGGAGGGATTATGCCTCCTCCGGACCAAGAGGGGGTGACCGCCCTGGTGGCTATGGGGACCATGGGAAAGGAGCATGGAAGCTCAACCCTATAGGGGCCTGTGTTCACTGCCAGGGGGCGCCCAAATGCCTGGAGAGCACTGGTCCTCAGCACTTCCCCCACACCCGGAAGTGCTGGGGGGACGAAGACCAGGGACACCCGGAGTGCTTCCGCATGCACAACCGGCACTTCTGCCACGCCAGGGAGTGCTGGCAGAAGTTCATCAGGAGGCACCTGGATCACGTCCGGGTGGTTATAAAAAGGACCACCACCCTCCATTCGATGGCTGGAGTCGGGTGGAAGTGGACGTAGCTCGGAGGAGAAGAGTGGAGGCGCTCAGGAAGAGAAGCATCGAGGAAAGAGGCCTGGACTAAGGGTGTTGTGGTGCAGGGGTGTGCATGACTTTTGTAAATAGTCTTGTAAATATGAATAAACGTGTGTTGGTGCTTGAACCAACGGTGTCTGCCTGTCTGTGTCAGGGCCGCTTACCACAAGGTATAGGACTGACGTGGCTTTTAAAAATGGAACCCATATAGAAAAAAAGTTCAGAGTTCATTTGTGCCTGCCACCCTATATGAACCTAGAGTTGGAATGGGTTGGTTCTCTGAATGCATGCCTGTTTGGATATCTAGATAGCGTCAGTAATCTGATGGACTGATAACCAAAAGGAATTGGTAATACTGATGAGTTTAAGACTTATAGGATAATGCCAGAGCTGCTGCTTCTAAAGGAGTTATCACCCTACTAGTGATCTAGAAAAACATTTTCCAGACTTGCAGGATGTTCTTCTGCTATCATCTTACTTGGATCTTTCATCCTTCTCCTGCTTTGAAAGTCAATCTAGACTTAGATTAGATCAAATGAGATGAGATGAGATTAGATTAGATGACCCTCACATCACCAGAAATCGATATATGTAGATGCCCTTTAGTTTGTCTACATGGACAGTCTGGTCCTGGGGTTATGACGTTCTGGCAAAGCAAGACAAAAGCATGTGCTACCAATGTAACTTAATTTATCACAGTGTATCTTTCATTTAGGAGGAATTTCCTATCTTGTGTTACTCCAAAGAGAGCTGTTGGAAGATTAGGGGGTATTATGAGTGCAAAGCTGTCTGATAAGTTAAAGATTTTATAACAATAAAGTGTGATTTCTGAAACATGTGACTCAATAAAAGGTACCTGATCACATCACTCACAATTGGAATCAGGGGCCTGTTACATTTTAAATAGTTGAATTGTTTGGACATCCATCCATCCATCCATTTTCCAACCCACTGAATCTGAACACAGGGTCACAGGGGTCTGCTGGAGCCAATCACAGCCAACAAAGGGGACAAGGCAGGAACCAATCCCGGGCAGGGTGCTAACCCACTGCAGGACACACACAAACACACAAACACACCAAGCACGCACTAGGGCCAATTTAGAATTGCCAATCCACCTAACCTGCATGTCTTTGGACTATGGGAGGAAACCGGAGAGCCCGGAGGAAACTCACGCAGACACGGGGAGAACATGCAAACTCCACGCAGGGAGGACCCAGGAAGCAAACCCAGGTCTCCTAACTGCGCTACCACTGCGCCACCATTCCGCCCTTGTTTGGACAGGTTGGAGGAGACATAAAGTACATTTCTCACAAATTCATGAACGTGTTTTTGTAATCAAATGCTGGTTTCTATTAATTATCTGAAAATCTCATTTTTTTTTTGTAAAAAAAATGGAGAATCTCTCTAAAATCCTTTCCTTGTCATTCTGAACTGTTGAGTGTTGTTTAGGACAAAAATACATTTAAATGATTATAGCAAAAGACTGCAGCGTAACACAATTTGAAAAAGTGGAGGAGTCTAAATACTTTCTGAAGGAACTGTAATTGCCAAACTTAGGTTTGGATTTTCACACCATGGCTTATCAAGTTGGTTCATATTCATTATTTTAGTTCATGAGACATTTTCATAATGCATTAGCCCATAACTGCAGATTTGGACGTTTGGTAGATCCATGCCCTTCACAGCTTTGAACAGAAGTTGTAATTTCAATGACTTATGCTTGGCTATGTGACTTGTGTATGGAATGGCACAAATTATTCTTCTGGCAGCATTTCCAGGGCCGTTTCCTGCTTTGTGCGCCGTGCTTTCGTGTTTGAATGAAATGGGTTTGAGAGTTTTATGCTTTGTTATACATTCTCCTTTGTTACACAATATATTGCTGTGTTAATTTTTTCTATCTACTGTAATTATTTCAAATCCTCAGAAATCTCTGACCTGATCCAGCCTACAGCCATTTCTCAAGTGCATGGTCTTCTAAGAGTCACTGGCAGTATGGCCAACTGAGCATGACGCATGAATTATTTGACAACAAAATGCAATCAACTAGACCTAAGGATACAGAAAGATGAAAGCAGGCTTTAAATTGCAGAATGGGTCCCCGCAGGACTTTCCATACTGGTACTTTTGTCTGCTGTCAAAAAAGCCATGAAAAATATAAGGTCTGTTTCATCATTTAAACGTGTGGCAGTAAGCATTTTATATTCCAGCACTCATGTTATGTAGCTACGTCCTAATGAGGGTATGCAAAATCTAGGCAAACAGTCACATCCACCTAAAACAGTTAAAAGTCACCCATGCCAGTTTTTGTCCCTGGGTCTATTGTGTTAAAAAATGTCATCCCACCATGTAAAAAACATTCACAATATTCTTGATGTTAGGCTCAAAAGATGCAGTAAGGTTCAAATAAGACTTGTGCCTCTGATGTGGATGTGAGCAACACTGAGCGCCACCTGTCTCCTTTTCTGTTTAATTTGTGCACCTCAGACCATAAATACAGTCTTAAAAATAAAGGTGCCAAAGTGATGCTTCACAGCGATGCCATAGAGCAACCATTTTTGGTTCTTAAATGAACCATCCACATAAAGGTTCCAGAAAGAACCTTTATAGGTTTAGAACCTTAACAGGTTCCATAAAAACCATGAATAGATGACAACAGATTTGTGAAATACCAAAGGCGTTAATGACTATAAAACGACTCTTGTTGCATACAGTAGTAACACAGGCTGAGTTCAGGTTTTCTTGATTTGTTCATATCCTGCTAGGTAGCCTACTAGATATTAAAGATTTCTGTTTTATCCACATTTTAAGAACCTTTTCAAAACCCAAAGAACCAATTTCATATATAAAGGTATAATGGTTGTTTGTCAAGCAAGGGTTCAATGAGGAACCACACAACCCAGTAAAGTGCTATTAAAGAACTGTTATTTATAAGAGAATATAAAAACCAGGTCATTCCACTTACAGAAATTCTAAAATGATTCTGCTCTAATGGGTCATATCACTAAGGGGGATGAGACAGAGGAGAGGAGTCAGGTGGAAGCTTTGTTTCTCGATGAAAAGAGAATTGTCTGCAACTAAACATCATCAAAAACAAAGAAATGGTGACTGACTTTTCCCACTCCAGGCAGCCTCCATGTCCAGTGACTAGTTAGGAAATGGATGTAGAGGAGATGCGCTGCTACAAGGACTTGAGGGTCCACATGAATGGCAGGCTGGACTGGTCTAGTAACATAGAGAAACTATATTTGGTTTTCTCAGATAACAGCATTTCTTTAACAGGAGTACAATTCTATAATGGTCAGTGTGATTTTGTACTCTGTAGTGTGCTGGGCCATTAACATCACTTCAAGAGATGCCTACAGTATTAAAAAGCTGGTTAAAAAGGCAGGTTCAGTTATGGGACCCACTCTCGACACCCTAGAGATAGAAAGACGGAAGAGAATGAGAACAAAACTGAGTGCCATTATGAACAATGCTGCACGTCCTCTCTGTGACACACCAACACTGAGTTCATCCAGCCAAAGAAATTGTTTAACAAAGTGTGTCAAGAAACGTTACTGGTGCTCCTTCATACTGTAATGAGCAATGAGGTGGCAATAATGACACACACACACACCAACTTAAGGAGACCCGAAATGAGTATTTTATTTCAAACCAACAAAACAACAACTCAAGAAATGCACTAAACTTTCCTGTTGTGCTGGCCACAGGAAATACCTGCTGGACTTTTTATTATTTTAACCAATAAGTCTTGGTCTCCTTCACACCTTACTCCTTCAGAAGAAGAACCTCCTTCCCTGTGCCAGCTCACATTTAACTCTAGTGGTATGCAAAGAACGAACAAACTAGTTCTTTTGTACTTGTCTTGGTCTCTGAATGAATATACTGGTTCAATGACAATGAAGAACAAATCTTTTCGAGGCATATGCAGTGTGTGTTACATTTTATATTGCATTCTGCAACCATCCAGTGCTATCATCCTAACTTCACTTAAATGGCTGCTGTCTTCAGGAAATAGCCTATCAGTAAACTGTTTCAGTAAAAGTGTCAGGACAACAGCTAGCCAATGACTGACTTGGTAGGATACACCAAGCATCTCCCATTGATCTGATCACTCTGACTGCATGACTATGACAGCCTCAGTACATGGACTGAGTGAATGAACCAGCATGCCCCCTACTGATCTGGTGAAGTTCGGCAATGAACTGTGCAGACAAGAGACCCGCAGTGCAGTACTGTGACAGAATCAGTTCAGGTACTGAACTGCAGAGAAAAGACTCTCAGTACAATGAACTGCAGTTCAGTTCATGGAAGATAACATGTATGGGAGATTGTATCAGAAAGGATAGGATATAAAAGAAGGAAATTGCGGGTGATTAATCCAAAACTGAAAATAATTTTATTTAGTCATATTTCAAGGTTCTTACATTTTTTTTTGTTCTTTATTTTGCCTTATACAATTTCTTGTATTAGGAATTTGTTAGTTTTCGCATACCCCTTGGGGCCAGAGCGCAGGGTCAGCCATTGTACAGCGCCCCTGGAGCAATTACAGGTTAAGGGTCTTGCTCAAGGGCCCAGCAGAGTAGGATCTCTTTTGATGATATGTGCACTATTCTAAGGTTTTATTTGTATGATTTTTTTAATTGTTGAAATTTTATTTATTGTCAAAATTCAATAAAGATTATTATTATCAGTAGTATTATTATTGGATGATAAATTGGAGGACTGCCAATACTGATTCTCTGTGCAAGAGAGGACAGAGCCGGCTATACTTACTTAGAAGACTGGCATCCTTCAACATCTGCAATAAGATGCTGCAGATGTTCTATCAGACGGTTGTGGTGAGCGCCCTCTTCTACGCGGTGGTGTGTTGGGGAGGCAGCATAAAGAAGAGAGACGTCTCACACCTGGACAAACTGGTGAGGAAGGCAGGCTCTATTGTAGGCATGGAGCTGGACAGTTTGACATCCGTGGCGGAGCGACGGGCGCTCAGCAGGCTCCTGTCAATCATGGAGAATCCACTGCATCCACTGAACAGGATCATCTCCAGACAGAAGAGCAGCTTCAGCGACAGACTGCTGTCACTGTCCTGCTTCACTGACAGACGGAGGAAATCGTCTGGGGGGGGTAAACGTTAACATTATACAAAGTTATTGTCTGTTATACCTGTATTTTTATCTATCTATCTATCTATCTATCTATCTATCTATCTATCTATCTATCTATCTATCTATCTATCTATCTATCTATCTATCTATCTATCTATCTATCTATCTATCTATCTATCTATGTGTAAAGTGCTTATTTTGTTGCTTACTTTTTATATTGTTTCTATTGTTTGGTGGTTAAAGTTGTTACATGGTTATGATAATACTCTATATTTTAAACTACAATACTCTATATGTTGTTGTTGTTTTTGAAGTGAACACATCATTTGGTGAACTGAACGAAGTGAATAGAATCACCAAGAACCATTTTGCACATCACTGTTTAACTCCTGCTGCACTCAGACTCCGCCCACCTTCAAAGAACTCTCCCTTATCCTGCACATCTCATTGGTCTCAGTCTCGTCCCTGGACCCACCTGCCCCCCTTAAAAGCCAACCAGCCACTACAAAACCTACAGGAACAGGCCATTATGATGCCCCTCTGTGACTGCTCTCTTATAATAATAATAATAATAATAATAATAATAATAATAATAATTCATTACATTTATATAGCGCTTTTCTCAGTATTATTAACCTTTGTGTGTATTTAAGGGGGAGTGTTGTTTGTAATAATTTTTCTTGAGCTTCTGTAAAAAGCTGAATTTCCCTCTTGGGACAGATAAAGTACTATCTGTCTTTTAATTTATCTACTTACCTTTTAACAAAGTGAAAAGTATACTATTCTTATCCATTCATTATCTAGTTATCCTAAATTGTTTATCCAGGGAAGGGTTGCTGGGCAGCTGGTGACTGTCCATGCAATCACAGGTCACAAGGCAGGGACAACACCTGGACAGGGTGCCAGTCCATCACTGGGCAAACACACACATTCAGTAGTGTAAATTTAGCAACACTCATCACCCTAACCTGCACATCTTTGGACTGTGCACTCTTCTGATTCTTTAATTACATTTTATGGTTCTTTATAGGTTGTGTGGTTCTTTGTTGAACCATTGCTTGACAAGGTAACACAGTGTAACATTCTTGGAAAGGTTTTTTGCATATTGAGTTGGTTCTTTCTGCTCTGAAAAGGTTCTTAATATGTGGACAAAATAGAAAAGATTAAGAAAACCTGTTATTGTATGCAGCAAGAGTCCTTTATAAATCATGACCCGTTGGTATTTGACAAATCTGTTACCATGTATTCTTGGTTATTAGCTGTAAGGAGCCTGTTAGATATCTAAATAAATGTTCTTTCTGGAACCTTCATGTAGATAGATCTTGTGGAAACCAAAAATTGTTCCCCTAAGGCACAGGTGTTGAACTCCGGTCCTGGAGGGCCGCAGTGGCTGCAAGTTTTCATTCTAACCATCTTCTTCATTAGTGACCAGTTTTTTTGCTGCTAATTAACCTCTTTTGCCTTAGGTTTAATTAACTTGACTCAGGCCCCTTTGCTGTTTCTTTTTCCTTAATTAGCAGCAAAACAATAAAGAGACACAAAATGCGCTGCCCACTCAACCAGCTATCCACAATATCTGAAAATAAAGAAAGGTGAAGATCTCAGTAAGGCTGATCTCTCAGATCACCAAAACATTTTGACGGTGTTCTTAGAAAAAACAGAAAACCAACAATTTTGGAAATGTCTGTTGTGGCAGAATGAGAGCAGCAACAAGCCATGGAATTAAAGAACGAGTTTAATTAACAGCAAGAATCAGCTTCTCATTAAGAAAATGGTTGGAGTGAAATTGGTAGCTGGTTATCTGTTGTCTCGTTTCATGTCTCATTTCTGTTTGGCTGTCATTTAATGAAGAAATTAATCAATTCAGTGGACTGAATCCTTAAAAATAGGGCTATTAAAACAAAGGGCAAATGAGTTAATTAGCAGTGAAAACTGGTCACTGATTAGGAAAAGGGTTAGAATGAAAACCTGCAGCCACTGCGGCCCCCCAGGCCCGGAGTTCGACACCCCTGCCTAAGGCATCACTTTTAGAAGAACAACTCTTGCACCTTTATTTTCTATAGCGTGGGACCAAATCTGAGCAACTAGATGAAACCGACACGGGCAGCGAGAGAACCTGTAAACTCTATACAGGGAACATCAAGGACGCGAACTCCGGTGTCCTTACAGCCAGACAGCTGCGCCACCAGGCCGCCCACATTCCTATTCCTATTTATCTTTAACACTCCCAGTTTTTCCTTCCGCTATGTATGCACTAAAGCAATGATCAATTCACTAAAAATGGGAACATTTACTCCAACGGAAATTTTTTTAAAATGTGTCACTCAGAAGAAAAAAAGGGTTTTGTCACACAATTTTTTTTCCGTTATGTCTGTACTCGCGTGCGCTTGGTTCCCATACCTCACGAACTAGTGTAAGACAAGTGTCAGAGCTCAGCTAAGCGGTACCCAAAACATTAACTGCGTGAGCAAAGAAAAAAAACTGGAAATTAGTCAAGAATGGGTATAAAATGACTTCATACGCCGTCCCCCGACATTCATCCAGCGCACAGATGACAGTGAAAACGGGATGCACCTGGCCGCGCTCCCGAGGGATGCTGCGCGTTACTTGTGCGCATCTCTCCTGGTGTGTGTGTGTGTGTGTGTGTGAAGCGCATGCAGAGCATCGGTGGAGGAGCACTAGCATTGCGCTCACATCGCTGTGTGTTTGTGTCACCCACCACGTAAATGTTTACTACTGAGACAGGTGACAGTGCAGCGAGTTGCACATAAACACGCACGTTGTTTCTCTGGCTGTGGCTGACTGTGAAAACTTAAAGGAGCATCGGATCGGCATCGCGCCTGTTCGAAACGCATCGGTGCAGAGCCAGCGCTCCTCAATTTCAAAAGAACACCGTTAGATAAGATAACTGCAAACCTCCCTCAATAACGGAGCATTCTTTTTTGTGGTGGATGTTGCCAGTGTTGTTGTTTTATCCCGCAGTCCATTATTTCACTGGAAAAAAAGTGAGCTTCGCTGCGACGAGGGCAGAAGATGGTTGATCTGGAAAGCGAGGTACCTCCTTTACCACCCCGGTACAGATTTCGCGACCTGCTGCTGGGAGATCAGGGCTGGCAGAATGACGACAGGTGAGCGATTAACGAGTTAAAAAGGTCTGCATGCACTGAATAAATCGGCTATACAAAATGGATGGGGATGGACTCTTATATATACAGGTATAATGATTGGAGGTTTCTGGATTTTGTTCATAAATGCAACAGGCGGAATTCTCTTTGTGCCTTAAATGTGTGCTCCTACCTGAAGGGGCAATGCCAAAAGTACAGCGTCCATATGGTGATCTGTGAACTTAAACGCCCTCACAACACTGCTCAAATAAACGGAAAGGTAACGGTAATAAAGATAGGTTGGTTGCCATATGCTGCTCGATTTACAGCTGTTGCTCAGGCTTCGATCGTTTTGCCAGTTGCCCACTTTAGGTCGCAGTTATGCTTTATGTCTAGTCAGACAGGTAGTGCTGAATAGAAGTAAGAAATGGACTTTGTTAACGTTTTCACCTTTTTTAAAAGAACTATATAAAGAAAAAAAAAAAACCAAAACAATTGATCTATTGTACCATCTGTTTACACTGATCACTGTCCTATGGTGCTTTCCAGTTGATGTTTAACGTAATTATTTCTGTGGTTTTAAACTCACAAGTGGCATGGGCATGTAATGTGAATAGATGAACATCTGGTTTACAGACCAGCACTTTTGGTACATTGTTATACGCTGGTGGTACTGAACTCTTTCTCTGTGATGGCCCCACTTTACCGTATGTTTAGAAAGCACAAGAACCTTTTCAGCCAAGTGAGGTCAGGCAGTTATTGCACCTATGGCTTGTACAAAATTCTGCTACTAGATTTCTCATTCACATTTTTGGAAGGGGGCACTTAACTCCCATTCTTTGTAGCATTTACTAGTTCCCTTTGCATTACCAAATCCTGTTGTTATATTACAAAATGTATTTGGACCACATCAGCATACAGCAAAGACACACACATTGTGGGCCCAAGTGGGGAGACTATTTGGGTGGTGTGGGTTTGGGAAAACCCAATTAAATACCCCACAGGCCCGATATGGGGGCTGCTAGAAGGGGCTGAAGCAAATGTCCACACAGTGGCCCTCTGTGGGCAGACCATGGGCAGTGCTGGCTTGTGAAAACCCAATTAAATACCACACTGGTCCGATGTGGGGGGTGCTACAATGGGCTGCAGCAAACATGAACATTGACCCCTTGTGGGCTGTAGAAAACATGAACAGTGGTCCCCTGTAGACAGGCTAATGGCAGCATGGGCTTGGGAAACCCAATTAAATACCCCACTGGCCCAATGTGGGGGCTACTACAAGGGGCTGAAGCAAATGTCCACATAGTGGCCCCCTGTGGCAGACCATGGGCAGCGTTGGCTTGGGAAAATCCAATTGAATACCTCACTAGCCCAACATGGAGGCTACTACAAGGGCCCACAGCAGATATGCATACAGTGGCCCCCTGTGGACAGGCTAATGGCAGTATGGGCTTGGGAAACCCAATTAAATACCCCACTGGTCCAGTGTGGCGGCTACTACAAGGGGCCCCTTAACAAAGTTCTCCTAGTGACCCAAAATGGCAGTACAAGTTCAGTAAATCTCATTGCAACAGTGAATTACATTCGCAGAGTAAGTAATGCTAAGAATTAGTATTGTCAGTGGGTTGTAGATTTTGATTGCAGGAGCATAAATAACAATTTGAATGACAGTTTTTATATGGGCTACAATTGCACAGTTTCTAATTTATTACTGATAATGTTTTCATGCTCAGGGTTGTTACACTGCAAAAAAAATAGGATCAGTAAAAATAAATGCAACGGCATTTTGTGTTTTGTAATAATCCATCCATTATCCAACCCGCTATATCCTAACTACAGGGTCACGGGGGTCTGCTGGAGCCAATCCCAGCCAACACAGGGCGCAAGGCAGGAAACAAACCCCGAGCAGGGTGCCAGCCCACTGCAGGGCAAACACACACACACACCAAGCACACACTAGGGACAATTTAGCATCACCAATGCACCCAACCTGCATGTCTTTGGACTGTGGGAGGAAACCCAGCAGACACGGGGAGAACATGCAAACTACACACAGGGAGGACCTGGGAGGCGAACCCAGGTCCCCAGGTCTCCCAACTGTGAGGCAGCAGCGCTACCCACTGTGCCACCGTTTTGTAATAATAAATAGTTTAAAGCCACATTAGTACTGTATTTTTATAAATTAATAAATTGTAAGTGTTCTTAATTGCACACAATATAATTGATTAAAACAACTAGACACTAAACAAGGTTTCAAGGAAAGGACCGGTACGGGGGTGGCACAGTGATAGCACCGCAGCCTACTGACAAGGAGACTGGGGTTGCCGTCCCGGGTGCTACTTAAGTGTGGAGCTTTCTTGATCCTTCTGTGTCCACATGGATTTCCTCCCACAGTCCAAAGACAAGCAGGTTAGCATGACTGGTGATGCTAAACTGGCCCTGTGGAGTGAGTGTGTCCATCCTGTGATGGGCGCGCACACTGTCCAGGAAGTGTTCCTGCCTGTGCCCATTGCTTGCTGGGATAGACTGTGGCTGCCCTGAAAATGTACCCTGGATTAGTGGGTATGGATGAATGGAACAGTAAGGTGTAGACTTTTTTTTAGGTGGCCTCCCTGTCTGTATGCCCACACTGTACCAGTGTTTTGGGTCTAATGTTGCCCCAATATGCAAACTCCAGTTGGACGGTTGCTGGCTGTTCACGTAGGACTAATATGTTTGCCTGCACTGGCCCAAATATCAGTTTGTTTGCTGGGCAGTATGTCACTTCATCACGTTTTTTTACCCTCCTTTGATCAACTAACTCTTGCCATGCCACCCACCATGGGTGTTAAGAGCAGTTCTTGCAGTGGGCTGGTACTCACCAGCACCGCTTCCAACTTCAACACAGAGTACTGGCACTTTCTCCTCTTCATGAACTCGCTCACCACTCTTCGATTGACTATTAATATATTGTGAAGATCAAAGTTTTACCGTACTGGCACTTCTTCCTGATTCTTCACTCACCCACTTGATATATGATGGCACTTGAAACTGCACAGGGGACCAAAGCCCCCATTCTCTGACCGAATGTCACTGTATCACCATTAAAAGAGTACTGCCAGTAATTTGGGTCCACTTTAAGCACCAGTTAAGGGCCTTTAGTTCTGTTATCCCCAGACTTTAGAATGGCCTCCCTAAATGTTATATCTGCTGACTCCATTCTGTGTTTCAAGGGGCAGCGTGAAGTGATTTATTTAAGGTGTTTAACTTACGTTAACATTCTTAACACTCATTATGCTGTCTGACCACATTGTTTTTGTGGTATTTTTATATTTATATGTGCAATTCTGTTCTCCACTGTGTTCTTTTGTTTTTGATTTTTCTTTCTTTCTTAATTTCACTTAAAACTGTATTTTTATATTATTATTCACTTAGTTTCTAACATTTTGTATTTTTCTCATTAAATATGATTGCCCTTTAAGTTCCCAATACAATAAGTAGAACAACACTAATCAATAAAAATATAATCAATATAACATGATGAACATGAAACACGCCCACACTTTGCATATTAATCTATTTGTAGTGACAATTTATTTGAGTTTTATTTGTCAAGTCACTTGATTAAGATAGCGGGGCTCTAAATGTGTTATTATGTGATGCTAGGAATGGCATGACGTTGGTTTCCTCTACCACAAATTTTCCTTTATAGCATTTTAATTCTTTCATTCGTGTCACATAGAGTGATTTTTTTTTTTTTTTTTTAAACATTGTCATGCTGTTTTCATGGAGGCTGTAGAGAATCAAACATCCATCCATGGTCAGGGATTTTTTCCTTATTAAATAATCATTTGAAGCATTGGAAGATTTGAAGGTTCTTTTCTTTATGCCAAGGTACCAAGGGAGCCCAACACAGTTACCCTAAGCAGGATTCAGGCTGAATTGAGAAAATACTGAAATGCATGAATATTTATAATTCTTATATGAAGGACATTCAAAAAGTTTCCGCACCTTTTTTAAACTCTATTTATTAAGAATTTCAAAAACAAATGACATCACTTTTTTACATAATCACCTTCCTTTGCGATACCGTTTTCCCAGCATTGTACCAACTTTTTAATGCCCTATTACTACTCCTTCCACCTTCACCGTTTCCAACGAAAATACAAAAGTGTGGAAACATTTTGAACGTCCCTCATATTATTTATTATATTTTATTAGAGGTTTGTGCAATGGACGGGAATCCCATCCAGTGTTGGTTCCCTACTTAGGCATTGTGCTGCAAATAGAAGATGAAATAGAGGTACGGTGTCTTCAGAATTTTTTAAATAAATTTGCAAAAATGTCTAAATGTTCCTTTATGCGGAGGAAAAGTTCAATTATTGTAGCATAATTCCGCAACTTAACAAAATGTGAAACAAGTAAAGTGGTCTGAATACTTTTTGATCCAACTGAATATGCATTTATTATTTTCAGAATTTACAGCTGAGGTGAAGACATACACATTTTTTTTATTTTCTAAATCTTCTCCATGCTATATAAATCGCCCACATAAAAAGGTGTGTTTAGTTTAATATCCTATGGAACAAATGCCTTCATGTCTTTTGGCTCGAATATTGAAAAGATAAATCCTAGCTAATAAAACTAACTAAAAAGTGCAGGTAAAAAAGAAATCTAAAAGAAAAGAAGCTTAAATCTGAAAATCAGTATGGTGGTATAATCGCTGACTCTGCTGCCTCAGTACGTCAGAACCATTGGCTGTGTGAATTTTGGTCGCTTTTGTGTTGATTAGTTTCAGTGATGGCTCAAAACTGGACAGTGTGGATGTGTTCCCTTAAATGAGTCAGTGACCCGCCTGAGTTTTGTTTTCAGTGTTCTTGGCATGCCTTACGGTGGGTTGGCGCCCTGCCTGGGTTTTGTTTCCTGCCTTGTGCCCTGTGTTGAATGGGCTTGGCTCCAGCAGACCCCCGTGACCCTGTAGTTAGGATATAGCAGGTTGGATAATGGATGGGTGGATGTTCTTGGCATTGGCTTCAGTTCTCTGTGACTCTGAAATAGAAAAGTGGGTGGAAAATGGGTGGAAAAACAATGTTATATCCACCCATTAAAATCATAGGTAAGTGTCTATGATTAATTTAAAATATTGTAATTAATTTTTTAAACCTAAAAGTTATTTCTTTCATGGAAAAGACACCAAAGTCCTCTCATAAATGTTTTGTTCAACTTGGTTGCAGATATTCCATGAAGAAGGAGACCTCAGAATCATTATGCTAGATGACTAGTAAGCATATCTGAAAGTAGTTAGATAGATAGATAGATAGATAGATAGATAGATAGATAGATAGATAGATAGATAGATAGATAGATAGATAGATAAACAATATTAAATTAAAGAGTAATAGAAATGCAGGTAAAAACAGACAATAACTTTGAATAATGTTAACGTCTACCCCCCCCCCCCCCCCCCCCTGGTGAAATTGAAGAGCCGCATAGTTTGGGGGAGGAACGATCTACTCAGTCTGTCAGTGGAGCAGGACAGTGACAGCAGTCTGTCGCTGAAGCTGCTCTTCTGTCTGAGATGACACCATTTAGTGGATGCAGTGGATTCTCCATAATTGATAGGAGCCTGCTGAGCGCCCGTCACTCTGCCACAGATGTCAAGCTTTCCAGCTCCATGCCAACAATAGAGCCAGCCTTCCTCACCAGTTTGTCCAGGCGTGAGGCGTCCTTCTTCTTAATGCTGCCTCCCCAGCACAACACCGCGTAGAAGAGGGCGTTCGCCACAACCGTCTGATAGAGCTTCTGCAGCATCTTATTGCAGATGTTGAAGGACGCCAGCCTTCTAAGGAAGTATAATCAGTCTAATTTATCATCCAGCTGCACGCCCAGAGGGTCTGTACCCTCTGCACACAGTCACCTCTGATGATCACGGGGTCCATGAGGGGCCTGGTCCTCCTAAAATCCACCACCAGCTCCTTGGTTTTGCTGGTGTTCAGGTGTAAGTGGTTTGAGTCACACCATTTAACAAAGTCCTTGTTTAGGTTCCTATACTCCTCCTTCTGCCCACTCCAGATGCAGCCCACAATAGCAGTGTCGTCAGTGAACTTTTGCACGTGGCAGGACTCTGAGTTGTATTGGAAGTCCGATGTATATAGGCTGAACAGGACCAGAGAAAGTACAGTCCCCTGACCACAATGTAAGACGTGCAGTTCCTGAGACGCACATACTGAGGTCTGTCTTTAAGATAGTCCACGATCCATGCCACCAGGTATGAATCTACTCCCATCTCTGCCAGCTTGTCCCTAAGGAGCAGAGGTTGGATTGTGTTGAAGGCACTAGAGAAGTCTAGAAACATAATTCTTACAGCACCACTGCCTCTGTCCAAGTGGGAGAGGGATCGGTGTAGCATGTAGATGATGGCATCCTCCGCTCCCACCTTCTCCTGATATGCGAACTGCAGAGGGTCAAGGGTGTGTTGAACCTGTGGCCTCAGGTGGTGAAGCAGCAGCCTCTCCATGGTCTTCATCACATGTGACGTCAGAGCAGCAGGCCGGAAGTCATTCAGCTCACTAGAATGTGATACCTTTGGGACTGGGGTGTTTTCCAAAGCCTTGGGACTCTCCCCTGTTCCAGGCTCAGGTTGAAGATGCGCTGTAGAGAACCCCCAGCTCCGATGCACAGACCTTCAGCAGTAGTGGCAATACTCCATCTGGACCCTCTGCTTTGCTGGCACGAAGTCTCCTCAGCTCTCTGCTGACCTGCGCTGTTGTAATTGTGGGTGGGGATGTCTCTCCTATGCTGGTATCAGCAGAAGGATGGGTGGAGGGTGCAGTACTCCGAGGTGAGAGTGAGAGTGGATTAGTGTGGTCAAACCTGTTAAAGAAGTTGTTCATTTGGTTTGCTCTTTTCACGTCTCTCTCGATGGTGGCACCCTGCTTCAAGCTGCAGCCAGTGATGATATTCATCCCATCCCACACTTCCTTCATGCTGTTATTCTGCAACTTCTGCTCCAGCTTTCTCCTGTACTGCTCCTTCGCCGCCCTGAGCTGGACTCTAAGTTCCTTCTGCACGCGCTTGAGCTCATTGGGAGATTGAGATAATTGGGAGAAAAGAGTTGAAATCCAAGAGATCTATTGCATCCCAATCAAAGCCAAACTGAGAGTTAAAAAAACAAATGTAAGTCTTAAACTAAAAAGAGTTTTAGAAACAAATGAACAATTAAGAAAAGGGGTTTTGGTATCTGCAAACCTGAATAAGCAACTCTTTAACTCACAACCTCCAAACCCCGCCCCTAGCAACCGCAGCCATTTTATATAGGCAGGGAAAGTTGATTCATTACCATGGACATAGTAGCAATAAACAATGAAAAAACTTTACAAATTGGGGATTCCAGAGGCAAAGGCACATTCCAAAGTTGTGTTGAAATGAAGTCACTGGCAAGACGTTACAATAAATCAACAATATTTAAGTCAAGTCAATTTCATTTATAGAGCACATTTAAAACAACAGAAGTCAACCGAAGTGCTGTACCTCCATCCATCCATCCATCCTCTTCCGCTTATCCGAGGTCGGGTCGCGGGGGCAGCAGCTTGAGCAGAGATGCCCAGACTTCCCTCTCCCCGGCCACTTCTTCTAGCTCTTCCGGGAGAATCCCAAGGCGTTCCCAGGCCAGCTGGGAGACATAGTCCCTCCAGTGTGTCCTGGGTCTTCCCCGGGGCCTCCTCCCGGTTAGACGTGCCTGGAACACTTCACCAGGGAGGCATCCAGGAGGCATCCTGATCAGATGCCCGAGCCACCTCATCTGACTCCTCTCGATGCGGAGGAGCAGCAGCTCTACTCTGAGCCCCTCCCGGATGACTGAGCTTCTCACCCTATCTTTAAGGGAGCACCCAGACACCCTGCGGAGAAAACTCATTTCAGCCACTTGTATTCGCGATCTCGTTCTTTCGGTCACTACCCATAGCTCATGACCATAGGTGAGGGTAGGAACATAGATCGACTGGTAAATTGAGAGCTTTTTCCTTTTTCCCCACGACAGACCGTTGCAGAGCCCTCATCACTGTGGATGCCGCACCGATCCGCCTGTCGATCTCACGCTCCATTCTTCCCTCACTCGTGAACAAGACCCCGAGATAGTTGAACTCCTCCACTTGGGGCAGGATCTTGCTCCCAACCCTGAGAGGGCACTCCACCCTTTTCCGGCTGAGGACCATGGTCTCGGATTTGGAGGTGCTGATTCCCATCCCAGCCGCTTCACACTCAGCTGCGAACCGGTCCAGAGAGAGCTGAAGATCACGGCCTGATGAAGCAAACAGGACAACATCATCTGCAAAAAGCAGTGACCCAATCCTGAGTCCACCAAGCCGGACCCCCTCAACACCCTGGCTGCGCCTAGACACATATATTTATTGTCTCTAAAGTCTTACTATATTGATCCAATCACCTGTTTCCAAATTCTTTTAATCCAGAGTTGAGATGTGCTGTAGCCTATCCAGGCAGTATCGATTGCAAAGCAGGAACCAACCCTGGCTCTCTCATTGATGATAACTGAAATTTGAAATATACTGTATGTAATCATATGCCAATGTTGAATTAATAATAAATCAAGACTAATATTTGTTATATGACATGTAAATACAACTATATTGAGGTTATAAGGATACCAGCTACCATAAGTAATAAATAGAATAAAAGACTAGATATCTTGGCAGTAAGTTCCTTGTGTCATAGATTCATCTACAAATAAACAGACACTCAAGTTACTTTATATTTTTTTAGTTATTGCTTACTGTGTTGTTAGCAAACTAAGAATACTGTCTAAAATTTGTGCAATACAGTATATGCAAAAGCCTGTTCTGACATTTGAATTTAATTTCAAGGGAAAACACTACTTTCAAACTTTATTCCTGGCTGCATCAGACTGTTTTTTGTGTGGGTCGATTACATTCAGAATGTCAGGAAAACAGCCTGTCAATGCTGTACACCCGCTGCTTCTCCTGCTGTTAATATAACTAAAGTGATGGATGAGAAATTCTAGTGATGTGTAATTAGCTCTGTATATTTATACTTCATACCGTCTGTGCTATTTCACCAGTGTGGACCAAGAGACCTATCATGTACCGTAGGGTTTGTTTTTGTCTATTCAACAATATTGTTAATTACAGGACAACAGCATGAGTTAGATTGATATTTCAATTCACTGACTCACTGAGTGGCAATACAGGAGTCATTATAGTTCATTTTAATAAGCATATTCAAAGAAGAGTAAACACAATAATAAATCTTAAATAAGGAATTTTTACCAGAATGTAAAAATTATTTATCAAAAAATTGAAACCATAACAAAACAGAAGGCGATGGTACATTTTACAAAACACAAAACTAGATTTCAAAAAGTAGATAAAAACATGAAAGGGTTCTATACAGAGAGTTTAAAAATATTCACTCCTCTTATAAGCTTCAATGTTTTATTGCTATATGGCATTGAATCACAGTGGATTTATTTTGGCTTTTTGACACAAGAAGTTGGGAGCATGCGTCGATTGTGAATTTCCCATTGGGATTAATAAAGTATCTATCTATCTATCTATCTATCTATCTATCTATCTATCTATCTATCTATCTATCTATCTATCTATCTATCTATCTATCTATCTATCTATCTATCTATCTATCGCATTGCTGCACCCACCACATGATAAACCACCTCTATTGGGACCCAAGTGCAGCGTGTGACACCTCAGTGCCCACAATGGAAAAGTGCAAGTTTTTTTTTTTTTTTATAATGGCTGGGATACCAATCCTGCCACCAACCCTCAAGTTTTCCCTGTTAAGTTGGAGGACCTGCTTGCAGGGCTCAATGCAGGTTAACATCATGCCAAGATGAAGCAATTGCAGGTTAAGGGCCTTGCTCAAGGAGCCCAAAGGAGTAGAGTTACTTCTGGTGTTTATGGGATTCGAACCGGCAGATCCCTAGCCTCAGAGCCACTACTATGCCCATTTTTGACATGGATGAACAGAAAAGACTCAAAATTAAACTGAAAACAGATCTCTACAAAGTGGTCTAAATTAATTACAAATATAAAACACGTAATAAGTGATTGTATAACTGTTCACCCCATTCAAGTCAGCTTTTAGCAGAAGGCAGCCATGATAGCCTGTGATCTGTGTACACAGGTCTATCTCTCTCTCTTATCAGCTTTGCATATCTGGACACTGCAGTTGTTCCTCATTCTTCTTTGGAAAACTATTTAAGCTCTGTCAGAGTTGCATGTTGATTGTGAGTGATCAGCCTTTGTCAAGTCTAACCACAAATTATTAATTGAATTATTATCTTGACTTTTGTTCAGCCACTCCAGGACATTAACATTGTTTTTTATGCCATTCCAGTGTGTAGCTTGTCTTTCTGCTTGGGATTGTCATCTTGCTGGAAAATCAATGTTTCTCCCATGGTGCAGGTTTCTTCCAGACTGCATCAGGATTTCCCTGTGCCATTTGTTTTAACCTCTACCCTCACAAGCCTTTCTGGGCCTGCTGCAGAGAAGCCTCTCCATTGCATGATGCTGCTGCCACCAGCATGCCTCACATCATGGATGGTGTGTTTTTGGTAATGTTAAGTGTTTGGCTTACACCAAACATGGTGTGTAATATAATGGCCAGAAAGCTCAGTTTTGGCCTCATCACACCATAGAATCTTCTTCCAACTGACTTCAGAGTTTCTCATGTGGCATCTGGCAAACTCTAGACACTGGCTTTCTCTTTGACACTGTCCCATGAAGGTGCAACCAGTGAGGAACAGTCTCTCCAGTCTGATGCCCTGTAGCTTGTAACACCTTCAAAGTTTTGATAGGTCTCTTTGTGGCCTCCCTCACTCATCTTCTTCTTGCCGATTACTTTGTTCTTGTGGATGGCCTGCTCTAGGCACATTTACAGCTGTGCCATAGTCTTTCTGTGTCTTCATGACTGTTTTAACTGGACTCCAAAGGATATTCAGCAAATATTTTCTTGTCTCTACCCCCTCACTTGTGCTTTTCAATCACCTTTTCCTGGAGTTTTGTGGAGTGTTCTTTTATCTTCTTTGTGAAGGTTAGGCCACCATACTGACTGATCACAACCTGGACCTTACACATGCAGGTGCATTTATATAACTATCAACTGAAACCCCAGATAGGTGATCTCCATTGAACTAATTTCACCAGCAACGAATTAAGGGTGTCATATTACTTATGCGATTTGTTATTATTTTACACCAGTTTGTGGAGATCAGTTTTCACTTTGAAACTAAAGAATCTTTTTCTAATGACTAACGTCCAAAAAGTCAAGTTAAATTCACTGTGATTCAATGTTGTTTGACATTAAAAAGTGAAAACTTCCAAAAGAGTGAATACTATGTAAAGGCACTGTAAATAACTAAACTAAAGCATATAAAGAAAGCTAAATTGCTATCAGACAACCAGAGTTTTACGAAACATCAAAAGAAGGCTTGAGCAGTGCCTTTTATACTCCATGTCCATACTTACTAGATAATCCCATCATACTTCACAGAGATTAGTCACCCCTGATAGCGGTGCAGTGGTTAGCTCTGACAGATTTCATGTTCTGGGTTCAAATCCCATGTCTGGCCAGTATATACTTGGAGATTGCATGTTCTTCCTGTGTCTTTGTGAAGTTTCCCTCAGGGTACTCCAGTTTTTCATTCACATCCCCAAATATGTGCAAGTTAGTTTAACACTAGAATTACCAAAGTTTATGAGAAAACTTGGAAATCCGGCCCACTTTAAATCCACTCGCACCTCTCCATTTAGCATCTTTTGTCTTGCAAATGTGTCGATAATCCCAAGCAGCAAGCAGCCTGCTATACCATTCCCCCCAACCGCCGGAGAAACTGCAAAAACCTCCCAACTGAAGACTTGTTTATCAGTGAGTCAGGTACCTAGGCTAAAAAAATATATCTTTATTCGGAACACATGCATTTCACATGTGTTCTGTGTCTACAAAGATCTATGTAAGTGTAGGATGACAGGAAATGTTGAACACATACCTAAAAGACAAACGTTTTCTATGTTTTAGAAAATGTAGACATGAAGTGTATAATGTGTGAAGACTGAAGTCTATCAAATAAACACTTTCACAAAAGATACAAGTATAACAGAACAAATGCGCTTTTTTTCCAAGTCTATGACCAAAGAAAAATAAATCACATTAGTGTTGATTGTTATCCTGACTTCTTGGGTAGTACAGCAGTTAGAGCTGTTGGCTCCTATTCAGAAGGTCCTGGATTCTAGTCTTAACCTTTCCCAAAGTAACCGTTTTGAGTAGTGAGCTGTTCTTATTGTTACTATTATACAATAAAAACATACATTTGATTTGAGTCTGTAACAGCCAGTGTAAATGTGTGGTACTTGTAAGCTTTGGTAATTCCAGTGTTAACACTAGAATCCCTGAATTTTACGAAAAAAAACTTGTAATCTGGGGCTACCTTAAATTTCTTCATACCTCTCCATCAACGTCTTTTGTTTTGTAAATGTGTCGATCAACATAAGCAGCAAGCAGCCTGCTATCCCACCCTAGGGCCCCCTAACCCCACTCACACGGAGCTCAACTCAAGCAAAAAGCTCTCCCAGCTCAAGGCTCCTTATCTGTGTGTGAGGTACCTGGAGTTGTATAGGGTAAGTAATACATCATATCATTATTTGGAATACATGCATTTCATGTGTATTCTGTGTCTACAAAGATCTGGATAAGTGTAGGATGACAGGAAATGCGAGGCAAGAAATGCTGAACACATACCTAAAGCAGAAACTTTTTCTATATTATATTAATAATGACGTGAAATGTATAATGCATTTAAATTGAGGAAGCAGGTTCTCTCCCCTCTTTTACTCTGTTTATCTTTATTCATTTATTAATTTATCTATTTACTTTTTTTTACTAGCATAAAGTTTTTTACACTACTGGCCTAGCTCTCTTTCTCAGGGGTGGTGGGTTGATTTGTTTTTCAAACCTTTTTTTTTTTTTTTTTTTTTTTTTTTTTGGAAAACTTGAGCTATTTGTATGGAATGTTATTTGATTTTAATCTTCTCTCTATATAAAATCCTAAGCCTAAAAATGCAACAATTTTATGCAACAATTTTATGTGACGTTTTTATGTCACTTTTTTGTCATGCTTTAAATCGGGCTTATTTTAAAACCTACATATATATGTTTGGTATCGTTCTTTTCAGACTTTATCGAACTTTAATGTGATGTTGTTAGATTTTCAGATTCTTATTCTGTTTTTAAATTATAGACTAAAATATCAAGAACTCCTGTCCTGTGAAACGAGACTTTGTGCCAACAGATTTAACCATGCCCGGGGCCAGGAATAAAAGACAAAGAGTAGGACAGCTGCTGTACAAGCTTTTAAATGTTCGAAGCGCCATGCGAGATGCAGATCACGTGACATGGCAGCAGCAGCAGCAAGCCAGCAGCTGATCGAGCACAGAGGAGGTAAAAAAGAAACTGTATTTGTTTCCCATTGTATCACCGTTTAAGAGGGGGTTTCAGAGGAGCGACCACATCTCCTTGGGGTGCGTTCAGCCCCCCCTCTTCACAACGCGAGTGGCAGAGACACGAAGTGGCTGGCACCTAGCGCAGGCAAGGGGTGTTGGCGAGCGAAGCAAGCAGGGGGTAACCCTCTAGTAAAATAAATAAAATAAAATAAAAAATGTATAATGTGTAAAGACTTTAGTTCAAAAAATCAAATAAACATGTGCATTTTTATTCAAGAATATAACCAAAGTAAAAAAAAAATCATTTAATTTACATCAAGTTGTCAATGAGTTGCAAACCCACGCTCAAATGTCAACTGACAGAAAGTTGATATGTCTTCTTGGATGGTGTAGAGGTAAGATCTGCTGCCTTATAACCAAAATGTTCCAGGTTCGAGGCAGGGCGCTCCGTGTTTTGAGTAGTGAGCTGCTATTATTATTATTATTATTAGTATAATATAATAAAAACACACATTTGATTTGAGTCTGTAACACCCGGTGTTAATTTTGGCTACTTGTAAACGTTAGTGCTTGATTTTTTTTTTATTATTCAGTTTTATTCTCTCATTGACGTTCACGTAGTACAACAAACTTGCCTCTCCCTCTCTGAGTTGATGGCATTTATGTCCATTCTTTTCACAAGAGCAGCAATGACCACAGTTTGCTGCTGTGGTTGATGCCTGCTCAAAACTATTTGTGGTACCGGCAATCAAAGATATGATGTCCTGTGACCGCTATCAGACTACCATGCACAATTTGCACTTTGACAACAAAGACACCCGTGCAGAACGTGTGAAAAATGACAGATTTACTGCGATTTCGAACATCTGGCAACGTTTTTTTGAGAACTGTGTTTTGAGTTACAACCCAGGGCAAAGACTTTCCAAGTCTGTGGTCATAAAGCTAATGAAGCCATTTCTGGACAAAGGCAGAACCGTAACAATTGACAGCTTCTTTCGCTGGCTAATAGACAGCTGCACCGTGACACAACTCTAGTTGGCACCATAAGTAAAATGGGACTTCTACCTGCTGCTAACACTCTAATGTTAATTCACAATTCCATATGAGCCCTATGGGCGTGTGCAAAACTGAGCCTTACATGTTTTGGCACTTTGTCTATTGTCGCTCCTGCCTTGTGCCAATTGTTGCAGCCCCCTATAATGCTGAAATGATTTATGTTAATTAAGAATTAAGAATATGGTGTTATTTATTTCTACTTCAACAACACTTTCCTGAACTTGGGTCTCACACGGCTTACAGCTTCCTCTCACACGGGCTACAGACTGGCATAGTCTACCATACAGAGCAATATCCAAATTTATTTTGGCTAATCTGATTTGCTTAACAATTACAATTGGCCCTGTAATTACGATGTTGTGATAAAAAAAATAATCAGCAGACAGAAAAAGATTTGGGGATGGCCACCCTGTGTACTGAAAAATAAATAAACGAAACACAGTTACCATAAGCGGAGTTCACAACAGAACTGACTAACACGTCTTAAATATGGTGGAAAAAAAGGAAGAGGTAGAGTAAGGGCAGCCGGAACAGGAACTGATGTGGCGGTAAGATGGATTATGGGTAGCAGAAATGGCATCAAACAGAGATTTCTGGAAGTGATGTCAGCAGTGGGTGGACTGGTGGTGATGTCATTGGGAAGCAGGGTCTGTGGTTGAACTGTAGAGGAACAAGTAGATGAGAGCGTCAGCCCCTGGTCTGGCTGACGATTAACACTATATGAACCTGTAAACTATCTCCCATGTGAATGTGTGTGACAATGTTTATCAACTGGACTACTTTCTTGATGAAAATGTATGTATTAAGGAAAATGACAAACAGTAAAGTGTTATAAATGAATCAAGAGAAAAAAGCTAAAGCTTATGTGGACAAAATATATATATAGAATGCCCAGCAAAGCAGATTTTCAAGCTGATCAGCAACTACAATTTTTTTTTTTTTTTAACAATGCTATCCACAGCATTATTTTCCCCTCGGGAATTAATGAAGTGTACCAAATACCAACAAAATATATATATATATTGAAAACTATCATTCAGAAAAAGGTGGCAAATGTCAGCAAAATCTCCTTATACATCACATGATACCATAAAGCTCACAGTGGCTGACAGGGATATAATGACTAGAGGAGCATCATGAAATCTGGAAATGTCACTGAGGCGGACAGCTTAGTGTTGTATAAAGGTGCTAACAAGTGAACACAGGTACTTGAAATAATAGCAAGTTAGACAAAATTCCACAAGTGAGAGAGTAAGGTAATAAAATGTCCAAAAACTACGGGTCATGTAAGTGGTTTGTGAAAAAAATGACACATTTTCAAAAAAAGAAATCATATTTGCTAATAGTCTGTTATGTAAGGTGACTGCAGCAGCTGCTGTGGCCATTGTGGTTGGTGGGATCTGATAATTAAGGGGATCACAGACAGGAAAGAGTGCTGCAATGCTAGGGTAGGACCCAGAAGAAAAACAGAGAGGGACTGAGAGTTGAACATGACCAGTGTATTAGACACTTTACTTTAAAAAGGGTCAGCATGTGAGAACAGATGAGCTGCGGACATAGTGTGATTTTTGGTGCTAGACTGCAAGAATAGTTTGAAAAAGTTTTATTTTGTGCATTCAGCCTAAAGCATCATGGGAAATACACACCCATTTGTCTGTCTGGTCTAAAATGCATTTCCCCATTTTTGCCTTATGAGTGCCAGTAGTTAAAGTATGTGTTCCAGTGCATACCATCAGTTTGTCTGTGGATCATCAAGAAGAAATCCCCACAAACCCTCTTTATTCAGAATGCATAACAAGGAGTACTAGAACTGGGTAAACTAATGAATACCAGATGACCTGTTCTATTTACTCAAATGATGGAATTTTACCAACATGCCGATTCACACAGGACTAGTTTGACCTAGGGTTATTTTTATAGACTTTTTACACAAGGTAAAAGTATTAGATATGATCTTGTTTTCCATAAAAAAATACTGACATGAGTGATTCAGACGGAACTAAAAGTACAGAGGTCCTCCAGTAATCCCATACTGGTGTAAAACTAATCCCACTCAAATAGGCCTTTTGATTTCTGGGTTTGAATCTGGGCCTAGTTGCTCTCTCCGTGGAATCCATTCATTCTTTTTGTGTCCATTTGTATATTTTCTGTAAGTTCTTTGGTTTTCTTCTTACATCTCTGTCATGTGCATTTTAGGTTATTGAGCTTGACCTTGAATAAGGGGCTAGTGGTGCATGTGTGTGTGTGAGTGAATGTGTCTAACAATTAATCAGGATGGTTATTGTCTGTGCGGAGTTTGCATTTTCTTCTTGTTGTCTGTGTAGGGTTTTTCTCTGCATACTTTGGTTTTCTAATCACATCTCCAAGACATACATTATAAGCTATTGAGTTTGACCCCGAGTGAGTAGGTAGTGATGTGTGTGTGTATGAGTACATTTTACAATCAACAAACATCTTGGCTATAGTTGATTTCTGTCTTCTGCCTATTACTGCCTAGAATCGTCTTCAGACCACCGTATAATCATCAGTTAAGTGGGGTTCACAAGCACACAAACAAACACTGACAATGAGCAATGCATAGTGTCCCCAAGACAAAGAAGGCTAGTGTGTCTTTTCCCTTAAAGTCACTTACCAAGGACACATTCCTTTTACTTGTATTGCTCATTACTGGAGGTATCCATCTTCAACCATCTAAGCCTGTGGGAGAGAAGTGACAATCTAACCACATCAGGTGACTTGTAGTTTTTTTTTATTTCCTCAATCACCCAGCTTACTATCCTAGACAAGAACTCTCACCTCATCTATAAGGTTTTGGCTAAACACAGGAATGCTATGTGAGGTCGTGCTCTATAATGAGTCATACCTCGGCCAAGGTGGTCTTGTTCCCTGTATTCTCAATGTTACTGAGCTAAATTAGCAGACATCTAAACAGACAATGACGCTATACGCAGTATACTGTGCCAATGACTGGCATCCTGTACTGTGAAACTGTAACTTATTAGTATGTGCAATTCTTATCACTTTGCACTTGGTAAATACCTACACTTTATTCATTTTACTTAAAGATAATTTTTCTTGTATGTGCACATATTTGCACCTTATTAGCATACATAAGATTATTATAACTCAATTAACAAATGTATATTTGTTTCTTTTTCTCTGCTGCTGTAACCCTGCAAATTCTTTTGGGATTAGTAAAGTTTCTATCTATCTATCCCAGAGTGCAGTGGGAAAAGGATCTATTACTCAACATTTTAGAAAAGGAGTGGAAGTCAGCCATGCACAGAATTCACTCGCACTCCATATGTGCAAAGCATTCGATTATTCAATTTAAAATCTTTTATCGAGCACATCTGTCTCATTTTAAATTATACAAAATATTTCCAGGGTAAGATCCAACCTGTGAACGTTGCAATCGAGCTCCGGCCTCACTAGGCCACATGTGTTGGGCCTGCACCAAATTAACATCATTCTGGATCAAAATCTTTAAATGCCTATCAGACAGCCTTGCTGTCACAATCACTCCTAATCCATTAACAGCTGTGTTTGGTGGACTCCCAGATATGCTTAAAGTGGAAAAGGACAAACAAACTGTAATTGCCTTTACTACACTATTGACACACAGACTTGTGTTGCTCAACTGGAAGAATCCTAACTCTCTTATTCTAAGTCCGTGGGTAACAGATGTTATACGTATACTATTTGAAATTGGAAAAAAAATCAAATTCTCTCTTAGAGGATCTGTGGAAAACTTTTTAAAAAAATGCCAGGATCTGATCAATAATGCTTATAGAATAAGCGTTTAAATTGGGGGAAAGGATTTTCTTCCCTTTTTAAATTTTTTTTCCTACTCTTATTTTGCTCTGTCTGTTGGCCTAACTCTCTTTCCCATGGGTGGAGGTTGATTTGATTTGAACTTAGCTTTATCAAGTTTGACGTTTTTGTATGGAATGTTACTTGCTTTTAATAAATTCAATAACATGTTAAAAATATTGCAATTTAAAAAGCAATTTGAAAACTCAGAGACTGGGTTCACTGCCTGGTAATGCACTGATTTGAGTTTGCCCTTTCTTTTCTTGGAGTGTGTTTTGTGGTTATTCAGTTATTTCACCAAATATGTGCATATTCATTAATATTCATGACTCTAAACTGATCCATGTGGGCATATATGTCTGTGAGATGGCATGTGATTGGGTGGCATGGTGTCCTGGGTTGTTTTTTCCCTTGTGATCAGGGCTGCCAGGTTGTTTTTTCTTATTTTTAGTCAAAATGTTCAGAGTAGATCAGTTTAGCGGGGGTGACACGTCAGCAGAGTCATCTTAGGCATTTTCAGAATTTCTGAATGCGGCGAGCCCAAAATACAATAATCCCTCCTCGATTGCGGGGGTTGCATTCCAGAACCCCCCACGAAAGGTGAAAATCCGCGAAGTAGAAACCATATGTTTATATGGTTATTTTTATATTATCATGCTTGGGTCACAGATTTGCACAGAAACACAGGAGGTTGTAGAGAGACAGGAACTTTTTTCAAACACTGCAAACAAACATTTGTCTCTTTTTCAAAAGTTTAAACTGTGCTCCATGACAAGACAGAGATGACAGTTCTGTCTCACAATTAAAAGAATGCAAACATATCTTCCTCTTCAAAGGAGTGCGTGTCAGGAGCAGAGAATGTCAGAGAGAGAGAGAGAAAAAAGCAAACAATCAAAAATCAATAGGGCTGTTTGGCTTTTAAGTATGCGAAGCACCGCCGGACAAAGCAGCTGCACAGAAGACAGCAATGTGAAGGTAGTCTTTCAGCATTTTTTAGAGGAGCGTCTGTATCCTCTAGGCCAGTGTGCGAACAGCCCCTCTGCTCACACCCCCTCCATCAGGACCAGAGAATGCCAGAGAGAGTGAGAGAGACAGAGAAAAACAAACAATCAAAAATCAATACGTGCCATTTGAAGCTTTTAAGTATGCAAAGCACTGAGCGGGAAGCATATCGCTTGACAAAGCAGCCACATCTAAGACCAGCAAGAATGGCAGCAATGTGAAGGTAATCTTTCAACGTTTTTTCAGGAGCGGCCATATCCCCCATGGGTGTGAACAGCCCTCATGCTCACAATATATTTGAGGAGTTTTATTTAATACTTAATATGCGCTCTGGTTGGGTAGCTTCTCAGCCATCAGCCAATAGCGTCCCTTGTATGAAATCAACTGGGCAAACCAACTGAGGAAGCATGTACCATAAATTAAAAGACCCATTGTCCGCAGAAATCCACGAACCAGCAAAAAATCTGCGATATATATTTAAATTTGCTTACATATAAAATCCGTGATAGAGTGAAGCCGCGAAAGTCAAAGCGCTATATAGCGAGGGATTACTGTATTTGCCATCACTGGTGTAATGCCTTTAATTATGCAGCTGAATATCAGTGAGCATGTCATAATTAACGACTATGTGCCAAGTTTTCAGCACAGTTCTTATTGACTCTTTTCTTGACATCCAATAGCTAACTGCCTGACAGAGCCAGTGCTGTACCATGGGTTAAAGGGTGCACTGAACTTAGCAGGAATCTCTGCCCTTTTTTTGTTTTTATACCATTTTGTCATGGTACGTAAAATACGAAACATGAGACAGAAAAGTTTCTCTTCTGTTTGCGAGGTCCAGAACACCTGCTATTCTTACCTCATTGCATTGTATGCAATGTGCTACTGAATGAGCATTCATTGGTTGGTTGCTCTCATTCAAACAAAGCCCACCCCTACACCTAAAGACAAAATTAAACCTCTTTGAATTCATTAAGGCGAGAGTCGCTGGCTATACCAGACTAGATGGCTGTCTCCGGCTTGTTAAGATCATGTAAGTGAAGGCTATGACTGAAAATTGCAGGTTGTCTAATGTGACATGGTCTTAAGGGTATGAAAGCAGATGAGAAGTGTCCATAAAGAATGCTAGAGGAAGAGAGAGCACATGTATCTTAAGGGGGCTTGTCTTGAGTCAAAAGTCAGGCTGGAGCATGGATGACTTTGCATGATGTCCAGATGGATGAGACTGTTCTTCTTTTTTTAGACTCAGTCAATCCGTTCCTTTTTGCCAAGTTTGTCACATTGGACTCTGGATGCTGTGATGTTACTGTAGTATAGGTTTGAAGTGTGCCACTGTAATCTATGAAGTTTATTCCAAAGCCACTCACACCACCTGGCAGGGTGAAACTGGCTAAGGAGGATGGACAGAAACATGTGGAAGACACACATGCAGTCTATTTTAAAAGTGCTGATGTCTGCTGATCAATATTTCATCAAGGCCACGGTCCGTAGAAACCATGAATGATTAAGAACAGCGCCCAACAGGGCTATGTTAGTCAGAAAGAGCACAGCTCAGGTGGCAGTCATCCATACTTGGCAAGGTTTATATAAAAGTTCACTAATTATGCAAAACATGAGAGTATTTATACTGGGAAGAAACAACTGAGAAGTCAGAAGGTGTCTCTATGCTGCCAAACATTCTGCTTGATCTGGGTGTACAATCGTCATCATTCCCCCTGAATAACTGGTTGTGATAACTGTACTGTGCATTGGCTTCTCTCCAGCTTGGATATGTATGTACAGTATAAGCAATTATGCATTGTATTCTGGGAATAGAAGCTACATTTTGAAGCAAGTTAAATACATATATCTCTTTTTGTACCCTATTGCTCTCGTCTGTTTATTTCAGCCATGGTTACTAGTGGGATATGCATGTCTCAACTCTATTCTGCATCAATAATGAACACAATCCCAGGGAACAAGCTCCTCCTGCTCGATAGATATTTTAACAGATATCCAGCAAGTCACTTTACTTAAAGTTTTAAGTTTTACTTTATGTTTTAATCACAAAAATATGTGCAAAACATCTTGTCTTGTCAGAAGTGTTTGTCTGTACTGTATCCAGTTCACAAAGGATGGATTCATTCGCCTTGGCCTTTGAGTCCTAAACTGAATGGCCATTCAAACCTAGGACTATAATATGAATTATACACAGAGACAAACATATGCACAAATATCAACAAAATACATATACGAGGGACATTCAAAAAGTTTCCTCACTTTTTTAAACTCTATTTATTAAGAATTTCAAAGATAAATTACATCACTTTCTATACAGTCACCTTCATTTGCGATGCAATTTTCCCAGTCACATGACTCTCTCAGACACGACCAATTACTACTCCCGCCTTTACCGTTTCTAACGAAAATATAAAAGTGCAGAATCTTTTTGAATATTCCTCGTAATGTATTACTATAATATAGAGTCTCATGGCCATTGCTCCAAGTATGAACATCTTTAAGTAAAGGTTTAAATGCATTTGTAAACAGTTTACAGTTTTATCAAAGTTCAATAAATCTTATCCGAGCAATTTGCAGCAGAAATCAGTTCACAGCTTTACGCAAAGTATTGGTAGTTATAAAATGGTGATTTGTCTTTCAAGCACACCCTCACAACACCTAACTAGACTGAGAAAGTTTGAAAATGTATGGCCATCCTTTCCAAACAGACCTGTATTTGTTTCTTTTAGTAAATGTCTTTGGAGAAAGGGCAACATACGGTAAGAAAGCTGATTTAAGCTCTGCTCACATTGGCAGGTCGTTTTCTGGTTTACAGAAGTAAAGCAAACTGGATTAGAAATTAGAATACAACTTGTGGCCTAGTGGTCAATTTGTTGGACTTTGCTAAATTGCCACCTACCCTTGCTCTACTGTGTGACCCTGCCCAAGTTAGTGCCAGTGTAGCAGTTTTAGAGTTAATCAATGTAACAAATTGACTCCAGACAGTCACAAAGGTTTGGGGTAGGTACCTGTATAATATAATCCTGGCTCCAAAGTGTTTGAAAAGTTGAGTTGTTTAGAAGACAAAGTCCAAAACAGAACTGATTAAGTGGAAGAGGAAATTATGTCATCTATGCCGGAACCTGAAATCATGTTTTGGGGGCTGGGGGTGGGGGTTCACCAGCGGGCTCCAGAACCAGAAGTGACACAATCAAAGACACCGGGACCTGGCGGGATTTCCTGGGAATGGTCTGTAAGAGACTAAGAGAGACAGTCAGTACACTTCGCCACCCCCTGGTCTGGCGTAGTATTACAGTTACTCAAGCACTTTAGCTGCCTCCTAATCACACGTGTGTGACAGCAAACATTTCTAATAAACTAGTTTGAAGACAAGTACTCAATTACAGGATTCTCCCACATTTTAAAAAGTGAATTGGTAAATAAAGCTTCTCATGCAGATCATTTCATGGCTTTATTAGCAGTCACTTCTTCTTTTGTTTATATGACTAAAGAGAACAGAAGGTGGCACAGAGCCTACTTTTATCACTGCATGCTGCCTTACATCTGTGAACTGCCAAGACAAGTAATCTTATTTACTGAAGTTTACTTATTGGCCTGCTTCAGGACTCGAAGAAGAAAAAATATTCAACACAAGGTACCATTCAATGAGTCCATCAGCTTAGATCATTTCAGGGGATGACCCTTGATGATGCTAAAAGGATAATATTGTGCTCTTTATTATTATTACTGTGACTTACTTGAGCTCAGATTCATTAATGTAACAACTCCAGAGAAAAAAAAGCTGTTTAGGTGCTCAGAGGTTTTGGATCTGAGGGACGAGAAAGCGAGCTTATAAAACAGATGAAAACCAGGGTGGGTGGTGGATGCAACAGTTTTTCCTGCTTGCTTCTGTGCTCCATAGTTGTGAAGATTTTAAAGGGCAGCTGATGAACTTCTGCCACAGAGAAGATGACACGCTGTAATTTACTGACTGACAGAGTGAGCAGATGTTGTGCTAAGCTAAAGAGTGGCTGGGGATGTGAGGATGCTCTTGATTTTGGCTTTGAAAACCTGGAATAATGTTGACTTGGTGACATGCAACTTTTTCAGCTGGCAGAGCAAATACGTTGTCTTTCCTGTGTCATATGATTATACCGTTTCAGTGTGTCATCCCTGGACAGTATGCCAAACCATTGCAGGACACATTCACACACATCTATATCCACTTCTACTGCTAATCTAATCTTCAACTAATTTAGTGTCATCAATTAATGTAACTTGCATGTCTTTGGAATGTGGTTAGAAAACTGAAATACCGCTACAAAATTAACTGAAGCACAAGTATAGCATACAAACTTCATAAAGATGGTATTTGGAACTGGGAGGTAGCAGAACAAACAGCTGCACAAGCATTATACCTGCTAGAGCACCTTAGCTTGCTTGAGTTCCACTCTACAAGCGGAAATCGACATTCATCACAGAAATGTATGCTGTCTCATTCTTCAAGGGTTACAAATGATTGTCTCTGCAATGCCAATGAAAAAAGAATTCGAAATGTTGCATTGTTCTGCTGGATGAAACATGAAGTCACGCATTTTGTCCACTTTTCTTTTGCATATGCATGCTGCTTCAGAACCTTAGTCATGTATACACTGTAATTAGATACACAGTAGGCAGTGCAGAGATTTAAATGCACAGTGTATGGTAGAAAGATATGAAGGATCTGAAAAGAAAAATGGAAAATGTTGAGAGTCCTGCAGTGCAAAGATATCAATCACAACCTAAAACATTTAGCTTTCTACGTGATAGTCATGCAGTAGGTTTCACTTGATACTATTTAAACTCAGTTCTGTATTAATTTTAATATGAGCTACATGTGTAATTTTATTGATTTGAATAGCCATTAGTACTTTAGAATGGTAAAAATGAAGATCAGAGATAAAATTACTAATAGCTATTAAGAATAACAATAATAATTTAAAGAAGTGGTAAAAACCACAACAACAATAACTTGAACTATATAAAATGATAGCGGAAAAGGATAAGAAAACAGATTATATAAAAAATGTAACTAACAGATACTGTATGTCATATCATTTTCGAACCTGCTTAATCCAGACCAGGGTCACAGGGATGCTGGAGTCTATCCTAGCTAGCATAGGGTGCAAGGCAGGACAAACCCTGCACAGGGTGTAATTTCATCACAGGGTGACCACACACACACACACACCTGAGCTAATTTCACATTGGCATTTCACCTAACCTGTATATCTTTGGACTGTGAGGGGAAGCTGGAGCACCCTGAGGAAACCCATGCTGACACTGAGAGAACATACAAACTGCACGCAGGAAGCGCACAGGACTCAAACCCTGGTCTCCTTACTGTGAGGCAGCAGCTCTACCACTGTGCCACCGTGCCACCAAAATTACTGTAGATATGCTTAAGTCTAATGTTAATAACTGGTAGTGACTTGACTTCTCAGAGTTTTGGAGGAAGAACATCTCACAAGAATGGAACTGAGGCACAGAAGGCCCTATCACCCTATACTCTTCATAGCTCTAGGAATGGCAAATAGGAGACCGATTTAAGGTGATCGGAGTTGGTGGGCAGGAACATACAGGTGTAAAAGATCTTAGAGCTAAGACAGAGCTTGGTCATTTAACTCTTTGAGGGATGAATATTTTTTTCCAAAAAATGCAGTTTTCTGAAAAGCACACAATTCAATAATTTCCCATGTTAATCAATATACAATATAACGTCTGTTGCTGTGTGCTGTGGCCACCAGTCTGCCGTCTCTTATGGCTCGAGCCACTCACGGGCGGCATGACGGCTGGCAGGGATGTGCGGCAGGTGGGTGGTGGGGGTGGCAGAGCCAGTCACAGTCGCAGTGCAATACAATCTGGTTTGTACCTCTTGTCATTATAAGTGATGGCCCCACCCAGGTGAATATTGCCATAGGTGCATCAGTTACAGGAACCTAGGGACTGATCAGCTGATGTGGATACCTCACTTTCGTTGTTGATCTCGATCTCCAGATCACTTACATCACAATCGGAGTCCAACAAGTTAGAGTCCAGTTCCATGATAATAGGTAAAACGGTGTCCATGGAGTATATTTTTGCTGTGATCTCTCGCCAGATGTCGATACCATTTTTGCTGCTGTTTGTTCTTCACTACTCACGCGATCACAGGGAATCTCGGTCACACCAATCAAGCTAACTTTCTTTCTAGCAAAGAGAGTCAAACTCCCTCAATTACCACCCTCGACCCCACTTGTTGACAAAAATCGGCATCCGCCCAAAAACAGTTAAGGATTTATAAGTTAACAGGAGTGTTTTATGCTGGATATGTCATTCATTTGTGAATTCAGAAAGTACTCAGATCACTTCACTTTCTGCACATTTTATTGTGTTGTAGGTTTAATTTTTAATTGATAAATTTTAGTATTTTTGCCCATTAATCTACACTTATGAAATCTTGCATAATTATTCAGACCCTTAACATAATACATAATAACACCTTTGCACGCCTGCTTGTGGGCAGTTTATTCCTTTTTCCTGGATGAACCTCTCAAACTGCTTTAGATTGGATGTGAAGCACCTGCAGACTGCCATCTTCAAGTCTCTCCACAGATGTTCCATGTGGGTTCAATCCAGGCCTTTAGCTGGACCACTCAAGGACAGTCACAGAGTTCTCCAGAAGCCACTCCAGCGTTATCTTGGCTGTATGCTCTGGGTCATTGACATGTTGAAAGCTGAATCGTCACCCCAGTCTGAGGTCATGTGCAGTCTGCACAGGTCCTCTCTGTATTTGGGCGCATTCATTCTTCCCTCAATTCTGAGCAGTCTCCCTGGCCCTGCTGCTGAAAAGCACCAACAAAGCATGATGCTGCTACCACCTTGTTTCACCATAGCAATGGTATTAAGAAGGTAATGAGCACTGCCTGGAGTTCTGCTTAAAGAATATAATATTTGTCTCATCAAAACAGAGAATCCTTTACCTAATGCTCTCAGAGTCCATTAAATGCCATCATATGGGTTTTACTCAAGAGTAGCTTTCTATGATAAGAGAGGTTTGTGGTGTTATGCATTTTTAAAAAATTAAATATATAATTCAGATTATGCAGGCTCCAGGTGGGCTCAGATGCACATGAAAAGGCTGATTGAGATGTTTGGCTGATCACACATTCACATGCAGATGTGAGCGGTTAGTCAAGTGCCTCATTCATGCCTCAGAGTTGGTGATTGTGGCACCTGAGCCCGGCAGCAGCTTAAAAGGGAGCCTGGGCAAGAGACAGAGAGAACAAAAACAAGAGGACAATGAAAAGAAATAGAAGAAGAAGAAAGAGAATGAACAGAGGTCTAAGAGAGAAGAGAGAGTCAAGAATGGGAGAGCCCATGCTGTTTAGAGTGGTGGCAGGGTGCTCCTAGTGAGTCTCAGCCAAATAAGTAAATGCAAGAGCGACATTTGGGGGTGGCAAGTGGGGCGGCCGCCCCAGGCTCCGCTCCTAAGGGGGCCCCACTTTTGAGGTCCACGGGTCCCGTTTGAGCAGATTTGTCAAGTTATATTCTCCAGTATATATATATATATATATATATACTGTATATATATATATATATATATATATATATATATATATATATATATATATATATATATATATATATATATATATATATATATATATGTATATGAGATACTTCTAAGAGGAACCCTTTTAAAATCCCTCTTCAAGGTCAACTTCTGTACACCTTTATCGCCCGAAAAGGGTTGCCAGTATAATCCCTTCCTAAAATAGGTATAGCCCTGTTGTAATGTGAAATTTTGCATACAAGTTTGTATGTCTTTATTTGTAACTTAGACAAAGCAATGTAATATTAGTGTTACATTATTGATGATAACAGCAATGGTTTGATGGTTTAAGAACCCCTTCCCCCCTTTTAGGGTAATTTTACGACAGTGTTGGTGCCTCAAACAAGTTTGGTAAATGTTTCTCTGCAGGATTCTCAGTCAACCCCCAGAGGATAGCCAGGCTGCCCAACTGGCAAACTTTAGATCAACAAATGGTTTTGGGGGGTGGCAGGTGTGTAGATGTTTTCTGTTCCCCCATTGGTCTGAAGTATGACTGTTTGGAACTGGCTTGTATCAGAAGCCTTTAAGTAACATGACGCCCTATTGGCTCTAGGGTTTGGAGAGAAAACCTATAATTTTGCTTGCTTTACCCAGCTCTCTCTCTCTTACCAAACTGATGAATGACCATCTCACATCATGAGCTGTAAAGGACAACACAATGAAGAGCATAGCTCGGCAGCCATATTGAGACAGGCATGCAGCCTGATGCCTTAACTAGAGACATTTTAAGTAACTAACAAGTCTGTGTGCCACCTGAAACTACACATCACCATTTATCAGGTTGTATGGTTGCCAATATTCAAATGTACTTTGCATATTGTTATTATTTATGAATATTATCAATAACACATTGTTTAAAGTGTAAATTAACTCCTGCTTATCTTTCACTACACTTAATTACTTGAGGTTATAAATGTAGAAGTGAAGGTGGGGAGAATTTATATGGTACAATACCTTATAAACAGTGGTAAGTCTGTGAAATTTGAGGCATTCTGACAAAGGTTACATATTAATAATACAAAAGGAGAAAGTAGAGTACAGTAATCCCTCACTTATCGCGGGAGATAGGTTCCAAGGCCGACCGCGATAACTGAATTTCCGCGAAGTAGGGACACTATATTTATTTAATTATTTAACGTGTATTTGGACGTTTTTAAACCCTCCCTGTATTGTTTACAACCCACCATTTACTCTATTAAAAACAGGGACAACTGCTAAGCAATATGAAATCGGTAGATAAGTTTACACTTACTGTATAGCGAAGTACACGTAGCAGCTTGTAGGCGGTCATGATGTTGTCGACCTTGTTGCAAAGATTCCTAAAGCAGATTCCATCCAGACTACTGCCTTATCACGTCCACTTGCAACTCATTTTGCACCCTGGTTAAAGGACACTGCGGCCGTAGATCTTATATGCTTTTCCTCCTTTTTAAATAAAAAGAATCGATGTCCTGCAGCGGTGTAGCTGTTCCCTTCTTTCAACATATCCAAAACTTTTACCTTTTCTGCAATCATTTGCATCTTCTGTTGGTGCTTGGACACGGCCCCTGAAGCATTAGCATGTTAATGATGAATGAGTGAGATGAGACTTCCTGGTTAATGCAACACTCCGTCGCTGAGCCAATCAGCAGCACACAGGAACTTAACTGCGTGCTCTGATTGGGTAGCTTCTCAGCCATCCGCCAATAGTATCTCTTGTATGAAATCAACTGGGCAAACCAACTGAGGAAGCAAGTAAAAAGACCCATTGTCCGAAAGAAACCCGCGAAGCAGCGAAAAATCCGCGTTATGTATTTAGATATGCTTACATATAAAATCCGCAAAGTCGTGAATCCGCGAAAAGTGAACCGCAAAGTAGTGAGGGATTACTGTAATATATTACTCTACCAAAACAAAACACTATACATTATATGATTAATTAATAAAGATAGCAATATTTGCATACACAAGTAACCAAACCATCAAAACTCAATAAAAAAGGAAGTGAAACATAAAAACATGACAGTGAGGAGTTAGCAGTTGCATTCCTATCTAATCCAGAACATATGCATGTAACACAAGGTTAGTAGGCTGACATATTGTTTAGAGACCAAATACAAAAGAACCCAAACTGCCTATATGGTGCATTTCACGACAAAGTAATACATGCACATAGAATTTGAAGTAAATTGTGATACCATGTTAGAGACTCTTCATGTTCATCAGAGTGATGGTAGGAAATATAAGTTGTCAGAATATGAAGATAGGATGCATGTCCCTTTTAGAGGAATTGCAGCAGACCAGCTATTACTTGTAGTGCAGACAGTTATACTTTCAACACTGCACCTGATGTTATTTTAGAATTAAGTGGATAGGATTGGCGAGCTTTGTTGGGCTGAATGGCCTGTTCTCATCTAGATTGTTCTATTCTATGCAGAAGAAGCTGGACTATCATGCCCCTTTAAGGGAGGACACAGTCTGGGTTTTCTGCCTCACTCTGTGCTGTCCGTGCAACGCAGCCGCAGACAGCTTAAACAACTCAGGACATCCATATAAAAACAACAAGAGTGAGCTTTCTTGAAGGCTTTTACTGGACGTACCTCATTATAAACTGAAATATATACAAAGGAAACATTTACAACCAAAGATAATAAATAATGATTTACAAAGCAATACATAGAAGACAGTGTATATTAAACAGTAAAGCTTTAAAAGACACTTACAAGGCAAGAGTTTTCCACGGTCAGATCGAGACAAAGAGAAGTGCATAGACACAGGTTCAAATTGCTGCGTACCACAACTAATCGGACCCAGGGGTTTATATACCTTAAAGATACATTTTGGACATTACTGAAACACAAGGTAAAGGGGTGCCTACGTGAAACACATTATATGTATTGTATTGAAATGTTTATTATGGGACCTACATGCTTTATGCGAGTTTCATAGACATTCATAAAACCACTGTGAGTGTGGGATGTGGCTGACAGGAGTGTTAATAAACGACAAGACAAAGGGGAGCAAAGTTCAACAAATGGCAGTAATAGTTAACAGCATGTATGGTAGAACACTCCTGCTTCTCTTTTAATACACCTAATTGCCTGAGGTTATACATGTAGAATTGAGGGTGAGGAGAAGTTATATACTATAATACCTTATAAACAGTGGTAAATCTGTGAGATTTGAGGCATTCTGACAAGGGCTACATATTAATAATACAAAAGGGGAAAGTAGAGTAACATATTACTCTACCAAGACAAAACAGCCCATCTGTCGCTGGGTTGGCTTCTGTTTTGACTTGGGAACAACTGATGGCTTGTTGCTTATGAATCATTTGTGTCCGGAGAGCCTACCATTGTTTCTTAGTCGAGCCTTTGGTTCAGTTTGCTACAGTAGGCCTAATTGAAACAGTGCGGGAAGTGTTTGGTAATGGAATGCACAGCATTGTTTTATTACTGGTTTTGCCGTATCGCTGTCGACGTCATGACTGGAAGAGATTGTGGAGCACTTTTTTAATAGATTATATTATTATATTTTGATAAAGTTTGCGTGTTATCTTGCAAAAATTTAGCTGAATACTGTAATGAGAAAATCCGGTGTATGTTATCATTATTTTTATTAAATTCGCCCTCAAGTTTATACAATCCACACATACCGGTAACAGCGTTTGACGTAACTGGCCCTGTGTGGAGTTGGTCAGCCCTAGGCCCCGCACACCCCTAAGGCCGCTTCTGATTAAATGTAAAATCTGTTATAAATGACAAACTGCATAGCATTCAATATATTTTTAAAACAGTTCTGTATTTGACCGTAAGCTAGAAGGGTGTAGTTCTTGTTGGGTGAACATGAAAAAATGACTTTCCTTGCATAGATACTATAAATTAAAACCTATCTTTTGTAGTGAGAAGTTAAGTAAAATGACACCTTTTAATGGCTGACTAGAAAGATTACAATATGCAGGCTTTCAAGGTAACTCATCCTGAAGAAGGGGTCTGAGTTGCCTCGAAAGCTTGCATATTGTAATCTTTCTAGTTAGCCAATAAAAGGTGTCATTTTACTTAACTTTTCAGCACATTCATAATGGCTAACATGGTACAACACTCTAGTACTACAAACCTACCTTTTGGAAATTTTTTCCTCCTCTTTCCATTGCGCACATCAAAAGCGGTTTGAATCAGCACATTGACAAACACACTTCAAAGCTTTTCTCACACAACTGTGTTATAAGCAGTTAAAAATAACCGCAGCTCCTATCTCCTATCTAAAAAGAAATTCCAAACAGTTACAACACCTCCACAATTTAGTCAGACAAAATGAAATCAGCTGTCACAGTCATTTGTGCTCTTCACTGTGCAACACTCAAAAATGTACATGTAAAACGTTTCCCTTGTCTTGTTTGTTTTGCTTCAATTGAAAATCTTGTTGACAGATTTAATTGTATCTATTTGGAAATGCTCATTTACTGAGTAAAACTGCTTTAAAATGAATATTTTTGTAAGACACATAGAATGCATTTTTTTATAGCTCTCATTGATGCATTTACCATGTACAGTACGGCATATATTACTCACATGAATGCAAAAGTCTATGTTATCATTTTTAAAATAATTTTGAATGCAAAATATTCAGCTATGAGGGTGCTTTTGTTGCAATTAAATTTTATATTGATAGGGCCCCAATCAGACTTCAGCTAATCACAGGAAACAGAATCTTAAACAGAGAATTGCTGTGACACCCTTGAAGAGTTTCAGCACATTCTTTGCTGCTGCTCACATGTAATTCCAACACAAAAAGTGAAGTCTCTTGTTGAGTATTTGTTTGTTGCATTGTTATAGGTACCACAACAGGGAAGGACTCTCCGTGATGTAGTCCAACATCTTGACTGATATTAACTCTTTCAGGGTGGGTTTTTGTTGACACAGAGGGTTGAGGTGGATGTCAACATTAATCGACATCCGGGGGTTAGAGGGTGGCAATCAGCAGTAAACGTGGAGAAAACCCCCTGTTCATTTATACTTACTTAGCGATATTTGCTAGCAGTATGCCGTTTGCATTATGTGTTATAGTGGTGCCACTGTTTCAGGTGTCTGTTGCTACATACCGTTATTACTGTCAACACCAGTTGCGCAAAGATGGCCACCGCCAGCTGTGCAAAGACAGTTGATCGAAGATAGCCATCGCTGGCGACACAAAGACAGCCTCCATCAGCAGACTTCGCCTGGCTGGCAGCTTCTACAGCAGTAACAGTAGGCAGCAACAGATGCCTGAAACATCAGTGCCATTGTAACACATACAGCAAGCACTGTAATGTGGCAATGCATGCCATTGGTTGCTCCTAACGTTATCATACCTTGCAGGACTATGCAGTGTAATAAATATGTGAATTCTGTGGAAATATGGGTCCTTGTCAACCCCTGAACCCGCAGACAGCACATTCTGACACCAGGTAAAAGTCCAATATTAATTATATTATAATAATAATGTGCACAAAGCACCTCCACTCCCACAATACTCAATAATAAATCAATAATCACAATACAATACACTATACTAATCCTCCACTCCCAGCAGCTCCGTTCCACACCCTCCCAACTCGGCTCAGTCTGCTGGGGTCTCCCATAGTCCTTTTATATTCCTTGACCCGGAAGTGCTTCTGTCCCTCAGTCCATGTGATTTCATAGCACTTCCGGGTCAGATGGGAAACTCTCCTTTTCTTCAGCCCGGAAGCACTTCCTTTCTTCCGTCTCCGTGACTAGGGAGTACTTCCGGGATATAATAGAAACTATTGTGCCTCCCTGCAGCGTCCCCTGGTGGCCCCCACGGTATCCAGCAGGGCTGTGCAGTAAAACTCCATTGTCTATGATGCCCTGCTGGAATTCAGGGCACCTCCATGTTGCAGTGAGGTCTCCATCTAGCAGCGTGGGGGTATTGGCCGGGATAAACTGCCGGCCATATATCACAATTCATATACTGTAGAGACTCATGGAACATAAAACACAGGGACATTTGTCATAAATAAATATTTTATGTTGATCTGAGTGAAACCATTGCTTTGTGTGCTTTTCAGAAAAACTGAGTTTTTTGGAAAAAATATTCAGCCTTGTGCCAAAACAGAAAAAAAAAATTAACCCTGAAAGAGTTAGGGAGGCCAACATTGTGCATTTATTGAATATAAAGTACACAAGAAAGGGGTAAACATAACAATACAATGTATGAACTATTGCCATCCTAGGGCTTCCTACAAAGGTGTTGACCTCTTGTCTATAAGATGTTGGTTGCGTTCCCACTTGCCCACATACCAAATACGACCAAGCACTCCTTCTTCTCACCTTCTATTTCTCAATTTCACTCTTTCTAATCTCAAAGATCAACCTGACCTCTACCTGAAACTAGTGAATCTTTGCAGCAGCTCATCTTCCAGCTCCAAAATTAATGAGCATTGTGGGGACACCACTGTACAATCATGCCTTTGTGTCTTTTGCTGCATCTCCAGCCATAAGCTTTCTGTAACTCTTAAAGAGTTCACTTTCTCAGTGTTCTACCATACATGCTGTTAACTATTACTTCCATTTGTTGAACTGTGCTCCCCTTTGTCTTGTTGTTTATTAACACACCTGTCAGCCACATCCCACACTCACAGTGGTTTTATGAATGTCTATGAAACTCGAATAAAGCATGTAGGTCCCATAATAAACATTTCAATACAATACATATAATGTGTCTCACGTAGGCACCCCTCTATCTCTTGTTTCAGTAATGTCCAAAATGTATCTTTAAGGTATATAAACCCCTGGGTCTGATTAGTTATGGTATGCAGCAATTTGAACCTGGGTCTACACACTTCTCTTTGTCTCGATCTGACCGTGGAAAACTCTTCCCTTGTAAGTGTCTTTTAAAGCTTTAATGTTTAATGTACACTATCTGCTATAGATAGATAGATACTTTATTAATCCCAAGGGGAAATTCACATACTCCAGCAGCAGCATACTGATACATTGCTTAGTAAATCATTATTTATTATCTTTAGTCGTAAATGCCTGTTGTCGTACATGGCTGGGGGTCAGACCCGGCCGGGATGCCTGGAGGGACCTAGAAGTGGCATATTTGTCCTCCGGACCATGAGGGAGCAACCGCCCTGGAGCAGAAGAGGGCCACGGAAGGGGAGCAGGGAGGCTCAAGTCCATGGAGGCCTGTATCCACCGCCAGGGGGCACCCCGAGCCTCATAGAGCCCGGGACTTATTTACTTCTGCCACACCCATGGAGGCCGATCCTTCCAGGGTCACCCGGAGTGCTTCCAGGTGCTCTCCTGACACTTCCGCCACACCAGGACGTGATGTCAGGTAGAGCACCTGGAGCTCATCCAGGTGAGGATAAGAGGGGCCGCCTCCCTCCAATCACCGAGCTGGAGTCGGGGAGCAGGAGCAGGACGAAGCTCCTGGAGAAAGAGGACATGTGGCCCAGGGACGAGGAGAGAGAAGGCCCAGGAGAAGGGTGACTGGGGCTAGAGGCACTGTGAGTTGTGCGGGACTGTGTTGTGTTGTGGAAAAGGAAAATAAAGACAAAGATTTGGATAAAGATGTGGTCTCCGACTAGTGGTGTCCGGGCAAATATCACACTGTATGTTTCCTTTATATATATTTCAGTTTATAACAAGGTACGTCCAGTAAAAGCTTTCAAGAAAGGTCACTCTTGTCGTTTTTACATGGATGTCCTGAGTTGCTTAAGCTGTCTGCAGCTGTGTTGCATGGACAGCACAGAGTGAGGCAGAAAACCCAGACTGTGTCCTCCCTTAAAGGGGCATGATAGTCCAGTTTCTTCTGCATAGAATAGGACAATCTTGATGAGAACAGGCCATTCAGCCCAACAAAGCTCGCTAATCCTATCCATTTAATTCTAAAATAACATCAGGTGCAGTTTTGAAAGTCTAACTGTCTACACTACAAGTAATAGCTGGTCTACTGCAATTCCTCTAAAAGTTACATGCATCCTATCTTCATATTCTGACAACTTATATTTCCTGCCATCACTCTGATGAACATGACAAGTCTCTAACATGGTATCACAATTTACTTCAAATTGCATTTACTACTTTGTCGTGAAATGCACCATATAAGCAGTTTGGGTTCTTTTTGTATTTGGTCTCTAAACAATACGTCAGCCTACTAACCTTGTGTTACATGCATAATGTTCTGGATTAGATAGGAATGCAACTGCTAACTCCTCACTGTCATGTTTTTATGTTTTAGTTCCTTTTTTATTGAGTTTTGATGGGTTGGTTACTTGTGTTTATGCAAATATTGCTATCTTTATATATCCACCATCCATCCATTTTCCAACCCACTGAATCCGAACACAGGGTCACGGGGGTCTGCTGGAGCCAATCCCAGCCAACACAGGGCACAAGGCAGGAAACAATCCTGGGCAGGGTGCCAACCCACCACAGGACACACACAAATACACCCACACACCAAGCACACACTAGGGCCAATTTAGAATCGCCAATCCACCTAACCAGCATGTCTTTGGACTGTGGGAGGAAACCAGAGCGCCCCGAGGAAACCCACGCAGACACGGGGAAAACATGCAAACTCCACGCAGGGAGGACCTGGGAAGCGAACCCGGGTCTCCTAACTGCGAGGCAGCAGCGCTACCACTGCGCCACCGTGCCGCCTATCTTTATATATAAATCATGTAATCTATAGTGTTTTGTTTTGGTAGAGTAATATATTACTCTACTTTCCCCTTTTGTATTATTAATATGTAGCCTTTGTCAGAATGCCTCAAATTTCACAGACTTACCACTGTTTATAAGGTACTGTACCATATAACTTCTCCCCACCTTCACTTCTACATTTATAACCTCAGGCAATTAGGTGTAGTGAAAGACAAGCAGGAGTTAAGTTACAATTTAAGTAATGTATTATTGATAATATTCATAAATAATAACAATATGCAAAGTACATTTGAATATTGACAACCATACAACCTGATAAATGGTGATGTGTAGTTTCAGGCGCCACACAGACTTGTTAGTTACTTAAAATGTCTCTAGTTAAGGCATCATTTTGGTCAGCTTTTTTCAGAACAGGCCACATGCCTGTCTCAGTATGGCTGCCAAGCTGTGCTCTTCATTGTGTTGTCTTTTTCAGTTCCTGGTGTGTGAGATGCTCTTTCATCAGATGTTTATATGAGAGGGAGAGAGCGGTAAACCAAGCAAATGTATAGATTCTCTATCCAAGCCCTACAGCCAATATGGTGTCATGGTACTTAAAGGATTCTGATACAAGCCAATTCCAAACAACCATACTTCAGATCAGATCAATGGGGCATAGAATACCTTCACACCTGCCCCCAAAACCATTTGTTAAGGTGACGCTTGCCAGCTAGATAGTTGGCCTCCATGCAGACTGAGAGGGTCCTGCAGAGAATCACTTGAAAAACTTGTATGAGGCACTTCCCCCCAATCCAGTCATAAAATTACAAAGACTCTTGCCTGAAGAAGGGGCCTGAGTTGCCTCGAAAGCTTGCATATTGTAATCTTTTTAGTTAGCCAATAAAAGGTGTCATTTTGCTTGGCTTTTCTCTAAAGACTCATACAAATAAAGACATACAAAATATTTATCAACTTATATGGAAAATTTCACACCACAACATATAGCAATATTATTTTATGTTGTGGTTATTTAGTATCCATGAGTATATTTTTGTTCTCCCATATTCCTTGTATTTTGTGGATGGATCCCAAAGAAGCAAGGCCAATCTGACCTCAGCTTTAAGGGACTTCCTACTGCCTTTATATTCAGGCTGGAACCGCAAGTCCCAATAGTTCATTTGAATGTGCTCTTGTGAATCTTGTAAGTTTTGTGTTTTCTTGGATTTTTGCTCTGGTTTTCAACTTATTTTGCTCTGTTATTTGGATTGTTTGGATCACCTTTTTGGCAACTCCTTTTTTGTGCTCTTTAAATGCCTTCTTTATATTTTGCTCTTTATTTGAAAATAAACTATTGAGCCAGAAAGAATGAATAGACCGGGAAATATACTGGAGGTAAATTATCAAAGCCGAAGTTAGAGGACTAGGTGATCAAAAAGGGAATCTAGTGACAAAACTCAAAGCTGAACAAAATCAGAAATGGGTGAGAATATTCTTAAGATTCAAACAAACAGAAATCATGAACAAACTTGGTATTTCTTTGAGGAATATACAAAGTTGGATGACAAAGTGACTCCAGAGAGTGATTTTTATACCACATGACTCCTAATATTACTTGATTTGTGACCTCTTATGTTGCTGTTAGCAACTGCATAACAACCATCAAACAAATTGACCAGTGAAGAAAACAAAGTGGCATTATAGGAGCATGCAAATAAACAATTAATAATATGTTAATTCTAATCACAAAACTTAAAATTACCCTAAAAAAAGGAAACAATCATCCAAAAGAGACTTTCAAAGTATTCACGGCAAAACCACATAACATCAAGACATAAACAGTTTCTTTTTGTGAAGGTTACTTTGTGGACTTGTCTCTTCTGCAGCTGGAGTTTTCACAGTTTTCCCTCAGGGGAGGCATACTTCAAGGTTTTTTAAGATTCGTTGCTATAGTTTGAACTGTTATATATATTCCAAATAATTATCTGAGCATTTCCTGTTTAAATATGACCACAATAAGCACACTTGAATTTTATTCCAAGGAACTATATAGAGATTTGCCAGTATAAATAAGACCATGAGTAAATTAACTTGGTTTTGATTATCCTTTTTCTATGTACATTCTCAATGTATGGTTATTAAGTCATAAAATATTGAAATGAAATGAATATATTTAAGTTCTAATTATATTGATGAAGCAAATCAATCATTTGGTTATTATTCTAGTTAAACCAAGAGAAGCTGAGTCCTCTTTCTTTGTAAAACAACAGGTGCTAGTTAAAACTAAATAATCTGAGGGGCGTAGTGACTGAGGACCCAAAAAAGCAGGCCAATCCTTCATTGAGCTGTCAAGAGGCAGTTTCACCGCAGCCAGCCAACCGCCAAACTTCATGGGCTGGCTGTTGCCTGTACAGACTCAAAATGGGGAGCTGGCTTTAAAATGAAAAAATATCATTAAAGTTCTTAACAGCACAAAAATGCATTCAAGAGAGAAGATTACTGCCTTGATACATACAGGCAAATAAAGATCCTTCATAAATAGAGAATTTATTCAAGAGTTATGAAGACTGTGAGATAAACAAAGAAAAGGCAAACAATCAAGACCCGAAACAAAGGCAAAAAAGGGTATGTCTAAAAAGGAAAGCCAAAGCTAACAAATCCAAAATAACATTTTACAAGCAATATCTCAAAAAATAGCTGAACAGTCATAAAAAATAGGTAGCAGTGTTCACACACAAACCCCAGCAAACTTAATGAATCACTGCTAGGACCCTCTCTCTCTCTCTGACCTCACTAGAAAGGCAGTTGGAGGACCCAGCAGCATTAATATCAGGGTGGCCCTGCCTCCTAGGGCTCCACCCACAAAACATACAGAATGGTGCAGCATTTAAAGACACAGTACAGTCAGTCAGTAATTTTCTAACACACTTACTCCTGAACAGGGTCATGGGGGGTACTGTAACCTATCCCAGCTATTATAGGGTACCAGTCCAGTGATTGTAAACAATAAACCAACCTAAAAGGAATTATACAGAAAAAGGAAAATAATAATTAAATAATAAGAAGAACAATAATTAAACAGGAAATAGACCGAACCCAGGGAATAAATGCTGGCTGAAACATAACAAGGGGAAGGTTCACAGTTGCCAATCTGTATCTCTGAACCTCAAGTTCTTTTAAAAAACAAATCTTTTAACTAACAAAAGAAACTGTTTAATAGTCCATTTAACTCTGTGATAGGGCCAGAGGAAGAAGTGAGGTAGTCATTTTTTTTCATTCAAAGTCACATTTGACAGAATGAGTGGTAATGCCTGTCTGTGACCACAGTAGGCAGCCATACATGTTTGAAAGATATTACATATTTAAACATTTGCAGTACTTTCTTAAAACCATTTCATGGTTTCACTTAAAAAAATACATTTTGCCAGCATTATTACTTTGTAGGGTGGCACAGTGGATAGCGCTGCTGCCTCACAGTGAGGAGACCTGGGTTCGCGTCCCGTGGAGTTTGCATGATCTCCCCGTGTCTGCGTGGGTTTCCTCCGGGTGCTCCGGTTTCCTCCCACAGTCCAAAGACATGCAGGTTAGGTGCATTGGCGATTCTAAATTGTCCCTAGTGTGTGCTTGGTGTGTGTGTGCACGCTCTGCAGTGGGCTGGTGCCCTGCCCGGGGTTTGTTTCCTACCTTGTGCCCTGTGTTGGCTGGGGTTGGCTCCAGCGGACCCCTGTGGCCCTGTGGTTGGGATGTGGCGGGTTGGATAATGGATGGATGGATGGATATTACTTTGAATTACAGGTGGGAAGCTTTTAATATGTAGTTAACATTCAAACTTTTTTCTGTAGTTGTATATACAGTGGATTCAGAAAGTATTCAGATCAAGTCACTCTATGCATACTTTATTGTTTTGGAGATTTAACTTTAAAAGGATAAATGTGCCATTTTAACCCATCAGTCTACACTCCATAACCCATAATGACAAAGTGAAACCATGTTTTAGGAAGGTTTGCAAATTGATTAAAAATCAAAAACTGAAATCTGTCATTCATATCAGTATTCAGACCATTTGCTGTGGCACTCCAGCTTGCGGTCAGGTGCATCATGTTTGCTTTGATTCTCCTTGAGAACTACAACTAGATTGGAGTCCACCTGTGGCAAACTGAATTGACTGGATGTTATTTTAAAAAGGCACACAGTATATAAAGTCTTACAATTCACACTACATGGCAGGACACAAACCAAGCCATAAAGTCCAAGTAACTCTCTGATGACCCTGACAATCAAATTATGTTGAGGTAGAGATCAGGGAAAGGGGACAAAATGATTTCTAAAGTTTTGAGTGTTCCAAGGAGCACAGCGGCCTCCATATAATTATGAAATGGAAGAAGTATTGAACAAGCAGGACACTTCTGAGAGTTGGCTATCCAGTCACTCAGAGTTTCTAGACAAGAAGAGCCTTTGGATGATGAGATGATTAAGAATCCAATGGTCACTCTAATAGAGCTTCAGACATCATCTGATGAGATGGGAGAGCCTGTGTGAAGGACAAACATCTCAGCATCTCCATTAATAAGACATTTATGGTAAAGTATCTAGATGGTAGTCAGTCTTGAGTAAAAGGCATATGACATATGACTCGAAGAGCATGAGGAAAAAGATTCTGAGTCACAAACTAGTCTTTGACCAGGCATTGCTCATCACCTACATGTCTCAGGAGACAGGGACAGGGAGACTGGTCAGAATTGAGGGAAGGATGCAAGCAACCAAATACAGAGAAGTCCTTGAAGAAAACCTACTCCAGAGTGCACACAACATCATACTGGGGTAGTGGTTCACCTTTCAATAAACGATGTCCCAAAGCATACTGCCCAAACAGCGCTGGAGTAACCTCTGACTATCCTTAAATGACCCAGGCGTAAACCCCTCAGAACATCTGTGCAGGTTACAGATGCTTCACATTCAATCTATTGGAACATGAGAGGATCTTCCAGGAAGAACAGGGTAGATTGTCCAAATCAAGGCTTGCTGAGAATTAACTAAGAAGATTTGAAGGTGTAATTGCTGCCAAAGGGGCTTCTACAAAATACTCAATTAAGGGTCTGAAAGCATATATGAATAAGAGATTTCAGTTTTTGATTTTTATGAAATTTGCAAACCTTACTTGAAACATGCTTTCACTTTGCCATTATGGGTTATTGAGTATTGAATGATGGAAAAATTGCATATTTATCCATTTAAAATTAGTGATCAGAAAATGAAGGTGTCTGATTACTTTCTGAATACACTGTATATTTCCTTAAGTTTCTCTAACACTGCCAACTAGTGGCTCTAATGGAACCAGACTACAGGTGACTTCCAGGATATAAGTTTTAGCAACCATGCCATGGTAACTGTTTGAATTTTAGACACCTTTATGAAACATTAGAAACATTACATTAGTGAATGCAAAACACTATACTTTTCCAGACACTGCAGGGTCTTAAAAACAAGAAGAAGAAATTCAGGTTGTTCCTTCAAAAAAGTGCTTATTAAAGACCCATAAAATGCTCAGACAGCAACATTAGCTTTATTGTATTGCAGACAAATAAAATAAAAAGATTAACTTCTACAACGGTATAGTTTACTACTGGTGGAGGAACTAATAAGCTGTACTGATAGCAATTACTATCTAAGAAAGTTGAAAATAAATTACTCGAGGAAAAATTGGAGTCATTAAAATATCGTATTAACAAGTAGAAAGTAAATTGCCAATGTGGAAATGATGAACTTGTGCTGTAAAACCCTTTGCTGTGGCCTCACTCTGAAAATTGCTGGTCGAATTACCAAGGCTCTACCATTGTTTCATCGCATCCAAGATCCAATTAGGAGGAAATGTCCCATCTCTATAAAGCCAGATGAAATAATTCTCTTTCATTAGAATGATTTGTGTTGTAGGTAATTTAATATCCTTTTGCATATTTTTAAACATGGAATGTAAACCACTTAGCAGAATAGGATCTTGTTTCCTTTAATTATACAGACGTACGTGAGGTTCCTCATAAAGAATATTTCTTTGTTGCACTAATTAAGTTTTTTATATAAAAATTTAACATGACGATCATATAATGTTCCTACTAATGTCTCAACACCCTCTCATCTTCTGTATCTGGTAACAGAATGAGGCAGATTGCCCGCCCTATCTCTTTGTCCTAGTCTCGCTGAAGCCAGACATTTAATATATACATCTCGAAACAACAACCATAAGCGAACTGTGCTTAAAACTGGGTGGAAAAAATTAGACGGCTCAGTGAGTATCACATTTCTATAACAATCCAATGCCTCATGAAGGCAACGCACAAAGTAGGAGTGGTGACTTAAAACTACAAATATCAGAGGTGCTCTTGTTAAACTGGTCTGATAGACAGAAACGTTTTGTTTATGATAAACCATCTACAATCAAAAAAAGTGCTGTAAAAAACCCTATTAAACATATACATGTGTGTTGTGTGTGCAGAGAGCACACTGCATGTTTTAAAAATAAAATAACCTGTTTTAAAAATAAACATAACCTGATGTTCAAAAATAAACATAAACGGTTTAGGAGGAGAATGGACACCCCAGCCAGAATGGGGAATATTCATTACCCAGATAGGACGCCGGTACAACAATGTAGACAAAGTGGCTGGTGGGACAAGAAAATACTTTTGTACCCAGCTGGTATGATTTAATAAATGGACCAGTGGAAGCCGAGATTAGGGAGCTGTTCCATCCACACATATTCCAGGTTGCAGTGGTCCTCACAGTTAGGATAATTTCAGGGGTGCTTGGGAGATGGAGTCTGGAAATGCAGCCCTTTGGGGATTCCTACGTGGATAGAGGGTAATGTTGGGAGAAGACCTCACTATTTCCCCATGGCCTGGCAGTGCTTCCAGGAAGGTATGACATGGCACCAGAAGCATTCCCAGGTCTGGCTTTTAAAGAAGCCCACTGCTACACATTAGAACAATCTAGATGAGAACAGGCCATTCAGCCCTACAAAGCTTGCCAGTCCTATCCACTTAATTCCTCTAAAATAACATCAAGTCTAGTTTTAAAAGTCACTAAAGTCCTACTGTCTACCATACTACTTGGTCACTTATTTCTCTGTGGTTCTCTGTATAAAGAAAAACTTGCTAATATCTGTGTGAAATTTAACCTCAATTAGTTTCCAGGTGTGTTCTTGATGAACTCATTTTAAAGTAATTGTCTCAATCCACTGTACTAATTCCATTCATAATTTTAAACACTTCAATCATGTCAACTCTTAATCTACTTTTGCGTAAACTGTAAAGGCTCAGCTCATTTAATCTTTCTTCATAATTCATCCCCGCAGCCCTGGACTCAGTCTCATTGCTCTTTTCTGGACCTTTTCTAGTGCTGCTAGAAAAGCCTGGAGACCAAAACTGCACACAGTACTGTACTCCTAATTCATCCTCACCAGTGTGTTATAAAGCTTGAGCATAACTTCCTTGGACTTGTACTCCATACATTGTGCTGTATAACATCACAATCTGTTTGCCTTCTGAACTCTGTCGAGAACTTGATACCACAGAGTCCACTACGACTCCTAAATCCTTCTCATAAGGCGTACTCTTGATTTTCTGACCTCCCATTGTGTATTCAAAGCTAACATTTTCACTTCCTATGTGTAATGAGTCAGAGTAAGGAGGCAGCAGGACACACTCAGAGGGAGGTAGAGAGGAGGAAGAATCATATTACAATTACTGTCACATACAAAAAAAATGGACTCAAGCAATTTAAAATATTTTAATTAATTCCATGGTACAGAGAGTACAGCGTGCTTACCTCCTGTCACAGTTATACACAATGAATACTGGGAGATTCTCACACTGATGACATAACATAACACGGGTAACAGATTAGAGGAACATGACAGGAAAACATACAACATAATGAATATCAGCAAGATTTGCTGAAGCTCAAAATAATTAAAATTAGCATTTAAGCCACCTATCACAGGAACATCAATGATGTCACCCGATTCAACCTTCATTTTCATGCCATGGCAACAGGACCAGAAAATGATGGTACCCAAAACAAAAACATAATTTAATTGTGGCAACTCTTTAAATAAACAATACTTAAAACAAATAATCAGCAATACTTAATAGCTACAATAGTTGCATATTTAGAATCCTTAAGTTCAAAACCTAACAAACTTCAGCATTCACAACACTCAAAATGGTAATTGGTGGCTGGAGCCTATCCTGGCAGTACTTGTCACAAGGTAGAAACCAACCTAGCAAACCATGGCAGAGCCTACCCATTCATATACTCATAAAGTGGTAATTCAGAATCATCAGTTAACCCTAGATAGATAGATAGATAGATAGATAGATAGATAGATAGATAGATAGATAGATAGATAGATAGATAGATAGATAGATAGATAGATAGATAGACAGACCCAAGTGGAGTGAGTGACACCTCAGCACCACACTGGAACAGTGTAAGGTTTTGTGCAGTGTCTGGAGTAACCCTAATCGTGCCACCAACCCCTAAGTTTTCCCTGTAAGTTGGAGGACCTGCTTGCAGGGTTGGTTGCAGGTTAGTAAGTAACTAAAAAAATACCCAAAAAACTGTGGTCTGAACACACACTCGAATGATTGTAAAGAAAGTAAATTCAAAGGAAAGATTATAGTGTATGAGTCAATGTATGCTTCAAAGAATTGACAACTATATTTGTGAAAAAAAATGAACAGCAAATTTAACATTTCAAGTAGACGGTGTGTCACACTCTGTCAAAAGGACTGCCGCTAAAAGAGCAGATAACAAAGTGGGACAGGAGATGCAGATTTTAGTACTCAAAACACCCAAATCAATAAATCTGCCTGATGACACCAGAAACATCAGTGAGAAGTTTGCACAGCATCCACTTTCTGACTGTACGTCTAAATAAATAACTGAAGAAATTTAATGTCAGTGTTTAATTGGAAGTCCAAACATGTCTTTACAAAATAGCTGCAACATTTCAACACGTTGTATATCAATAGACCACAATGCCTATCTAAATTCTATTTGCTGTTGTTACGACATATAATAATGCAATAATTAAAATGACAGAAAGGTATCATAGCAGACAGAGGCACTTCTCAAACACGCAGAGTCCAGTAGCTGCGGGTGTGGCTTTTGAAGCAGAAGATTTCGCCGCTGTTTACAACACACTTTTCAACGGGTTGTCCCCAGACATGTGTTTTCGTTTGAGAGTCACATCTGGCCCCACAAAACTACTTTCTCCAGAGTCCTCAATCCTGCTTGGGGAATTCCAAGATATTCCCAAACCAGTGATAAGAACAAAAAGTAACTGTCAAAATAAAGTAAACACCTAAAGAAATACGAGATACAAATTATATTAAAGACAGAGGTTCCTACATGGTTGTGATCATTAAAACAATCACCAATTACAATTCTTAAGGTCAGGCATAAAATGTTAAGCAAGTTCAGTTGGCTTCCATATGTAAAAAAAAGATCTCAGTGAAAGATGCCTGATTAGAGCCCTCATGACCTTTCACTAAGAAAGACTGACTAAGATAAAGAAGAGGCTTGCAGTACTGAGCTTCAACTGTTGTGAGGCAATTCTGCATTAGCCTTTTCAGCAAGCCTTAAGTACATTTTTCGTAGACATTTGGTGACTATTTTAATATAAAGAATTTAATTTTGATATCAGTTTTTATATTGAACTATTATGTACTGCTGCTTCACGTGTCTCACTGTAGCTCCTGGTTGCTTGAGGGTCAGTGGTAGTGCTGCTGCTTTGCAGTAAGGAGACTGTGGAAGATTGTGGGTTCGCTTCCCGGTTCCTCCCTGTGTGGATAGCGCTTTGAATACTGAGAAAAGTGCTATATAAATGTAATGAATTATTATTTTATTATTATCATTATTGTAACAGCTTAAAAGGTTTCTATTGATGTACATTTCATATCCGAGATTCCGGATAGTTCCACCTTTAAAAGAATAAATCAGTCTGGTTCCTGATTTTTAAGCCAAGAGTTTATTTGGACTACAATTTTTGGATTCTCATTTTGGTGTTGTTGATGATATTTTTGACTTTCAAGTAATGACCGTAGCCCATATTTATAACTACATTTTTTGTCATAACATTACAAAGCACCTCTGTACTTCTGCAGACAGAACATCAGCAGAGTTAAGCTAGTCCATGGAGTAGCCACACCTATGGATATATCTTTTGAAATTGCATCTCCATTTGAATTACCTCCATCCATATTCAGATGCTTAGCTATGCTTCCCAAGGTTATAATATCTAGTAACCCTTAGGGCAAAGAGTTTTAGTCAAAATGACTTTGGATCTTTCCTCTTCTTAAAGCTAATATCCATCTCCAAACTTTTCAGAATAAATCATACAGTGACATGAATTCATTATAGCCCTCACTGATCTCAATTTAGTCACCGTATACTTCAAAAACAGCAAGCTGGCTGGTCAGTTATTTTTTTAAATCAACAATAACCAAAGACATAACACAGTGGAAAAAAGCAATAGAGTCAAGTGAAATGGGCTTTACTGTCATACCATTTATACATTTACCTTGATTCATTATACAATAGTATGAAGTTATAATTCCCAGGGCCACAATGCAATATTTAGATAATACATTTGACAATATAGCAATACTGCGAATGGGTAATTTTCATTAAGGGAATTTAGAACAAGAAACAAGATCCGCACAAATCAACATCATCATGACAAACAGCAATCAGTGATGCTAGAAGATGTACAATGAACAATGAATGCAAAGGAAAGCAGAACAGAGCAGTAATTAGATATGTGCCTATGATAAGGGGGCACATTCGGGGAGAAGTGGTAACATGATTGCCTGTGAGAAGAAGCTGTTGTTCAGTGTGTTTCTACAGACTTAAATACCATCTACTGGATGCAGTCAGGGATAGAGAGTACAGGAGGAGTTGGAGAGATGAAGATGCAGCACTTTGCGAAAATGTCCTGGATAGAAGGGAATGAAGCCCTAATGTTGGTCCCCATCTCTTGTATTAACTTACAATCAGACACACTAAATTTCCCATCCCAGACAGTGATGCAACTGGTTAGGACACTTTCAATGGTGTCCCAGTGGAATATGGTGAGGATATAAAGTGGAACGTTTGCCCTCTTCAGCCAGTGCAGATAGTGGAGTCATTACTAAGCTTTTTTGGTCAAGGAAGAGGCACTATTGATAGACAACTTCAGACATACTGCTAAATGCACACCCAGGAATTTGATGTTTTCCACTCTCTACCACAGACCACTTGATGTAAAGTAGAGTGTAGCCAGGATGGATCTTCCTGAAGTCCATTATCATCTCTTTAGTTCTATCAACATTGGTTGCACTTGCACCAGTCTACCAGCTGTTCCACTTCCATTTTATTCTCTGTCTCATCGTCACTTTGGATGAGACCCTTTACCTTTATAATGTGTTTGAGGTGTACATTTCAGAATAGTCATGAATAGAAGTGGACCGAGCATGCATCCTGGCATAGCTTCAATGGTCAGCATTATGGTGCTGGAGATGCCCATGGTCTTTCTCCCAGGAAGTCTAAAATCCAGTTGCAAAGGGAAGAACTAAAGCCCAGAATTCTCAGCTTTCTGAGGAATGATGGTATTGAATGCTGAAGTAAAGTCAATGAACATCATTCTGACACAGGTGTTTTTCTTGTCCATTTGATACATGGACACATTTTATGGTATCTTTGGTGGCCCCAATGGAGCAGTAGGCAAACTCCATTGTGTCATGTGATGGAGGGAGTTCTCTTTTCATGTGTCCCATAAGTGGGACAGCCACATTGTTCCTTACCTAGTTACTAAACCATCATCTTATTTTTTGCCTTTAATTCAGTCAGGATGTTATCTGTCATGGTGGATCCATAACAAGGTGTGACAAGCTTTGTGTTCTGATACATCTCTTTTGGCAGGACTATTGGACTCCATATTTAATTTACTGCATATGGCCACAGCACAATATATGGTAGTCTTTGCCTGCCATTTTAATTAACACATTGTTTTAAACCGTGACATTGTTGTGGTGTCCATAATCACATACCAAATCCAAACCCCATAACCCTTTAGTGTTGCATTGTCCCTCTGTACTGGACACATATTATCTGTTGGTTCCTGCTTGTTTACCCTTTATCATAACATAACTTTAACACTTTCTGCGCCTATCATCAGTTATTAACCGATCAGTTAGATGAACAGGTTGGGTGTTTAAAAAAAAAATAGACCACACATAATGTGACCTTCAGAGGGCACCAGTGAGCCCCCAAATCCCAAAACACAACCTCGCCATGACAGTTCTTGGTACCAATAAATTTATTCTTAATCATAAAATACCTTTAACAGGCTTCTTCTTTTATCACAACACAATTCAACACAGTGAAACAGTGTTTCTTCTTCTTTCTCTTGGACTCCTCCCAGGCAAATGTTGTCCAGCTCCTCTCCCGACTCCGATTTGCCTGCCTGAGATCAAATGGTTCCTTTTAGCTATGGTATGGGAACACTTCCAGTGCTAAGGCAGAGCCTGCTAGAAGCACTTCTGGGTCAAATTGAAGTCCCTGAAAATAGGGAATGTGAATCCTGACAGCTCTCCTTAGCCTCTTCCACAGAACCCAACATGGTTGTCAAATGGAACAACAGCTCCCAGCATGCCGTGCGAGTGTCTGTGTAGGAATCCTAAACAATGGAGGTTGTCATCTAGCGTATTGGGGGAGAAAATATTCAGCGTTTCTCATCTCACCTGATCCTTCCTTTGCACTGGCCTCCCAGCAGGGTAAGGGGTCTCTAGTCAGTCTTGGCTGGGATGCCAGACCAAGTGTGTCATCCATTACAAGAGCAAATGCCACTCATTAAAAACAAAATTGCCAGTGGCACCTTAACCTTAAGCTTTATAGTTCTCAAACTGGTAGTTTAGTAATTAGAAACCTTAGAAATATTTTGATGAGAACAGGGGATTCAGCCAAACAATCCTCTCCAGTCATACCCACAGTGATGCCCGGGTGCGTACAGCCGCTCCAACCTAGAAACAGAAAGGCAGTACGCTAATTCTAGTCCATACAGCACACAGTTGCCTTCCACAGCACACAAGGTAAGCACAGTCTTTTGGCCAATGCCTTCAGTCCTCCTTACAGGCTTTGTCCTCTTCCTCCTGACTCTAGCTGATGACTTCTGGCCACTGGCCCCTTTTCATAAGGCACCCGGAATGACTCCAGGTGCCTAATGAGCTTCTTCCAGCAGCACTTCCAGGTGTGGTGGAAGTACTGCCAAATAGGGTCCTGAAAACATCCATGAGCCCCCCCAGTGGCGGACACAGGCCCCAACAGGATTGAGCTTCTATGGTCAGGACCCGTGGCCCTGCTGGAAACTAAAAGTGCTGCCCTCTGTCAGTACGGGGGGGAAACTGTCCTGGAAATACTCTCTGCCCTGGTCCTTCCATAGTCAGGGCATTCCGGCCAGGTAAGGGCCCCAGCCGTCCGTCACACCACCTGATTTTTCTGAAATAACATCAAGATGACTTCTGAAAGTCCAATTCTCTGCCACACTACTTGGATTTTAATCTGTATGTTTATGGTTCTCTATGTGAAAAGAAACTAACATTTCTGTGAGATCCACCTTTTTTTAACTGTGTTCCCGTGTACTTGTTGAACTAATTTTAAATTAACAGCCTGCGCCCACTTCACTAATTCAATTCATAATTTTAAAAATGCCAATCATGTCACCTCTTAGTCTCTATTTCCTTAAACTGAGAAGGTTCATCTGTGATCTGACATTAGTGGTTATAATATGCATCAAATCAATTTTAAGACTTCCAGTAACCAAACAGAAAGAATTTGAGTCATGGACTTCAAAGTAGTGTTATAAGAGGAATCCTATGCAAGCAGAGGGAGAAAATAAAAACTTAAAATCCACACTTACTATTATTTTTCAGTATCAATTAAAACATAATCGCTGCAGTATGTTTTTAAAGAAGGTTCATGTTAGACCAAATGTTGTTTTTTGCATATGAAGGAAATGTCAGGCGATGTCAGGCCTACTGATATTCCTTCTGGCTGCCTGTGTCAGTCAGCACACTGTTTCTTGTCTTGTTGGTTTGTTTCCTGTGCATTTCTGTGCCATAAAACTATAATTGAATCCTCTCTGTGTGTGTCTGCTTTCCGCTAAACTCATTAACCTCCCTACTATGAGCGCCTTATTGCACATTAACAGATAAGCTGTTGAAATTCTGCTGTTAATTTAGGATCCTGATGCCATGCAATGAATAAACAATTTAGCAATGCTGTTCAGTTATTTTGGATGGCAATTCATATTTAATTAATGAAGATGCTGTGCTTAATTGGCCACCATACAAAGGAGGATTTCTATTCAGTACATCATCTGAGTTAATTCCCTTGAAGCTTTTGTGTATTTATTTGTATGAAAAATGGATTTTCACCTTCTGATTCAAAACATTACTTAATGGTTTTAATAGGTTTTTCTAATCTTTTTTGAGAAATGTAATTAGGGGAGTTTTAGTGTTCAACACATAAAACAAAATTTGGATGGCTGGAATTACAGAAGTCCCAATGTTTTATTACTGATATACAATGGCATTTCATCAAGGCCCTGTGGAGTAGTCATGACTTTAAATCACTACCTGTCCCACCATCTTTTTACTCTAGGTGACCTCTGTTTCCTCCCATTCCATAAAGGTGTGCAGAACAGGTTAAGACTGGACTGGAAGCTGGCCGGGTGGGATTGTCTGGCTGGGAGTGCTTGTATGCCCTGCAATGAACTGCTGCCTATTCCAAGTTTGGATCCAACCCAGTGTTGTGTTGACTATCAAAGAAGATGCAAGACAAGTTGCTTCTCTCAAACTCCAAATCTTTAATTTCCTTTTCTTATAATGCACATCCTGGAACTATCATCCAGCAATGAACCAACCCCATCTGTGTATTTTAATGACCCTTCCAACAATCCTCATTAGAAAAAAAAAAAGTCTGTGTACAACAGGTAGTCACACAGTCCTGCAAACAGGCAGGCCGTGTTCAGACCCTAGGAGGCTGAGTAGTGGCAGCAATAATTAGGTCAGAGTGGGTCAGCAGATGTTGGAGGGAACCTTCCAGGTGAAGCTAGATCAAAAGTAGCAGAGGAAGCTGGGACATGAAGTCTTATGCTCTGAGGCTTCGGTAGATTCACATTTTAAAAAAGATATTCCTCTTCACCAGAAGTGGCTAAAAGGTTGAAACAGCTGCCTATGACATTAGTGGCATGGGTACAGAAATGTTCCTGAGGCAGATAGCTTACCATCTCGAGCCATCTGGCATAAAAAGTTGAAGTGCTTAAACAGCCAGTAACACAAAATGGTTCAAATGCAGTGGATGGTTCAGGCATATTGTGTATAGCATCTACATTTGACTGTAGCGGTAAAATGTCATGTGCTGACGTGTAAAAACCTACAAAATCTATCACTGAAGCAGCAAAAATGCACTTTTCTAGATTCTTGGTGAGACCATGCTGAGCCAGAGCAGTGAACACTAAATTGGGATGTATATCGTGAGTTGTGGTATCTGAGCTGTGAACTACTCTGTCGTCCAAGTATAGCACAACACTGGGGATGTTTTGTGAGATGGGGTGGATGATTTTTTTAAAAAGAACTTGGTTCTTAAGAGAGTCCAAAAGGCATGCGTGTGTAATGGAAAACGTTCGTTTTGTGTCACAAAAGCAGATTCGTGCTATCAGGGTGCGGAGGTACCTATACGTCTTCTTTATTTAAATCAAGATTGGAAAACATTTCAAAACCATGAAAAACTGTAGTGGGTTCTTCTGTTGTTGACAACAGATATTTATCTGACAACACAGCTTTGTTCACAGCTCAAAGGTCCACACACATTAAGACCACCAGATTTCTTCTTTGCAATGACAATATTTGAGACCCATGGAGATGCATCAACAGGTTCAGTTATGCCAGCCTCTATCATATGCTTTAATTCTGCAAGCACATCCTCATGAAGTGCTAAAGGTACCCTGCGAAGTGGCCGAATAACAGGGGCAACAGAGGAACTGAGCAATGGCTGGTGTGTGGAGAAGGACAGACAGCCATTAATGATAGAGTGGTCATTAAGGTATGATGCTCCATCTGGTAGAGCCCATAAAACAGGCTCCTGCAGGATGTGGACTTATAATATTCCCCAGACTTTCCAATACGTACGTGAAAACTAGTTCATTGGGTTTCAAACAGGGGACATAGCCCAACACTGTGGCTGAGGGAGATGGGGGCTTGAAAACATCTCTGATAAGTAGGGTTGAAGACTTCTGATGGGATGCAGGGGTCTAGAGAACATTGTTTGACACAGACTGAGGAAATGGATTCCATATGGAGTTGACTTCCAATCCTGGTCTGAAGGTCTAAATGTAAGGTCCTGAATGCTGTTTCAGATTATCTTATGATGTACAGCATACAGTTATAGTGCTGAAATAGTGCTTTACAGTAGTCTTGAGATTTCTCCTTTATCAGTATTAGTAGCACGTACTCAAAGGATTGATGCTTACTGCCCAGTAATTAAATACAAAATAGAGGAAAGGAATGCCTCCCACTACTTTTTGCTCTCTAAAGGAATAGTTTTTTCACTGTGCCCATTTTCTATCTGAGATTTAACAAAGTTATAGCTGCATACATTTTGCTAAAGAAGAACATGATTATATAAGTCAGAAAGCACTGGAAACATTATAGGAATTTAGGTACGATATTCATTTTAATGATGTTTATTTTACCAGATAATGTTAATTGAATATGAGCCCAGCATGTAAGATCTTGATTAATGCACCCCATGAAATCCAGAAAAGGCAGTGTGTGTCCTTAATCTGTGTTGTGTCTTCTCGGGTGTCTTCTTGTTATATTTTTGGAATTTTTCAGTATGAATTTCTCTCTCTCTCTCTTTTTTAATGTTAACATTATTGAGCGGATGTCACCTTGACACCAATTGTATTCTGTGGTGAGATTAGTGACCATTTAACATGGCTCAGCCATATTATCTGCAATCACTATACCTGCGATAGAGAGACAAGGCTGAAGAAAAGGTTTACAGAACCAGGAGAGGAAAGAAAGTTTGTGAGTGAGAAACAGGCAGAAGTTTGTTACCAAAAGATCAACAAAGAATCAATTCAGTTAACCCAAAATGGTATCCAAAAATCATAGTTATCAAACAAAGGGCATAAACACACCAATATATTTTGTCATTTAGGTTATTCATATGTCAGGTGTATGCATGATAATATTAATTTATTTTTAATTTTATGTTTATATTCTGGCCTGGATAAGGTGCTTCTGCTGCCCAAACCTGACATAGACAGATGCAGGACACAAGTTCAGCACATTTTTATTTTTTTCATTTTCCTCGTGGGAAACACCTTCAACCGTTTCCCACGTGTACAGCACAATTCAAGCACTAGAACACAGCACACCACACTTTCTTTTCATCTTCTTCTTTCTTTCTCTTCCTCTCTCTTTTTTTATTTTCACATCCGCTCCTCCTCCTTCAGCAAGCTTTATCCATTTCCTCCTGACTTTGGCTCTCAGAGTAGTGGCGGCTGGCACCTTTTATAGGGCATCCGGAAGTGCCCCAGATGTCAGAAGACCTTCTTATAGCAGCACTTCCGGGTGTGGCGGAAGTGCTGCCACACAGGACTCAACAGTAACTGCAGCACCAAACTCCAACTCCCATGGAGCCCTGTGGGAGTTTGAGGCTCCTCTACAACCCAGGTGGGCTGCTATCTATCACTCTGGGGGAGGTAACGTTCTGAATATGTTCTCTCCCCCATTCCTTCCAGTAAAGAGGCATCCCAGCTGTCCACCACAATATATACACCTTTCAAAAGTTTTAGAACACCTCGGTTTTTTCAGTTTTTCTTCAAATTCAATCTGTTTGTTTGTTGGCCTTATTTTGTTGTTAAGCAATGTCTTTCTTACTGCCACTCGTCCTGCCATACCTGCAGCACAAAGTCTCCTCTTCACAGTAGAAACTGAGACTTTCTTTTTTCGATCACTGTTAAGCTGTGCTTGAAGCTCTTGTGCTGTGAGGCACCTATCATGCAAGCTGGTGACCCTCAGAAACGTGTCTTCCGATTGGGCTGTGACTTTGTCTCTGCCAGAACTCTTCCTATCAGTATTTCTTCCAGTTTCCAATTGCCTTTGGATTGTGTAGGACACCACTCTACTCACTGACACTTTTCTTTTGCTGGTTCTGTAAATTAAAGGACCTTCTAAGGGTAATAACGCTCTGTCTCGTTTCATTTGTTAATTCCCGTTTTCTTGCTATTATACAGTGTAATGTTGTCCAAGTAGTACTTCAGAGGGTGTAGTAACAGTCTGTTCCAACTCTGCTTTAAGAGTGACAGAGGGTTTTTTAAGTAATCAACAGAAGTTGGGACACCTGTGCAAATTGTTTGCTTCAAGTTGAAAGGCTTAATTTTCTTTAATTGCTGCAGATTATCTGTAGGGTGCAACCTATTTGTAGTATTCTGGTATTCCCTTTTTCAGTTTTTGGTAACCTAAACTTTAACATTAAAGCTCTGGCAGTTTACAGCTTACCTTTTCCCAATTTTAGGTCATTCATTGCATTTTAACTGATAAAATCTGAAGAAGAACTGGAAAGACTGAGGTGTTCTAAAGCTTTTGACCAGTAGTATGTGTGTATTGTGGCGGACGACCAGGACCTTTAAGTGGCCAGGGAAGAGAGCATGCACAGGGCATTATCTCTTTCAGATCCATAAGTGACTGCCCCGCTGGGTCTCTATGGTGCCACAGATTCCCACTGGGAAATGGAGCTTGGTGAATCAGCCCTGTTCAGTTCCAGTTGTGCCACCAGGGGATGCTGCAGGGAAAAATAGTAATGAAATAAGTCATTTGACATGTGTCATGTGTGACATCATCAGCAATCATATGTGGCAATAGTAAACAATATTGTGTCATCAATGACAAAACTACACAAAGTAGATGCATCATGCAATTCAAACAAATCACAAAAATATTGAAAAAATGGTGATAAAAAAGTCAAAACAATATTGTATCTGGCTGTTGAGTGTAAAATTTGATTTAGCATGTTTGAAAACTCATAACACATCATTGCAACAATAAGAGTCATGTCTCACATATGAAATATCTTTGTCAAAAGCAAGCTTTAATTCTTAGTGTTTGTCAGGGAACTCAACTTAATTTTTGTAACTTTTCTGCTAATTTAATTTTTCTTGCTATAACTTCATCCTCCCTCACTCAATATTCATGTTCTACCCCTCAAAAAATTTCAGACATTTCTTTTTTGAAATTTTTACAATTGGAAAGCACATACATCACAGCAGAATATGTTGCAAATTCATTAATGTTTTTTTCCCAAAAAATGCACTTTAAGTGATATTCTTATTTGCACAGGTTTTGGAATAGGCTTACAAACACTATAAAAGTATTAGTGAATATGTGAAGAACACCCAGAAAAAAATTGTTATGAACTGTCTGCAAATAATCTTTCTAGTTTTACTATTTTGAAGCAGTACAAAAAGCAATCATTTTTTTTCACTGCTTTTACTGATTTCAAGTAAATATCCATGGCATACAGTACATGTGCATTATTGAAGACCCCTGGCCTAAGTATCACTTTGAAGGGCAGATCTTACTCTGTCACAACAAATATAGTTGGTAAAGAAATTATACTGTGCATCCATATTAAAGCAGGTCAGGTCAAGTTGGGGAATCATGCACTGGTACAGTGCACTGCCATACCCACCACAGGACGAAACAGAACAGGATCCAGGTTGTCAACCCCCCAGGAAGACACATGGTCCAATCCCACCCTCCAGAAATGACCTTCTATCTCCCGCAACCCGGTGTTACGTGGGCTTCCCCTTGGCTTGGTCCAGCCACTCGGGTCTTCAACAATGAGGATCACCCTTGGGGAATCACGCTACATGCCTGTAGTGCTGAAACTGATGCTCCCTCACAATGCAGGTAATGTACCTCATTTGTGCAACCACTTATTGAACACAAAGTCAAACCAGCGGTACCCAAGGATTCTCCGAAGAAACACAGTACCAAAGGAGTCCAGTCTCCGTCTCAGGTCACTGGATAGCGTCCATGTCTCGCAACCATATAGCAAGACAGGAAGCACCAAGACTCTAAAGACTTTGACCTTTGTCCTTTTGCAGAGATATCGGGAGCGCCACATACCCTTTCCAGTGACTTCATGACCCCCTATGCTCTCCCAATACATCTACTGACTTCATAGAAAGAGTCACCAGAGACATGAATGTTGCTATCAAGGTAAGTAAACCCCTCAACAAGGTCAACACTCTCTCTGCAGACAGACATACTGATGATGGCTTTACCAAAGAGAACATTAAAGGCCTGGATCCTGGACGCTCGCAAGCCCAGGCATTCAGACACAAATTATAGCACCAGTAATAATACAATAACTATAAATCATTAAAAAAAAAAAAAATATTATATTTATAAAAATATACATATATATATATATCTTATACAGTATATAAATGTCTATGTGTGGAAGTGTGTGTCTGTCCAGCCCAAAAGTGAGAGGTGGAGTCGAGGTAAGGGCTCTGCCTCCGAGGAAACAGACAACTCACTTAGCTGCTAATAACACAAGTGATGCAAGCACATCTGCAAAACAAAACCTCCAAGGAGAGAGATGCCCACATGTAGTTCCTTTCAATTACCTGACATCTGTACATTTCAAATTTTTTTCTGTTTTCAATAGTTTCTAGGACCCAGTGCTTTTTACACAATGGGTTTACACACCTAGTATATATATATATATATATTATATATATATATATATAAATATATATATATATTGTCACAGGTGGCTGGGGGAGCGACCTGGCCGGGGATGCCCCGGAGGACCGGAAGAGGGCTTACACCTTCCCCAGACCACGTGGGGGTGACCGCCCTGGTACTTAAGGGGACCATGGGTACAGAGCTTTGAAGCTCAACCCTGTAGGGGCCCATGGTCACCGCCAGAGGGTGCCCCAATGACTTGGGAGCCCTGGACCTCAGCACTTCTGCCACACCCGGAAGTGCCGGGGGGAAGAGGATCGGGGACACCCGGAGTGCTTCCGGGTACACAGCCTGGGGAGTGCTGGTGGAAGATTGCCGGGAAGCACCAGGAGCACATCCGGGTGATTATAAAAGGGGCTGCCTCCCTCCGTTCGTTGGCGTTCGTTGGCTTGAGTCGGGAGTGGAGAAAGACGGAGCTCGGGAGGAGAGGCAAGGAGGCGGCCTGAAGAGTAAGGCATTTGAGTTGGCCTGGACTTTGAGTATATATATATATATATATATATATATATATATATATACAGTGTATATTATATAATATATACAGGTACTCCTCACTTTACGACCTATTTGCTTAACGACCACTCGCACTTACAACCAATCGAGTTTCGATCTGCAATTTGGGGAATCCCCTTTCTCAGCAGTGGCGAATGGTGACATGTGCACGGAGCGTACTATAGGCTTGCTATGTGCTTTTTCAGTCAGTTTCATTCCTACAAGCAGTCACTGTGTAACCTCGTTTTTTTTTTTACATATTTGTAACCCGAAAATAGTACAGATGTCGACAAAAAGAAAAAGTATGGCATCATCTGGAGAAATTGTTAAGAAACGAAGGAAAGCTATCAACCTTGAAATGAAAATAAAAATCAATACAAGACTACGAATCTGGTAAAACGGGATCCTGCCCCAAGTGGAGGAGTTCAAGTATCTCGGGGTCTTGTTCACGAGTGAGGGAAGAATAGAGTGGGAGATCGACAGGCGGATCGGTTCGGTATCCGCAGTGATGCAGGCTCTGCATCGGTCTGTCGTGGTGAAAAAGGAGCTGAACCGCAAGGTAAAGCTTTCAATTTACCAGTCAATCTACGTTCCTACCCTCACCTATGGTCATGAACTATGGGTAGTGACCGAAAGAATGAGATCGCGAATACAAGCGGCTGAAATGAGTTTCCTCCGTAGGGTGTCTGGGCTTTCCCTTAAAGATAGGGTGAGAAGCTCAGTCATCCGGGAGGGGCTCAGAGTAGAGCCGCTGCTCTTCCGCATCGAGAGGAGTCAGATGAGGTGGCTCGGGCATCTGATCAGGATGCCTCCTGACGCCTCCCTGGTGAGGTGTTCCGGGCACGTCTAACTGGGAGGAGGCCCGGGGAAGACCCAGGACACGTTGGAGGGACTATGTCTCTCGACTGGCCTGGGAACGCCTTGGGATTCTCCCGGAAGAGCTAGAAGAAGTGGCCGGGGAGAGGGAAGTCTGGGCATCTCTGCTCAAGCTGCTGCCCCCGCGACCCGATCTCGGATAAGCGGAAGAGGATGGATGGATGGATGGATGGATGAAATAGCATGTGACTTAAAATTGGCACATTCGACAATTTCAATGATTTTAAAGGATAAAGTTAGAGTGAAAGAGGCGGTGAAATCATCGACAGGATTTAAAGCCATAATAACTAGGCAGCGAAATGGTCTATTTAATGAGATGGAGAAATTATTGGCGATCTGGTTTGACAACCAGATGCAAAATAATATGCTGATAAGCCTTTTAATAATTCAAGCTATGGCACGCAGTATCTTTGAGACTTTGAAGGCACGTGAAGGCGAAAAATTGACAGAAATGATAAGATAGATAGATAGATAGATAGATAGATAGATAGATAGATAGATAGATAGATAGATAGATAGATAGATAGATAGATAGATAGATAGATAGATAGATAGATAGATAGATAGATAGATAGAGAAGAGAAGAGAGGTTAGGAGTCTGCGCTGATACAGCATGTTGCTGCCCTCACCACCTCAGGATCCTAGATTAGGACCTGAGTGCAGCCATGCAACCGATGACACCTCAGTATCACATTAGTTAAGATGGAATAGATAGATAGATAGTACTTTATTTGTTCCCATGGGAAATTAAGAGTTTTTCTGCAACATTTACGTGACATCAGCTTTGCTTAGCATTCAAACTTCTTATTTTGGTTTATTCAACTTAAGCTGCTCTGTTGGCAGTGATTTGGACTGCTGTCTTTACATCTGCTCAGGTTACCAAAAAGTACACAGAAACCTACTTGTTCTAAGATGATCTTTACAGAGTGTAATTGTGACCTATACATAAGTGAACTTCTAAGAAGCAGTTAAATGGAAATCCTCAGAATTACATGTGGAGGCATTTGCTATAAATAATATAATTAATCTTCAAGGTAATCTTCAACCCAATGATCTTATGCAACTCATCCATCGCATCTGAACACCTATGAAAGTGAGGAATCTGGGTCAGTTATATAAAACACTACAGAACATTATTAACATGAAAGAATATGTTTTGCTCAAGCCCATCTTATAGAATGATCTGAATTGCCTGTTGATTCTGCAAATAAATGTTATGTGGTTTGATTGCAGTATCAAAAATAATTATTTTTGATACTGCAATCAAACCATATAACATTTATTAGTGATATGAATTAGTGATATTAGATATCCTTGATGGCAGTGTTACAGAAAACACGGGTTGGCTGGCACCCCGACTGGGGCGGATGGTTGCTTACCTGGCCATGAAACTTTGATAAAAGAAGGATATTGATGGACAGGAATCCCGACTGGGAAAAGTACCACTAACTGACCATTATATTGCAAGGACAGTCAGCGGGACTGGCTCCCGTGGCTGTGTTACCCCAGTACACTGGGTGGCAGTACCCCTCTGGTATGGCTCCTTTTTGGACACCATGCTGCATAGGACTTGTTGTTTTGCTGTGCGGCCCTGTTGGGGTTCTTGGGTGCTGCCAGGGATTAGCTAGGCCTATTATGTGGAGGATCCAGTTAAGTGCTTCCAGGTGGGAATCCTGTTGCACCAGAAGTATTCCAGTGTTCAGGCTGAACAGCAGCTGCTCTGCCTCGTACAGGGGTCAGAGTCAGGAGGATGTGGACAAAGCTTGCTTGAAGGAGAGCAGAAGTAGAAAAGGAATTGTGACTGTAATTTACCAGGTGATAAAAACATGTAAAAGGTATTTTGTTTAATAAAAATAACTTTCTTTGAACTCATGACTTTGTGTTTTGGTTGTGTCTGGGTGTTTGGGGTGCTGGTGTGGCCCCTACAAGTCACAGCTGTCACATCTTTGGGCAGTGACATGCAAATTCATATTGTTTAAACAAAGCAAGAGGATTGAAATATAACAATTCTATAAACCAGGGCATTTTGTCTCCACACTTACATAAAACAATAGATAAATGTCTTTTCCACATCTGGAGACAGCAATACCACAACAGAGTCAGAGGTGCCACTTTACAATGAACGTTGTGTACATCACACAGTATGTCTACTCTTCATGAATTCAGTTTTAACAAATGAGTTACTGAAAGGAAGTTCATTCTGAATTCTGTTTGCCAAATCCTTCCCGAGGACTTTAATTTAAAAGATTTTTACAGTTCTTACGAATGACTGATTCAGATACCTGACAAGGAGTTTAAGATAGGGATTTCTTTTCTATCTTGCCTTGAGGAACATAGATAGAGATAATATAAAAGAATTTAAAGAGTAAAATTCAGACAGATACCAGTCTACGCTTTTTAATTTTGCAAATATTTAATGGTGTCAGAGATTTTCGAGAGTGTTAATGCATTCATGACGTTTGACACTATAAAAGTTGTTAGTCTCTTCATAAGAAGCCAGTTCTGACCTTTATTAAAGTTCTTGTTCAGTTGCTGTGCTAGTGTTGATACCATTTCTTATAGTAAAGTCATCCCTGATGGAGGATCGCAGGAATCGTGGGGTAGAGGGGTCCTTTCATTGGATTGGCTGGCCCAGCGCTGTTTCAGCTGTGGAATGGCCAATGAGGGAGGCAGCTTCATGGCTGACATCTCCAGGACACTGAACAAATCTAAATCATATTATGTGATATCATCTACTGTTAAATTCTGCTCCGTTCTTGTAATATTTTATTTTTCTACTGTATTGAGGATTTATTCTGTTCTGTGTATTGTATTGCATTAACCCCCTTCTTTTTGACACCCACTGCATGCCCAACCTACCTGGAAAGGGGTCTCTTTTTGATCTGTCTTTCCCAAGGTTTCTTCCATTTTTTTCCCTACAAGGGTTTTTTTTTTGGGAGTTTTTCCTTGTCTTCTTAGAGAGTCAAGGCTGGGGGGCTGTCAAGAGGCAAGGCCTGTTAAAGCCCATTGTGGCACTTCTTGTGTGATTTTTGGGCTATACAAAAATAAATCGTATTGTATTGTATTGTATTTCTTATACTGTGGTGTTCTTTTTTTAGCAAATAGAGGAAGTACACAACATACAATAAAAAAAAGAGTACATACATATAAATCTGTAAAATATGTGTTCATAACAGAATGTATTATATGTTAGATATGTACTGTACCCTTATATGGCTGGCAGCCCAATCAGATTTGCTTGGAGTACACGTGATGCTTCAGTTACAGAACAAGGACATATATAAGATCAGACGTTACCAGAGAAGTTGTAGGTGCATGAATACCTGTACTGCCACTGGATACACAGTAATGCTATCTGTGTGCTTGTAGCTCAACTGCATGTAACTAATTTTCATATGCAATTAGCCATGTGCCGTAGCCCCGGTACAAAATGAGACTTAAAGGAGTCCTTTGGCTCCCCATCTCCTCCTCAGAAAACACAGGACACTCTGTGAAATTACAAAAAACAAAGATTTCTTATTGTTTACAAGACGTTTCTTTCTTCTTGACAGAAGAAAAAAGTAACAAGCATCTAAAAAGATACAAGTGAAACAAACCAAAAAAGAAATGGAATGAGCCAGTCCCAACCGCCGATTCGTAGGATGGCCAATGTTTGCGCCATATGAGTGGAACTCTGTGAGCACAACCAGTTTATTTATATTTTATTTACTTATTGCTAGTTGGTGGCAGTTTGTTATATCTGTTCCCTGTGTGTCTTGGCCTAGTGGTTAGCACTGCTGCTTCACGGCTCATGTCACATATTTGGCCACAATAATCATTCCAGGATAAGTTGACCTACTTTTCCCTAGCTCCCAGGGACACTTAAAAGACCATTGCACAATTATAATCCACTAGTTCAGTTTCTCATTCCCCGTTGTCTGTAACTCATTTTGTTGAGTTCGGGGAACATCACAAAAATTTCCGTGATTTAGCCGAAATCACAAGGAAGCAAACTCTGCAATGTTCGCTCATCAATACTTGTTATATTGTGTAAAAGGAATAGACTCGACACACTTAAAAAGGTTTGGAGTCACCCGTATATTATTCCTGGCTGGTTTTTTAAATAGCACAGAGATGTTCTTAGTACGGAGTCCAAAACAGAACTGTCAAGGGTTTGTAAAGATGGCAGTTTAAATGGACCAGACAGGAAGTGACGTAAGGGAACCAGAAGTGATGTTCTTCAGATGTCAGATTGGGTGCTGGAAGTGATATTCTTCTGAGCACCGGAACCGGAAGTGACGTCATCTGCTCTGAATCAGACAGGTTTTCCCGCGGCTGGTCTGTAGAGAAGGTTTAGTGCACCCTGCCACCCCCTGGCCTGGCATGAAATTACCTTTGCTTGGTCCATACAACGTCCTCCTTGTTGCACGTGTGTCACAATTGATTATCATGACCTGAAGAAGAGGTCTTGGTGACTTTGGAAGAGGAAAATGTTTGGCAGGGGCTTTGTCAACAACTTAGACATCATTAGCAATGATGCAAAAAAATAAATAAATAAATAGAATAAAATTTTAAAAAACACCATAAGCTACAGACAACTGTGGATGAAGTAGCAAACTACATGACGTCCATGTCAAGTTATCAATTAAAAAGTTTAGAAAAACCAGGCAAGCAATTACAGATCATCAGACTGCAAATGTAAATCTACGACAAAACAAAACAAAACTGATTGAGAGTGTCCTAGGAAGAATAATATTCGATTGAGTTGTGGTACACAAATCACTTATACCATAAAATGTACCTTTGGAGATAAAGTGGTGCAGAAACACAAGTAAAAAGTTAATGAAGAATGGTAAGGTAAAGCCATCCTTCACCTTGTTCTCAAAAAAGAAGTGAGTGTCTGCTGGTAGACATCAAAAGAAATTTACAGCCCTACTTGTTTATATCACATAGTTTAGGTTGTGATGGTTCTGTTATGGTGTAAAGTGTGTTGATCGTGTATGGTTTAGGTGCACTGTTTTGCTGGATAAAGATGCAAATCAATTTTGACTCATCATGTTCATTTTCCAGTATAGCAGGGCAGCCTTCAGACCATACACTGACATTGATGTAAACCACAGTTCTCATGACTTGTTTTGGATCTGCAGTGAACCTGTTCTTTCAGCTTCATTTGGCCTGGTTCCCTATTAGAAGAATATATATCTTTCCATTGCATCTGATGCACGTGATGTTACCAAAGTGATACCAATCTATTTACATCAAAATTTGGTCAAATTGGATTAGTAATCATTTTTTTACAATTGTTTTATGTTGTCATTAGATTACGTTTGATGTGCACCTAACATGAAAGTTACCAACTAACCTTTTAGGTTCTTTTCATAATGGGGTATAGGAAGAAATGTCAATACCAGCTTTGTAATTGTTGTTTGTTACCTGTCACTGTCCGTATTGTAACCAAGATATTCTACCCTAGGGACCTCAAATGGTGGGCTGCTCGCTGACTGCGACAGTCTTATTTTCACTCTTGTACTTCAACCCAATTTACCACCAATAGAAGACTTCACAAAGCATCCTTTGTGCCCGTATGGGGCCGCAGCTAGACAAGGAATAATCAATCCAGCATTCAGGAATGTTAATTATCAATAATCAGAGAGAGAGACTGAATTTAAGCTTTTCACTTAGCATACAACAGGTTTGATTTTGTCTTTAATCGTAGGAATTTGTTCTGTGTGCATGTGAGCGGATAACCAATGAATGTCTATCCGGAAGTAAAATTAATATAATGCATTGTCGATTAACAAGGACCTCACAAAGAGAAGATGTCTCATGTTTTACGTGCCAGTGCAGAATGGAAAAAAGAAAAACAAAGGCAGAGGTTGAGGCTGAACATGCCATAGCCTTTAACCTTTCCTACAATGCTGGCTCCCTCATGCAGCACATTATTTGCTGTCAGAAAAAGGGGCAAAGGTCAGCATGCAGTCAGTAAATTAGACATGAGGAGCAATTTTTTAGTCATTTTAAACTGACGTTGTCTGGCTCCAAGATCAGCAACTGTGGTTGGCAAGGGTGACATGTCACACAGCTAAGAGTTACTTAATGGGACTTGAGCTTAAAGGGATGAATACCTAGTGACCTCCATAAACTAAAATACTGAATAAGTTAGAAAAGGCTGAAATAAATGTCTATTATATATGCAACAAGTGAAAATTTGTCCCTACCATAAAATACATTTTACAGTGGTATCATATTTTAAGTAAATGGTGGACCATGGGATTCCTGATAAATTGACAGAAATTAGAATTAACTGAAGCACATAGCAAATTATGTAGGGTGGATTTTAAGCACTATTTTATTTCCATTGCTAGTCAAGGAGGTGTTATTTCATTGATTTCTGACCCCTTCCAAAGTCCGAGTGCATGTATATCTTTGCATCCCAGCAGCAGAACATAAAGATAGGTAGCAAAATGGTACTCTCTACATTAGGGACTTATTAAGTGCATGGTCATTTTGAATTCCAAAGAAATTAAGTTAAAACTGAATGTAATCTTTTGAAAAGAGTTCTATTATTATGGATAGTCATGGTCTCAAAAAAATTCAGCTGCTCTGGAGACATGACCCCTTTGCGAAGTGGTTTGCACATATAGTATGGATGATTAAAGTGTCGTCATTCAGTCGCACTTGAACAGTCCAGGATCATTTTTAAAATTATGTTTAATATGTTGCTTACTTGAGTGGTATGGTGGTAATGTGTCACAATCACACAGTCACCAAATTCAGTTCTAAGCCGGACCCATCCATTTTAGAACATTAGCACAATCTTAGACGAGATCAAGCCATTCAGCTCAACAAAGCCAGCCACTTGTATCCATTAATTCTTCCAAAATCACATCAAGTCGAGTTCTGAAAATCTCTAAAGTCCTACTGTCTACACTACTTGGTAGCTTATTCTATGAGTCTGTGTTTCTCTGTGTGAAGAAAAAGTTCCTAATGTTTTTATAAAATTTAGACCATTCAGCCAAACAGGCCATTCAGCCTAACAAAGCTCGCCAGTCCTATCCACTTAATTCTTCTAAAATAACATCAATTGGAGTTTTGAAAGTCCCTAAAGTCTTGCTGTCTACCACGCTACTTGGTATCTTATTCCAAGTGTCTATGGTTCTCTGTGTAAAGAAAAACTTCCTAATTTTGCATGAAATTTACCTTTTATAAGTTTCCAGTCATGTCCCTGTATTCTTGTTGAAGTCATTTTAAAATAACAGTCTTGATCCACTAGACTGATTCCCTTCATAATGTTAAACACTCAATCATGTCTCCTCTTAATCTTCTTTTGTTTAAACTGTAAAGGCTCAGCTCTTTTAATTTTTCGATAGATAGATAGATAGATAGATAGATAGATAGATAGATAGATAGATAGATAGATAGATAGATAGATAGATAGATAGATAGATAGATAGATAGATAGATAGATAGATAGATAGATAGATACTTTATTAATCCCAAGGGGAAATTCACATACTCCTGCAGCAGCATACTGATACAAAAAACAATATTAAAGAGTAATAAAAATGCAGGTAAAAACAGACAATAACTTTGAATAATGTTAACGTTTACCCCCCCCCCCCCCCCCCGGGTGGAATTGAAGAGCCGCATAGTTTGGGGGAGGAACGATCTTCTCAGTCTGTTAGTGGAGCAGGACAGTGACAGCAGTCTGTCGCTAAAGCTGCTCTTCTGTCTGGAGATGACACTGTTTAGTGGATGCAGTGGATTCTCCATGATTGACAGGAGCCTGCTCAGTGCCCGTCGTTTTGTCATAAATGTCAAACTGTCCAGCTCCATGCCTACAACAGAGCCTGCCTTCCTCACCAGTTTGTCCAGGCGTGAGGCGTCCCTCTTCTTTATGCTGCCTCCCCAGCATACCACCGCGTAGAAGAGGGCGCTCACCACAACCGTCTGATAGAACATCTGCAGCATCTTATTGCAGATGTTGAAGGACGCCAGCCTTCTAAGGAAATATAACCGGCTCTGTCCTTCCTTACACAGAGCATCAGTATTGGCATTCCAGTCTAATTTACTATCCAGCTGCACTCCCAGGTATTTATAGGTCTGCACCCTCTGCACACAGTCACCTCTGATGATCACGGGGTCCATGAGGGGTCTGGGTCTCCTAAAATCCACTACCAGCTCCTTGGTTTTGCTGGTGTTCAGGTGTAGGTGGTTTGAGTCGCACCACTTAACAAAGTCCTTGATTAGGTTCCTATACTCCTCCTCCTGCCCACTCCTGATGCAGCCCACGATAGCAGTGTCATCAGCGAACTTTTGCACGTGGCAGGACTCCGAGTTGTATTGGAAATCCGATGTATATAGGCTGAACAGGACCGGAGAAAGTACAGTCCCCTGCGGCGCTCCTGTGCTGCTGACCACAATGTCAGACCTGCAGTTCCCGAGACGCAAATACTGAGGTCTCTCTGTAAGATAGTCCACGATCCATGCCACCAGGTATGAATCTACTCCCATCTCTGTCAGCTTGTCCCTAAGGAGCAGAGGTTGGATTGTGTTGAATGTTGTATTGTGTTATGTCCTTTTTGTAGTCTGGAGACCAAAACTGCACACAGTACTCCAAAACTGTACAGTTTTTATCTGCATGAAATGTTCACGTTTTCCCTATGCTCACAAATTAGGCTACTTTTCTTTCAAATACTTGCAAATCAAATGAACTGTTAACTGTAATTTGTTCCTTTATCTTTGAGTGGGGGTGAATAAGTGTGTTTAGCATATCTGGGTGCAACTCACATCTTCATCATTCGTTGGAAGGTTCAAAAAAGGAAAACAAATGTTCTTATTTTTCTAGTTATTCAGCTATTAACTGTAACACTCCATATAATCTATCACCACACTTGATCTGAAACCATTGTGGGAGACACCTGAAGTCTTCTAAACCCGGCCTTCTGAATATTCTAAAGCTGCCCTGGGCAGCGGTTATCCACAGCTAATTTACCTTTGTGGCTCCTCTTCCTCCTCCTCATCCACGCCAGGCATCTCTGTAGCAGACTGTTCCTGAAACAGCGTCATTGATCATCTTCAAAGCGTGCTTGAAAATTCACCTCTTCTATGATGCATTTTAACTACCTACTGTATATTTATTCTTTTAAATTTTCTGTCCCCAATGTAGTTTTAATGATTTTTCTGAATCTCATCTCATACTATCAAACTATTCTCACTTATGTGAGCTCTATTTACTTGTTTCTTGTGACCTATCATGTATTAAATTACTTTTTTGTTACTTTGCCATGTATTTCAGTTTGCTTTGTTAAGTGCCTTGTGACAGTCTACTCTATGAGAGGTGCTGAATGCTGAATACAAAAATTGGAATTTAAAGGATTTAAAAACTGAAAAATGCCATAGGGTGCAGAGGTTAAAATAGCCACACTTGTAAATGTGGTCTCCTTTCTGAATTCTCTTTTATTTTCTCATCCTTTGTTCAAAACCATCATAAAAGTTTACATCAAAGGTTCATTTTGAGGATTTCCACTCGAAAGGCTCTTCAGAATTTACATTCACAGTTCCACCAGAAGCACCTCTTAATGCTGCTGCCACCCGCTTTTGTGCCTTGTAGCAAGCATTTCAAATGCTGGAGCACAACCATAGTTTTATCTGAATTATTGGTTGATAGTTTTGAAAATAGCCAGTTCAGAATGGACATTATTTCCAGGCAATGTGGAATATTTATGATTTGTAATAGTTAAACTACAGATGCCGTATCTAGTGTTGGCTTATGCTTTGGTGCCAATGCTTCTGGGATAGACTCCAGCTTGTGACCCTAAAGTTGGGTTAAATGAATTAAGTAAATATATGGATTTATGACTCAATCATTTTTACACACATTTCATTAACCACATTATTATTTACTGACTAGTTACATTTTTGAGAAACCGAATTCGTTTGAATTTACATTATAATATAATTTGTGGGAGTATATTTTTATTATAAATTTTCATTTCTTGTCTTTTTGTAAATTTTCCTTTATAAAAAAATTGTTCATGGATCTCCAATGAGGATGACTCAGGTGCACACCCTGGGGCCTTACTCAGAAAGAGATCTTAGCCAATGTTAAAAAAATAAATAAATAACAGGAAATGTCGAAGTTTTTACTGACAGGCCCTCTCAACAAGCCGCAATCCCGCATCCATCCCTTCCCCACTTCAGTCCTAAATATTATAAAACTTTCCAATCAAACTTAAATAAAAAGCTTTTACAAGAAAAAAAAAGTGGATAAAGCACAATGAGAACAGATGTTTAATGGGTCACATTTACGAGATCATACATTTGATGTGTTACCATAAAAGAGAAGAAGACAAAATGGATGATCATTCAACACGAGAGTCCATTGGTGAAACAAAAGGAAAAATTATAAAACAGAGAAAAGATGCTGTTTCGCTGAAAACTATTCCTTTAAAATTAATAAATGAATAAACCAGAATGATGTTTTGAACAAGATGTATATACTGCAGTCAAGACTAATGAGCCTGACCTTACAGAAAGTTAGACAACGGGTAATTCAACAGCTTTTGCAGCAAAGCACACTCCAACAGCACCCACATAGACGTATTGCAGCGAGTTAAGTTAATGTGACATTTTGGGTACTTCTTATTCCAGATGTTATTTTCATGCTGGATGGGTTTCATCTGAAATGATCAGATGGAATGAAAATGGCAGGAGAAGAACTGGACATCTTTGTGAATGAGCAATGGTAAAAAAGAGCAAGCACAATACAATTATTACTGAAATGTATAGTCCAGATCCTAAAATACTGAGTGAATTAGTCCACATTACCTACCACGGGAAATAAAGTTGCATCATCCTTGTTAATATGTATTAACTCCGCAACAGAAATGATTCACCCTGTTACCAAGTCTGTAGTGACTTCAATCAGGAGAACTTTGGAAGGAACAAATTTCTGTCAGCATATTCCATGTATGGATACAACAAGCAGGATCTGTTCTATCCAAATGTGAATCCCTATAAATGTAAACCTGTGGCACAACTGGGCACATCTAACTGTCACCCACAAGCCTGTTATCCAAGCCAGAAGTTCTTGTGTGTGTTTGGGGGCTTGTGGATTATTATCTACTATATCTATATATAAAATCCTAAGCCTAAAAGTGCAACAATTTTGTGCAACGATTTTATGTGACATTTTTATGTCACTTTTTTGTCACGCTTTAAATCGGGCTTATTTTAAAACCTACATATATATGTTTGGTATCATTCTTTTTAGAATTTATCGAACTTTAATGTGATGTTGTTAGATTTTCAGATTCTTATTCCAATTTTAAATGATAAACTAAAAAATATCAAAAACTCACGTCCTGCGAGACGAGACTTTGTGCCAAAAGACTTAACCACACCCAGGGCCGGAAATAAAAGACAAAGAGTAGGACAGCTGCTGTACAGGCTTTTAAATGTTTGAAGCACTGTGTGAGATGCAGATCACACAGCATGGCAGCAGCAGCAAGCCAGCAGCTGATCGAGCAAAGAGGAGGTAAAAGAAAAACTGTATTTGTTTCCCATTGTATCACTGTTTAAGAGGGGGTTTCAGAGGAGCAACCACGTTTCCTTGGAGTACGTTCAGCCCCCCTCTTCACAAAGTGAGCGGCAGAGACGCGAAGTGGCTGGCGTATAGCGCAGGCCATGTTGGCGAGCGAAGTGAGGAGGGGGCAAACCCCCTTAGCAACATTTATATTTTTCTTTTTTAGATACGGTAAAGTTTTAATTTTTCCTTGCAGACAAATAAAGCACACTCTTAGAAATAACAGCTCTTTAATAGCACTTTATGGTTCTTTACTGGGTTGTGTGGTTCCTCATAGAAACATTGTTTGACAAAGCATCAGTTCATTCTGGGAAGGGTTCTTCACATATGAAGTCATTATTCTTTCTTGTTGTCTTCTATTCATGATTATCTTAGGAGCATGTTACTTATCTAAATAAATGGGGGTTCTTTCTGAATCCTTCATGTGGGTGGGTCTTTTGGTGAACAAAAAATGGTTCCCCTATGGCATCACTCTGAAAAACCACTATGGTACCTTTGTTGAAGATGACAAGGACACTGAAGGGAAGAGAAGGGAATAAGAAGCGCCAAAAAATGCCAAACCCAAACAAATGATGTCCCAAATGGTCTTTTATTTTACTTGCTGCAAATATGCAAAATCAAAAGCTCAGTTACACATTTCTTTTTTTTTGCCAGACAGTGGTATAGACCTTTCAAAAATGTTTAATTTATTACGTTCATTAAAATACACTAATGAAAAAGAAAAGACAGTGAAGTTGAACTGATAGCAAGTTTTGGAGTTTTTTTAATGCCTTTATCTGAATTACAGTATTATTGATATCCGTGATGTTCATAATGTGTAAATATACGTGTCCACCTGGTGGGGGTAGTGTGCTTTTGAGTTTGAACACCCTATGGTCCATGAGGCCCATCATCTGGCCTTCGTATTGATCATTTTTTTTTAATAATTCTAAAACGATGATGGAGCACCAACTCATTTAACTTTATTTAATAAGGTCAAAATATGCAACATAATTCAAATAGAGCAGTCATTAGGTTCAATTTATAGACAAGAACATCAAAAGTTAATTCTCTTTATCATTCTCTACAGACTTAAGGGAAAGAAGCTATTTCAGTTTCCAAGTTCATCAGGCAGATATACAATATTTCTACCTCTTCTAGACAGTTCAATTTATTTTTAGTGCTCTTCAGACACCTGTTTACAAGTCTAATTTATTAGAACTAAATTACAACTCTAATATAGCATAATATTTTCAAACCCCTCTAATTCCGTTCAGGGTCACGGAGGGCCTGGAGCCTATCTTGGCAGCGCTGGATGAAAAGCAGGAAGCACCACTGCACAGGGCACCAAGGGCCTTCTCATGTGCACATCCACACTAGCGCAGGAGCAATTTAAAACCATCAGTTAATTCATTCTGCATGTCTTTTGGGAGGAAAGCTCCACACAGACAGCAACCATGCATAGAATTTATAACTGAGATGATAGATTTATAAAGCAGCAATGATAAACAACATGCCTTTGTGCTGTCCTAATCACATAATATTCAACGTATGTATTTTTAACCTCAAAAAGTACATCAGCAACAAACTATAAAACAGAGAAATGTCAGAGATTAACATAAAATATCATAACACCAGTAATGGCAGACTGCACGTTAACATGCAGTGAATACACTTGACTTTTCATAGTTTTCATTCTCTTTCTCTGTACGTTTAGCATTTGTTTGCTCAGAGGTTGATGCGCTTGCTGCTTCCTGAGCAGCTCTTCTTTTCTCCACCCTAGCGGCCCACTTCTTCTTTTCTTCCGTTGGCATCTTTTCGCGTTAAAAATGATTAAGTCAGTGGTTGAGTTGCAATTACTTAGTATGTTTTTCTTAATTTTTCACTTAAGCTGGCACTTAAGTCTTCAATCTGCCTCAAGAATGATTTAGCCGTATGCATGTGTTGCACGGCCACCCTGCTGCAGAGAGTTGACTCTACAATAAAATAAAACAAAAATAAAAAGAGTAATAAAAATCATCACCCCAAAAGCGGACAGTATAGGTCACATCAAACGATTTGCGAGCTACAGGTGACTTAAAATCCTGGACAGACAAATGGACAGCCATGGTAGCATATTGCATAAGAAGATTATAAAGTCCATTTCCATTATAACTGAGATTTGGCCGGGTTGACTATGCTGGCCAGAAAAACAAACTCTGTTAACAGCATTGTGATCAATTATAACACACTTCCAATGACCTTAGCCAACTGGCAAACCATTTTCATTCTAGATATGTGTGTGTGCTGGTCAGTGCCACCGTCTCCAGCCCATATAACATAGCTGGTCTCACTACCGTCCTGTAGACCTTCCCTTTCACTCTTGCTGATATCCGTCTGTCACAAATCACTCCTGACACTCTTCTCCACCCATTCCACCCTGCCTGCACTCTCTTTTTCACCTCTCTTCCACAATCCCCATTATACTCTGTACTGTTGATCATAAGTATTTAAACTCATCCACCTTCGCCAACTCTACTCCTTGCATCCTCATCATTCCACTGATCTCTCCCTCATTTACACACATGTATTCTGTTTTGTTCCTACTCACCTTCATTCCTATCCTCTCTAGAACATATCTCCACCTCTCCAGGGTCTCCTCAACCTGCTCCCTATCATCGCTACAGATCACAATGTCATCAGCAAACATCATAGTCCAGGGGACTCCTGGTCAGCTCAGGTTGGATGGTTGGGAGACAAAGTCAGAGAGGCGAGATTTCGTTGGTTTGGACACATGCAGAGGAGAGATGCTGAGTATATTGGGAGAAGGATGCTAAGGATAGAGCTGCCAGGCAAGAGAAAAAGAGGAAGGCCTAAGAGAAGGTTTATGGATGAGGTGAGAGAAGTCATGTAGGTAATGGGTGTAACAGAACAAGATGCAGTGGACAGAAAGATATGGAAGAAGATGATCCGCTGTGGCAACACCTAACAGGAGCAGCCGAAAGAAGAAGAAGATCTCAAGACCACCAACCTCTGAGGTGTTTTGTATGGTTTTATGGCAGTTAACAGCTCATATTTGGGTGCATTAATGGCACTTACTGAACTGAATGTGAAAAAAATATAACCAAGTCCATTCTAAATGTACATAAAACTATAAACCAGCATCAGAATATGTACACATACTCCCACATCTGAAACAAAAACTATATTATTATACAAGCACTTTTGCTATTTTACAATGAGCAGAGCCTATAATAAGTATTCAAGCCCTTGCACTTTTTTCACATTTTATAATTTTACAAAATTATGAAAACAGATCTCTGCAAAGTGGTCTAAACTAACAACTAATATAAAACACAAACTAATTGACTGTGTAAGTACTGACCGTCATGTAGGTATTGACACACCTAAATCATCATTGGTGCAGCCAGTTGGCTTTAGAAGTTATAAGATTATAATATAAATGAACCTTGTCTGGAAGCTCCAACATGTTCCGAGTCATTATGGTGGCCTAACCTACATCTCTTTATTATAATAAAAATATCCTAGGATGAGATGTGACTTTTTCAGAGAGATACTTTCACATCCCACAAGATGAGACTTTGTGCCAAGAGATTTAACCATGCCCGGGGCCAGAAATAAAAGGCAAACAGTAGATGACAAAGTAGAACATCGTAAAGGATTCAAAAACGTTGGTGCGATACAGATGCAGAGCAGATTAGAAATAATGGAAGTACGAAAATTCGAAAGTCTCAAAAAAATTATAGTAAAGATCTCATTAGCACAAACAAATGGAAATTATTACTCAGTGAAATAATGGAACAGTGAAAAAGAGATCGAATATATTGTTCGGATTTAAACTTTAAGTCGGAGACTTGTAGATCATCTAATTAGTGTTGCCATCAGGGAAAAGTAGTATTTCTGCCCAATGAAGAGGCGTATCCGTCGAGAATTAAAAGATTTATTGTTTGGTGAAAGTGAAATCCACATACGCGAGTGGCAGAGACGCAAAGTGGCTGGCGCGTAGCTCAGGCCGGGGGAGTTGGCGAGAGAAGCCCCCTAGTAATAAAGGCTAAAGAATACACCAAGCAACTCTGTGAAAAGGCAATCAAAAACAAAAGTTAGGATTAAGGAAGGAAAAGAATACGGCACAGCTGGCAGTCTGCCTAGAGTGGGCTGTCCACAACAAACTATCACACAGGACATCTCTACTAGAGTTTGCAAGAATGTACATGGAAGACTTTGAAGTGAGCTGGAGGAAGGTTCTATGGTCTCTAACGGTCGGCTGGGACCCTTGCCTAGCCAGCTCACCCAGTGACTGGAAGGACTAGAAGAGGAGCAGTATATCCCCCTGGACATTTGCTAAGCCCTGGACTGCAGCACTTCCACCACACCAGGAAGTGCTGCAAGAAGGTCATCAACGAGTACCTGGTGCACGTCCAGGTACAACATAAAAGGGACCACCTCACTTCATTCAAGGACCTGGAGTCGGGAGACAGAGAACAGAGCTTGCGGGAGAGGATTCGAGGTGGCATTAAAAAGAGAAGAAAGGAAAGAAGCAAAACTACTGAGCATTATGGGGTTTGTGCACTGTGTGCATTGTGCTGTGTGAAGAAAATAATAAACGTGTGTTTTGGGACTTCTGTGTGTCCTGTATCTTCCTGTGGCTGGGCTGAACTTCCACAGGTCTGACAAGAATAAAATTGAACTTTGTGGCAGCCCTTTTAAATCCCATACTTGTATGCTGCACATTACCAAAAACACAACATCTCCACCATGACGCACGCTGCTGGTAGTATCACACACTGGGGATGCTTCCCTGCAGCAGGCTCTTGATGGCTTGTAAGGGGAAAAATGAATGCCTCAAAGTACAGCAAAATCCTAAAGGATTTGTTTTACAGCAAGACAGCAACCATAAGCCTGAAGACAAATCTATACAGAAATGACTTAAAAACAACAATGTTAATATCCTGGAATGGCAAAGTCAGGGTTCAAATCTCAATTCAACTGAATTTTTGTGGCTGGACTTGAAAAAAGCTGTACCTGAAAGAGAAAGAAGAATAAAAGAAAAAAAAGAAGAAGAAAAGAAATAATATCAAAAATAATAATAAATTATTAATAAAAAAAAATAATAATAATAATTATTAGAAAAAAATAATAATAGCAAAGAAGAATAGGAAAAAATGGCAATGTTCAGATGTGCAAAGCTCATAGAAAGAAACCTGTGGACTCAGTCTCAAGGCTGTCATGGCTGCCAATGGCACATCTAATAAATACTGACTTGAAAGGATGAATACTTATGTGATCGATTATTTTCTGCTTCTTATTTGTTATTAACTTAGACCAATGTTTCTCAACCATTCTGGTGTCAAGACCCACTTTTTTTAAGTTATGGCATCTTTGCAACCCACCAGGAGTAGGGGCAGACCCCCTTGGTGAATCGAGTACAATCGTTAAAGTGGGTGGGATCAAGTGTGATTGTTTGGAGCAGTAACCCTGTGCATGAACCAGGCAGAAAAGGGAGGGTCCAGGAGGGCGGACAATGGAAACACTGTCAGCGGTGGAAAGGCTGTAACTCATCTGATCTGCATAGGGAGAAAGAGAAAAGGCATTAGGCGACAGGGCCGACCCCAGGTTCAGTGGAAAATTCACCATCATCAGAGCTCTTAAGCTGTCTCCCAAGCACATGCACATGACAATAGTAAAACAGTAATATAATAAAAAATTAGAAGTGATAACAAACCTCCACAATAAACACCAATTTGTTACAAAGAAGAAAAAAGAATTGCACACCTGGGATATAAATGGCTATATCCAAAAAGTCCCTCAAAAATTAGCTGTGCCTGCCCCATAGACCCAAGTTATTTTTTTCTTCACTCATGTCCTACATTTAAATGAAATATGCTTAACTGCTGCTGGATATGAACACTTGCTAAAAACTCCTGCAATTTTGTTTGTTAATAATTTTAAAGTTGTGGCAGACTTTTAAATATAAATCACTGTGTGATTCTGTGACCCATAGGCTCTGCACAATTTGATGACCCATTTAATTTTTTCCCTTTATGAATGAGTCTGAGCACACATGTATGACGACTATAATACATGCAAAAAATTAACATCAGAAATTCAAACTTGAATTTCAGTGCTCGGCAAACTCTTGGTGTTACATCCACAGACTTAACAAGAGTAAATGCAATTACAGACACAATATTTAATATATTGAGGCCACCTTAATATTAAATACAGCAGCATTGACTAATAATTTATCACAGAAAAACACAAATATATCAAAAAATTAATAATGCACTCATGCCTGATAAAATATAGAGCAAGTTGTTATGAATTGATCATAATTTAGGTTGAACGGAGCAGTTTGGAGATCATGAAGAAACAGAGATAAATCAGAGACTGGTTAAACAGAGGGCCTGCAGTTGGAAGGAAGCTCTTGTGATTGAAAAAGGAACTGCACATCACCCCTGGAAAGTGGGGCACCAACCTGGTCATCTTCGTTTAATTGCAACAAAAATATAAGAAAAGTTAATGAAAATTTGGGCTGATATGCAGGTCAATACAAAGGAACTTTCAAAATAAGATTGCTACGTAATGGTAGCACTTCAAGGAAGGAAATCTGTCCTGTGGTAAGTGTGATAAATGACTGAACACCTCCTTCTGGCAGCAGCTGGATTTATAGGCCGGAGACTGCAAGGGGCGGAGTCAGTCGCCGTCACCAAGAATCTCACCTGAGCTGTGGAGAGAACAAGAGACGAAAAGGTTAGCGTCACCACCCCCTCTAGACCCGGAGTTGTAGTACATACTTCAGATGAGCCCAAAGAGTGGTCCACAGATGTGCATGCATGACACTCTTTATGTGTCAAATAGTTCTTGACCTTAGTGTCTGATGATGTTTCCATGATAATAGCCGAAAGAGATGATTTGAACTAACACAATATATTTGGCTGTTCATGCATAATACAATTACAGAATTCTTTAGGTGAGCTGAAAATATAACAAAAACTAACATCATGTTCTCAAACCCTTTTAATTAAGTCCCAGGGGAAGGGGGGTTGGGGGGTATGGGGGCAGGCAATGCAGGAAGCAAGGTGTAAAGAGATCTGGAAAAGGGAACAGCAGTTTAATATATATTAAGTCATAAAAAGAAATTATTTCTTTTAAAATTAAAACAAAATATTATTTTAATTATTTGTTTTTAATATATTTGTAATACATTTTTGACTCTGCCTTTTTTTCAGGGTGCAGGTTGAATTTTATGTGGATGAAAACACATTTAAAGAGAGACTGAAGCTGTTTTTCATAAAAAACCAAAGATCAAGTGAGTACTTTTTTGCCTACTTGCAAGATTTTATTCTTTTAGATGCTTTGTTTTAATTATGCATACTGTATACAGTACATAATGTCTAATGCTTTTTAAAAGCTCATAGAGCAGAAATGAGCGTTTGATTGCTGTACTTTAAAATTACAGTGTATCTAAAATAGTTGTGTGATAATATAATAATAATAATAATAATAATAATAATAATAATACAATTACTGTACATGATAGTTTTGCAGTAAAGAGCAGCCAGCATCTTTACCACCCTCTTTGGCCATTTTCACTTAATCCTTACTTCTTTATACTATAAGGTTTCAAATTTCATATATTCTTTTATACTGTATTTATTATTTTAATTTATATTACTCATCTTAACTTACATCATTAAATTAACTAAATCAAATTGAATTCATGATGTACGATTTAAGAATTACGTAATCTTGGGTGTACAGATGTGTACAATAATCATGATGGTATAAATTAGTTGAAAGTGCACATCAGCTCTGTTTCAGTCTAGATTTTGCCACAGGCTATTAATGCTACATTCAGACTGCACTCAGTTACGATTTTTGTTTCATATTAGATTTTTCATTGTCGTTGCATTTTTTTTTTCCCCGGACTATTCAAATTACTTCTGCAAGCGATTCAAATCCCATATAATGGCGTACCAGTATGTATTCTTAATTAATAAACTAACAAAAGTTAATCAATCAAAAAGATGCAACCTAATAGAAATCCAAGAATAGCAGATTCATGCTGACTGCTGACATGCTAAATTGAAATTGCTTACTAAGCAGGACGTCCGTGAATTTGTCTGCTGACAATGGCAAGTGCCATAAGTGTCACATGTGCTTTGAATCAAATCCTAATTGATGGATGTCTAGGTAGAAACCTGTGGACATAAGAAAGGAGCCAGGACTGGTAGGAACAGGATGTTGATGGGGTTTGATGCAAAATAACGGGTTGACAATTTCAAAATGTCAAGAGGGACATTTGATTACTAGTGGCAATGTCTGTCTGCAAGCCTGTCTTGGAGAAATAGGCCTTTAAGTCATGACATCTTGTAAAACATGAAGTAGTGGGGCTGTATTTCCAGGCTTTCTTTTGTTTTTTCCACAGGTTACAGTTCTCTATAAAAAATAAATGTGTTGTAAATGAGTTCTGGAGGAAAATCTTTTAGTAACCCTTTAGTTTCTAGGCCTCTTAGGCTCACAAGAACTCTAACTGTGTTAAATAAGCAAGCAGCATTTGAAGAGCTGCAGTTGGGTTTAACTCAGCCCTTAATGGATGCCATAGGATTCCCAAATTAATAAAGGCACTTTATACTGGCATTTGTCTATCTGCTTGAAAGTATGTGGACACTTCTGTAGGAAGCAGCATCTGATCTCAGGAGTCAGCAACAGGAATATATTCCATATTCATGTTAAGTATCGTCATTTTTTTCAACTTTTTAACTAAAATATACTTGCCTATAATTAGCATGCCATGCCATATGCTTAAGGTGTTCTTGTAAATTCATGTTCTTAAAAGCTTTGTCGAAACTAAGAATGTTAGCATATCTGTGTTTATAAATCAAGAACAAACATCTAGCTTAATGTGCTCCAGACACTTCTTTCATAAATAGATGTCTTATATACTTGCTGGAGTCCTGGCAGCCTTTAAATTAGGTAGAGTGATGGCTCTGAGGCTAGGGATCTGCACTGGCAATCGAAAGGTTGCCGGTTCAAATCCCGTAAATGCCAATAGGGACTCTGCTCTGTTGGGCACTTGAACAAGGCCCTTAACCTGCAATTGCTAAGCGCTTTGAGTAGTGAGAAAAGCGCTATATAAATGCAAAGAATTATTAAATTCTATCGACAGAGTGAATCAGGCATCAAGAGCCATGTGATGTCAAAAATTTTTCCCTGTCAACGAGTGAAGCAAAAACAATATTAAGCAGAAGTGTAAACTTATTCTTAAAAAGGTAGCTCTCTGATTAACCCTCTAGCCGATGAGGTAGCTTATGGTAATGGTGACAGTATCTTTATTATCTTTAAACATTAAACCATTATTATTGTTTACCATATCCTCTCCAATGTACGCAACGAAAACAATATCACCACCACATAAACGCACACTCTCAGGGAGTTTTTTTTTTTTCTGTCTAACGAGAGAACTTTTATGTCATGCTAGGAACAATTGTAAACAGTGCAACCAATCAAGCCATATAATGTTGAGAACAATGGAGGACAATATTTATGGAGTTTTAATTTACGTTTTAATTGCAAGCCTATTCGAGCGATATTTAAGTCAAGTCAAGTCAAGTTGGGGAGCATTCACTGGTACAGCGTGTTGCCGCACCCACAACACGACGAAACAACTCGGGATCCCGGTTTGCAAACCCCCAGGCAGACACGCGGTCCAGTCCCACCCTCCAGAAATGACCCTCTATCTGTCACAGCCAGGTGTTACGTGGGCGATCCCTTGGCCTGGTCCAGCCACTCGGGTCCCCAACAATGATGATCTTACGAGCTGGATCATCCTCGGGGAAACACGCCACATGGCCGTAGTGCCGTAACTGATGCTCCCTCATAATGCAGGTAATGTGCCTCATTCGGGACTCCATGAGCAACATCTCATTCAATACAAAGTCAAACCAACGGTGCCCAAGGATTCTCCGAAGACGCACAGTACCAAAGGAGTACAGTCTTCGTCTCAGGTCACTGGATAGCATCCATGTCTCGCAAGGACTCTAAAGACTTGAACCTTCGTCCTTTTGCATAGATATCGGGAGCACCACACGATATTTAAAGATATTTAAACTTTCAATTAAATATTCCTTTACCAATGCTTTTGAAAGTTGCAGTCCAGTTTCCATGTAATTTTATTTTGCCACATCTGTGCCTCCTATGCAACGCCAATTATTCTTGTTATTATCATTATAAAAAATATTATTCCTGGATTAATATCTGTGTTGTTGTTAATCATTTTTGCTGATCAATGTTTTATGATGAGTGACACCCATGTTACTATAGAGAATGCTTAGAGCACAACAGAACTTGAAATGAGTTTGATCGAGTTATACATTGGATAAAATATCAAAATGCTTGAGGTATGATTTTTCTTTATGCCGTTTGCTTAGAAGGTAATTTTGTAAAGTAAAATTGCTATCATATTTTTTACATTTTTCATATTTTATATAACACTAGTGTTATATATACTTTAAAATCCACAGTGTTAGTGTTATTTTGTTCTTAATTTTGTCAGTTTGTTTGAAAATACCTAAATATATACTTAATGATAACATAGCATTATCTTTTTTTTTTTTTTTCCAAATCTTTAAGTGGTCTGTATCCTGGCATTCAATACATCAAATGTAAAAGACTGCAGCTTTGCATTATTTTTGTTTTAGAGTGTGGGATGGGTGTTAGTGACTGATCATTGGGAATATTGGAAATTGGAAAAGCCCCCTGGTGGGATATCCCAGGGACTAAAGTGATCAAATTTAAAATCTGATATTTTAAGTTATTTTTCTCCTCAGTAAAAAATTAATTGTTAATAAATTCATCAAACATTACTAAGTTAAGATAACATTAAAACAGTATTTTTAATATACAGTACGTACTGTATATTAAGTATTTGGTCACCTACAAACAAGCAAGATTTCAGGCTCTCACAGTATATATTTAGGTATATATACAGTAGGTATATTTTCAATAGGCAGCATGTTTGAATCTGGTACCCAGTCATTATCTGTGTAGAATTGGCATGTTCCCCATGTCTAAAAGGTCCTTTGAGTATTCCAGTTGTCCTCCCACATTCTCGAAGATGTGCTGGTCACCTCAGTTGCCAATTTCAAATTGCTTCTGTATTGGTTTGTGCCTAAAGAGACCTTGTAATGTACTGGCATCATACAGTATCTAGGCATATTTCTTTCTTTTTGCCCATTTCTGTTGGTATAGGCTTTGCCCCCACCCAAGATCCTGAATTCAATTAAGCTGGTTTTAAGAGAGTTTCAGAATGTAGTAGTATTGATAACATACTTATAATATGGAACAAATAATTATTACACTATTAACAAGAATACCTGTATAAATACCATATGCTATAGCAGTTATACAGGCAGTAGTATATTTTGCACTATTTGTTGTACAAGGTTTGTTTGAAATACACCTATGCATTTAATTTAACATTTAACAGATTTTATTTCATAAGCTTTATGACTGTCTGGTACAAAGATATATTTTACACAATCTATTCAGCTTGATTACAATTTGTATATAAAATTCAGACTGTTTTATCTTTCTTTACAGGTCTTAGGATTCGTTTGTTTAATTTTTCCTTGAAGTTACTAAGCTGCCTTTTGTATATATGTCGGGTCTTATTGGATGATCCCACAAAAGGAAACGGATGGTAATTGAATTGTCACTTATTTATTTTTGCTTTTCTATTTGTAACAATCATTAGTGCATTATTACAAGTCTAAATGTAAATAGTATTTTAGCTCTGGGTTATTCTACTGTATATGTGAGTGCACAGTTGGAAGAAATCAATTGAATTCTGGTGATACACAAAATGAGCAAAAATGTCCAGGGGAGCTCCGACTCTGTAGGAGATGTTTAATGACTAGATGTCAAGTGATTAGTGGTATAGATAGGACCTTTTGAAAGGTGGGATTTGAGAGGGTCACTTGGGGTCTCTGTCCTCAGCAAAACTGATTGTAGACAACTTATATTGGAAAATATGATTTGGGTATTCTGGTGCATAGACCCAGCCAGCTGAGCTGATTTTGCAGTGCTGGTCATATATGCTTCAATGATGACATTATGATAGGTAAGGTGATTTTCCCAGTATATACAAATAATCTTGCACTGATGGAATCTCTGAACAGTTTGAAGCTTAAGGCTCCTAAAACTCCTTTGCCAGGCATATTAGCACATCGGGTGTATGTTGAAAGGCCCCCAGTTAGCAGAGAGAGAGAGAGAGAGAGGCAACTTCAACACTCCAAGGAAGATGCTGCCCAAAAAATTTCGAACATACAGAATGGAGAGGCTGACAGATGACTACAAGCAATGCCTGCAGTCATTGTGAAATATGGGGCGGAAATGTTAGTACACGTGCCAGAGAAGAAAATCAAGACTACTTATGCCATGAACAGAAGAGCCATCAGTTATGCCAGGAGCTTTGAACACTGTCTAGATTATCACATTATCAATTAGAAGCTACTGTCAACATGCAGGGCAAAATGGCATAGGAGGCAGAACAGAGAGACAGAGCCAGGAAACAAGCTGCTTTCATAGCTATTTCCTTTTGACTTCACCAAAGAGCTGTTAGGGAAACAATAGCAGCGAACAACTCATATGCCTCAGAGATTAACTCAGTCACTACCTCCATGACACTCTGTCTGAACATTGGAGGAAGCAAGAGCTAGAGTATGACAGAGCCGCTACTGAACCACAAGTCCTGAAGGTCTTGAAAGAGCGCAGTTAAAAGAAGATCTAAGAAGTCGTCAAAGTAGCTAAAACTGTCTCAGTCTCAGGAACAAGTATATTACAAGGTGTCAACTCTGGGTCACCTGGGTGAGGGTGTCTGATGTTGAGAAACCCAGAACACCCAATGACCTCAATGATGAAGCGTCCAAGCACATACTTGTGGATGTATCTAGGAAGCAGTACTTACTAAACTCAAAAACAAGTGGCATATTTGGATTCCTTGTTCTATAAAATCCTAAAAGAGTACAAAGAATTAATACAAAAATGACACAAAGCTTTGCCAAAAATAAAAATAAATTTAAAAAAATCAATAATGGATCATTTCATTACATGGTTTATATCTGGAGGTGAGTTACCTTGCCAGGGACATCTTCTGGTAGAGGAGTCTGACTTTCTCAAAATTGGTGGATAGTACTTAAGCCTCAGAGCTGAGTGCATATGCAGGAACACTACACTACTTAGAGAGACTGTTTGGTATTTTTCAGGTCTCAGATCCTTTCGAGATACACTGCATGAATGAACACTTGTGGTGAAGTGAATAGTCATCCTTGGAAATGCATAATTTGTAAATGAAAACAGTGCACTCAGACTTGATGGGTTTGGGTGCGTGACGCTGGAAAGTCATGCAGGTGTGAGGTATTTAGTGGGGAAACTAGCTAATTGCTTGTTAATGTGCAGGTGTGATCGGCTCTGCTGTTCCTCATTGACACTCTGCGGATCAATAAGCAAAGCACCTACACCTACAGAGCATAAAGAGTTCAAGTAGAAAAAATATGAGCAAAAAGAGAAAATATTGAGGAAGAAAGAACAGGGAAAGGATAGGAGAAATCAAGAGAGAGAATTTTTAGACAGAACAAATTGGAGTAAATATCGAGAAGTGCAAGCCAGTGTGGCAGACAGGAGGCATGGTATTCGGGAGGTGGTCATGCTGGGAGTGAGAGGAATGGTACTCTGTGGTGGGTCACTTCTGTTGAACATCCAGGGAGCAAGAGTGGCCAAAGTGCTTTGATGGTTGTCCAGTGGACACCAAAGGATGTTAGAGGGATGACAGAGCCGGGCTTTAGCGTCCCAGAGGTGATTGGCTGAGGTGGCTCGAAACAAAAGCTTTTTTAAATGGATGACTGCACTTACAGGTGCTTCACACTTGCTGAGGAGACCCAAACGAGGAGTGGGGAAGAGACAGGAAAGAAATGCACTGAGGCTCAGGGACCTGTCTGTTGTGAGACTAAAACTTCCGTAGGCACTTTTGCACCACTCTTGTTGGTGTGTCCTCATTACACTAGTCTATGTCGGTCATGACTATTGATTTCCTGGGTATAGAATGATGCCAGAATGTGGGCAACCTGAGCATGACAACACTACTTTGATTTATATTTTACTACTAGCCGTCCATGTAGAAGTGAAACAGGACAGTGAGGAGGGCCCTGTCTGGCTCCCTACTCCTGACATCATGCTTCCCCCTCCCCTCGGCCCACAGCCTGTGTCTCGGATTAACGCAAATATATCGCACCTGCAAGCGAACTATGATTCTTAGCACGATGAGAGAAGTTGCAAAATCAACCGGAATGTTCAAGCAAATTATAGAAAAAAAATCTGCTATAAATCCATTAAGTAGCTCTCTCGTTCGCTAGCTAAGCGGAGGTATGGGTCTCTCCGAGGCTGGCATGTGAGTGAAGAGGGCCCCGCCCCGCCCCCCTCCCCTCCCCTCCCATCCCATCCCATCCCATCCCATCCCCTTGGCCCGCTGCATCTCTCTCGGATTCCTGCAAATAAATTGGTACCACAAGTAAACTGGGATACTTAGTGTGATGAGAGAGGTTGCAAAATCAACTGGGATGTTCAAGCAAATTCTAGAACAAACCTGATCTAAATCCGTTTAGCAGTTCTCTTGTGAAAAGCGGACAAACATACAGATAGACAGACAGACTTTGGATTTTAAATATAGAGGGACTATAATAGGCAATTTTCAGACTTTTGTTGTTCATTTAATGAACTGAAATAGTGTAATAAGAATGAGTCTCCAGACATCATAAAGGTTTGGGGAAGCCAACCATACATTATTTCCCAGCTGCAAAAGTTTTTGAAATATTTGAACAGAGATGTTCACAAGACTGAGTCCAAAAGAGAACTGATTATTTAGAGGTAAGATGGTGGTTTTAAGGGCTGGGGAAGGAAATTATGTCATCTGGTTTGGAACCGGAAGTGACATCATCAGAGGTGCTGGAATCAGAAGTGATGTCATCAGAGGCACCAGAAGTGACGTCATCAGAGGTGCCGGAACCAGGTGAGATTTCCCGGGAATGGTCTGCAAGAAACTGAGAGAGACAGTCAGCACACTCTGCCACCCCCTGGTCTGGTGTAGTATTACAGTTCCCCAGGCCCTTTAGCTGTCTCCTAAATGCACGTGTGTGACAATAGTTTACTTAAATGACTAAGCAACTTTATATCATTTAGTGCACATAAAAAATAACTTTACATAGATCACATCTAGGAAAAGGAGCAACAAATATGTGTTGATTATGGAAAAAAACTGCTTTTGAAAAACAAGGTGTTTTTCAGTCTGCAAAGAGATAAAAACATTAAGTCCAAATGGTGCATATTGTTATCATACGGCATTGTGGAGGAGGAATTATTAAACATCAAGTGCACCAATTAGAGGGTTGCAGTGACTGGAACATCACATACAATTTTTAATTTGCATAATGTTCCTAAAATTATACACTTTGTACAATGTGTTTGTAAAAAAAAAATCAATTTATCCACTTATGATGTTTTGCTTCTGTACTTATCACAGAAAACATAATTGAGCAGTTTGCACCTCCTTGACTTTAATGGAACTTCTCAGAACACAAATAAGTATTCTTCTGTGTGTTTTGCTGCAGACAGTAGAAATGTTAAATAATGTGATAAATATTGTAATATCACAAATCTTGAAATGCTTCTCTTTCTTCATTAATGAGTAAAAAAGCACTCTTTTTACTGACTGTAGTCTCCTCTTATAACTTGTAAACATGCTGCCAGGTCAGTTGGTTAACTTGAATTGTTTCCGTTTGAAAGTAGATGTGTTTGCATAGAGCTTGAAATGGACTGGTGGCCCACCCAGGGCTTGTTCCTGCTTTTAAAATGTATTTCCTTACAGACATTATGTAATACCGTCGTCTGAAAATTCAACGTGCAAATGCAAGTTTGCAAAACTTCCTTTAGTTACCACAAAAAAATGCAATCTTTGCCAGAAGCTTGTTTACTGGTTTTTGTGGTGTTAACTTGTTAGAACTTCTTTACAATTGGCATCATTATATTTTTAATGTCACTGTAAGATAATTCATTAATTCACTTTTTTCTGTTCATTTTCAAGTTGGGGATGTTCCAATCAGAACTATACACTAGCAACAATAAATTGGTAAGTAAATGATTCATTTAATACAATAAAAGGCTTCAGAAAACATGTTTACAAAATTGAAAAACATTTAAATTTCAGAACAAATGCACTTTTCAAGAGAAATACTAAAACCGGTTTATTTTAAGAATGTTTTATATATGACGTACAGTAAAGTGAACTAGTAGACTACAGGACAGAAAAGCTAGCAGGAGCAGAGGACAGCAAGACCCGTCAAAAGAGATTGGAGCAACAGTGGCACTTCTTGTGCAAATTCTTAGGACCACTACACTAATACTGTGTAGGGCCCCCGTCTGCTCTCCAAACCAACTCAATTCTTTATGACATTGATTCCATTAAATGTTTCTCTGAGATTCCGCTCTGTGTTGATGTAATGGAATCTTGCAATCTCTGCTGATTTGTTAGCTGCACATTCATGCTGAGAATCTCCTATTCTGTCACATCCCAAAGATGTTCCATTGTGTTCAGAAGGCCACTGACTTGGAAGGCCACTGAACTCATTGCAAGGTTCCTGAAACCAGTTTGAGATGTATTTCGCTTTGTGACATGGTGCATTACCAAGCTGGAAGTAGCCATTAGAATACTGGCAAATTGTGGCCATGAAAGGATGTACAAGATCAACAGAAAAACTCAAACAGGCCATGTCATTCAAGGGTTGACTGACTGTTATTAATATGACCAATTTGTGCCAAGAAAGCCCTCTCCCCACCTTTACACCACCACCACTAATCTGAACAGTTGACACTAGGCATGTTGGGTGCATGGATTCATGCTGTTATCACCAAATTCTGACACTACCACTTGTATACCTCAGAAATATTTGACATTGTTCAGACCAAGCTACGTTTTTCCAACCTTCAACTGTCCACTTTTGGTGAGCCATTGCCCACTGCAGCCTCAGCTTTCTATTCCTGACTGACAGGAGTGGAACCTGACATGGTCTTCTGTTGTTGTAGCCCATCTACCTCAAGTGTCAACATGTTATGCATTCTGAGGTGCTTTTCTGCTCACCACGATTGACAGAGTGGTTATTCAAGTTACAATAGCCTTTCTGTCATCTCCGATCAGTCTTGCCATCCTCCTCTGACTTCTGTCATCAACAAGGCATTTGTGTCCACTCACTGGACTGTTGTATGTGTAAACATTAAGTCAAGCTCCTGACCTGTATCTGTAGGATTCTATGCATCATGCCACATGATTCGCTGTTTAGATAACTGAAATGGATAAGCAGGTGTACAGGTGCTCCCAATAATTTGCTCAGTAGGTATAAACCGTCTTGCTTCTACAGATGGAAGGCACTTGATTTCCTGGGGCACTTAGCTAAAGAAGAAATAAGGGCAACCTGGAAAAGAATGGGAAATACTTCCTCAGATTGTCAGAGGAAGGTCATTTGGCAGGAGCTAAGGTGCCAAGTATACCTGATCCTTCTTATAAAGAGTGTGAGGTTGAGAAGGAAATAGCAGAGATGGTAAAACCATCTTGTCACAAGGGGTCAGGTTTATGGGGACATTCTTCTCCACTAAAAAGGCAGACTGCAACTGTCCTGGAGATTTGGACTTCTTAAAGGTACCAAAGGTTTAGACATGCACGCTCTTGTCCCTGTTGAAAATGTGAGGTTGTTCCAGGTCATAGAAGTGACTCAAGAATGGGGCTTAAAATCTGCATAGAATGGGCAAAGGGCTCCATGGGTGGCAAGAAGGTATTAGCCAAGTTACACAAGCAGAAAAAGTGATAAGAGATGGCACATGAACTGAGGGAGTGATTTTGAGTACTCTCAAGGAGAAACATCTGATTTTAGACTTGTGACGTCAGGCCAAGACGGACAACTTACTTTGGTGTTTTTATTCTTTTTTTTTTTTTTAATACTTTATGTTTAGTCTTGTGTTTGTTTCTTTGTTAAATTCTGTAATTTTGTATATGTTGCCCACTTTATATATAAATCAAGTGGGCTAAAAAGGTCTGAAAATGTATCAAAATAAATGCTTACAATTTTTTCATTGGCTCATTATCTGTGCTATTTAATTTGTTTTTAGTTAATATTTCTCAAACCGACAATATTTGACTCCACTGTAAATGTATTAAACAGAATGGCAGTGGCTGTACACTAGATAATGGATATTTATTAAATAAACAAAAGGGTGAACATATAGTTCTGCTTACTCTAAAAAGTTCATACAGAGGTTATTTTGTCCATTTCTCTGCACTGTCTGTAACCACTTACTGTAAATAGCCTTTCCTCTTTCACATCCAGTTTCTCATTCTAAATACCACTCCTCTTCTCGTTTGTGTCTTCCATTATCAGAAGTGGATGTTTTTATTCTTCTTTTATTCTATTCTTCCCCTCATTCCTCCACATTCCAAGTACACCCTAAAACTCTGATACCTAAGCAGCACTTACTAGGAGCCATGGATCCCCCATACTATGTTCAAAGTTCAAGGCCTCAGTTTTCACCACATCCCAGGGTCCAGCAACACATAACACAGGTCTGCAAAATGAAACTCAAAAAATGTATTTTAATTGTGAATAGTTATGTTTATTTGCATTTATGAATATATTAAAAAATATAATTACAATGTTTCCATCCACGTCACATTTAAGTACAAAACTGGAAATTTAAATTGTAACAAATTATACAAATTATTCATGTATACAACATTGTAAATTAATTTAACAAATATTTAGTCAGTCTAATATATTTAAACATCTATGTAAAGAAAAGAAGAATACTTCTTCATGGACTTGTGTATGACTTCTCTAATTTTGTCACTTGTTTTGATCCAAAGCTTCTTTTGGTTGCATCCCTAGGACTCATCCAGCCATAGTCTACCATCATACTGACATCCCAGCATCCCATGTACCTTCGTTTCCATGTCCTTGATATCCTATTGGAATCTTTCACACTGCTCTTCAATCACTACTCCAAGATATTCGAGGAAACAAATTCCAGATGTAAGCCCAAAAAGTGAACTTTGAGACACCCAGTTCCTTAAACCTAACTAACTAAGACATATTTCACAACATGTTTATAAATTAATTCTTTATTGTAATTTCTAAGTTTTTAGGTGACCTCTTTGACTGATACTTAAGCTTTTCTTTCCATGCCATCTGTCGCACCATCAAATTCTGTTTCAGAAATCAGATTTCTAATAACAGACAAACCCAGAAACTTTGAGCAGAAATACATAGAACAACTTGCGCCCTGTGTTTGCTGGGATTGGCTCCAGCATATACCCGTGACCCTGTAGTTAGGATATAGCGGGTTGGATAATGGATGGATGGACGGACATACAACAGCTTCCATTTGTTGATAGGGCTTTGATAAATGGCTTCATTAAACCAAGCTTAATATGAAGCGGTGGTAGCAGCACTTTATTTGGGCCCAACAAGCTAGTGCTGCTGATGATTTTGGCTCCAAGCTGTAACTTTTTTGGAGATGGCCATTCCTTCTGAACCCAATATCAATTCTTGACTCTTCTGATCCACTCACATGGGAATTTTATATGCTTTCACAGTGCTTTCAGGTCCCCAAATATGTACCAATAATGCTTATTATCTACTATATAATAAAACATTAAGGTCTGTGTGTCCAGTCCCTCTGAGCAATCCGATTGGTCAGTTTGGCTTTTGGTGATGTGATGAAAGAGGAAGTGCAAGTATGAGACACACAAGGAGGAGCAAAGGCATACAAGGCATACAGAGAGAGTTGCCCTCAAAAACATCCAGTATAAAACTGGTCAAGAGGTGAGAAAAGTGCCTCGAAAATGACAGATTCTGAGGAGCAGGCTTTACGGAAACATCCTCGAGAGGAGAGGCGCTGGTCAAGAGATGTTCACACAAGCAAATACAGAGTAAAGGTGTTGAAGATACACATAGGGCAAGAGATAGCAAATATTTTCTAATTATTCTATTAACCATGGCAAGTAGTTAATAACTGTTTTAAAAAAAAGCTTTTCTTTAAGCTTAGACTGTTAAAAAATATTAAATTCAAACAGACTATCATTAAAATAAAATTGATATTTAAATAATTACAATATGAAAATAATAAAAAACTGTAATTGTCAACTAAAAATGAGTTGTGAAAATGCAAATAATTTTTATTCTTGAATTTATTTCCTAAAGCTTTAAATAAATCCTATGAAATAACCAAAACAGTTGCCTCAATGTATACCTGTGTAATTGAAGTAAAGGGTGAATGCACTCGTCCTGCGGTGGATTGGCCCCCTGCCCGGGATTGGTTCCTGCCTTGTGCCCTGTGTTGGCTGGGATTGGCTTCAGCAGACCCCCGTGACCCTGTGTTCGGATTCAGCGGGTTGGAAAATGGATGGATGGATGGTGAATGTACTCGGGTAGTTTCCTAAGGACCACCCTTCTGTAGTCTGAGACAAATTCCTTAGGTTCCACTGGCAACCTTTTAAGCTTGAATTTAAAGCAAAAACTTTTAATACTCATTGTTCTTTCTTCAGGTCTGTCTTTTGGTATTTAAATGTCTTCTGAGTACATGTTATTTATTTTTTTAACCAGGGCTCCTATTATCTGGGTGAGGAGAAGTCTTCCTTTATGGGGGTTACAGGTACAGTATAAACTCTACTTTAAATTATCCAGAATTATGCTTAAGGAATATTTAAACCTAAAATAAATAGTAGATGCGAGTTCTAAAATGGTGTGAAATCTCAGTGGTTAGCACTATTGCTTCTAAGCTGTATACACACATCCCTTCTTGATCATTATATGTTCAGAGTTACCATCTTCTACCCATGTTCATGTGGGAGAGTTCTTTTTACATAGTCTTTATGTGTGTCCTTTAGTGATTCCCGGTGTAATGTTTATTGTGTACGGGAACATTCATGCATGTGCCTGTGATGAACTGGCTTGGACATTTGGGTCTGGTCTCTGATAATTGAGGCATCTGTTATAAACTGACTTCTCACAGGACTGTAACGGTGAAAGGAGGTTTGTATTATGGACAAATGTGATTTCGGAAAATATATTTAATGGAAATCACTTACAAATTTCCACAACTTGTTTTAAATCACAATTTTTGTTTAACATTGAGATTCTAAAGTGAAATAGTTTCACAATAATCGTCTGTAAATAAGTCTTGATAGTTAAGCAGCTCCAAATTGAAACAAATGTGTCTGAAGATACTGTTCCAGTTAAGGAAACAACTTATTGATTAACACAATACAAAACTATACTGGGCCAAAGCCTACATCAGCTACAGGATGGGAACCAAGCCTGATGAGAAAGCTAGTCCATTCCAGAGTATATTGACCTACATTACTTACTGTCATGCATTCACTTACTAAAATGATAAAATGGATTAAAAAATTAATATACATCTGCAAATTAATTACCTGCTTCTATTGAATAGCAATAAGGATACATTAATAAAGGAGATAGATAGATACGTAGATTCCAAATACAGTAACTTCAAGGGATGCCAAAAAATAGCCAACTGTGCCACTCCTTTTTAAAAGGAAAAAAAAGGCACAATGGCACCACAGTAACAGAAACTCAGCTTTGTTGGCCACAAAATTTGCCTTAACTGGCAGCTCATTTTGAGCAGTTTTGTTCAGGAGAGCTGTTCTTATGAAAGTCCAGGACTGAAAAAGACACTTCCTTCTGGGGACACTCGCAGATATAGGGCTCTGACTCTAATGGGTAGGGCCCTTCTTTAAACATTGAGGGTGGGTCAAATGCCCTCATTGGATGCCTTCTCTGAGCTGCGTAGTGAAAAGATAAGAACATTAGCAACAGCTCCCCCATCCTGCCCTGGCATAGTATTGCATACCATGGAAGGTATCTGGAGTCACCCATGTGTGACAAGAAAAATATAAATAAATCATAACCTCCCAAACACACACAAAAAATTCTGGTTTGGATAATAGAACTGCTGTCATTTGACAACAGGCTTGTAGGTGGCAGTAGGATGGAGTTAGTTAGATCTATTCAGATGTGCCACAGGTTTTCATTTAAAGGCATTTGAAAACAGCAGACCCAGCTCATCTACAAATGGAACATGCTGTTTTAATTTGTTCCTTTCAAAGTTCTACTGGTTGCAGTCGCCAGCTGTCAAAAGTAAAAATCCATTCATTCATTTATTTCTCAGTTTGAGTTTTCCAATGGCTGGGTTGTTTTTTTTTCAGTTTTTTAAAGCTTTAAATTAATAACAATAATAAGATGAAGATTACGAATAATTTCTCAAGCTTTATAGTCTGTTTAGTTTTTGCTCTCACGTGTTTTTGGACTTAGTCTTTTAGTTTCTGTATTGGGCATTGATATCTCTGCCCAATTGGTCTCCAGGTAATGACTCTTGACTTTGTTTTTTCTACATTGCGCCTTGTCATTCTGTTCCCAATCATTTCCTCTCTGTGCTACAAACAGTACCCAAGCATTCCAGGATCAGAATGATTCATCATTAGAGTGTTAATAGCAAAGTGATTGTTTCTATTGCAATCAAATGAACGCCATTCACATATTAAAAGCAAGTTTAATTAGTACCCAAAATGCCAAAGTACCTGAACATGCTGTGACTCCCATTTAGATGTGACAGTTCAGTCAAGTAAATTAATTGTGATCAAAGTTTCCTCATTATATGGAGGCAGGCTAGATCTAAATTTTTCCATCTTACTTTTATCCTTCCTTTGGATCTTTGCCTTTTCCATCTTTGGAGAAGCTTTTCCACTGATAAGGTGTAACTGAGCTCCTCAGGTGCTAGGGATCAAGGTGCCAACAGCTGACTACAAGAATATTTCACACACCCCACTTTACAATCCACAGAGTCTCATACATTTTCAGATGTTGCAAAAATGAAGAACTTCCAGAGCCTCTTCGTTCTGCCTGTGACTTTTCTCAATGTTGAGATGAGCAGACACTCAGGTTTGTGATGTCAGCAGCACACTTCCAATTTAAAAATCTATTCACTAAATTACTAATGGCAAGTTAGATGCCAGATTAATCTAATCTTAACCTTAATAATTAACAAACGTTAAAAGAAGTTATCAAAAACTAGAAAAAAAAATCTGCACACTATTTTATTTATTGTAAATACTGCACATATAATTTTTGGGTTCTTGTGAATAACATAGTGGTTAGGACTGCAATTTCCACCTCAAAGTTATTTTAAACAGAATGTAAGCATCTTCTGTTTATAGCATATTTTATCATCTTGTGTGGGATCATTTGTAAAGATAAATGTAGTAACCATTCACAAATATCATAACTATCCACTATCTTTCTGCAGATGTGTTTTTATTGCTTACTCATTATACACAGCAAATCAATCATACACTTGCCCATTTTCATCCATGATCTTATAGACACTCCACAGCTTCCTCTATTACACTGCCAGTCCCATGTCACTGGGGTGTTTAGTCCTTTCGGCACAGGCACAGAGTTTACAATCTGTACTTTAATAATAATAATTCTTTATATTTATATAAGGGGTTTTCTTGCTACTCAAAGCGCATTACGTAGAAAGAGGGAAGCCACTTCAACCACCTCCAATGTGTAGCACCCACCTGAATGATGTGACGGCAGCTATTATTGCACCAGTATACTCACCACACGTTTGCTATTAGGGGTTGAAAGGGTGAGAGGTATTTAGCCAGTTAGAGACAGGGGATGATTAGTGGGCCAAAATGACCAGGCCGTGGTTGGCAATTTAGCCAGGACATCAAGATGCACCCTTCTCTTTACGAAGGATGCCCAGAGATCTTTAATGCTCACAGAGAGTAAGGACCTTGATTTTACATTTTATGTGAAAGAGGGTGCCATTTTTACAGCAGTGCGTCCCTGTCACTGCACTGGGGCATTGGGATCCACATTCAGACCACAGGGTAAGCGCTCCCTGCTGCCCTCACCAACACCTCTTCCAGCAGCAACCCAAGCTTTTTCTAAATGGTCTCCCATCCAAGTACTGGCCAGGCCCGAACACGCTTAGCTTTAGGTGGATGACCACTTCTGAGATGCAGGAGGTATGGCTGCTGGAATTCAGTTTTTACAATCTTTACATTGAAAATGGCTTGTGAATAAGTGGAATTTGAGGGATCTAACCCTGCTAGTGCATCACCAGCCATTTAAAGCTCCTTATGACTTCTGCACCTCACCCACATATAAACACAGAACTTTAACTTAACTCAGACCTGGATTAAGTGGGTTAGAGAATTAACATATAAAAAGAAAAATATATATATTGAAAATACTTACTAACAATAGTCAGGTAACTGAAATAAAAGATTTAACAAAACAAATTAGAGATACAATGTGCTACTCTAATATGAAATAATTCTGCTCACAGAAAATTGATTAAATATTACAGAATATATTTTCAGAATTTATTGTTCTGCTTCTGTCAGCTATCTTCTAATGACTTTTACTAACTTTTTTTTTTTTTTTACGTCCCCAACAGGTTACTGTGGCCCTGATAAGTCTTTTTGAAACAACACTGTTGACGTATCTCAGTTATAAGGTACACTATGCCTACTAACCTCAGATTGTTGTAAATGGAACTGCACCCAAGACATTAATGGAAGTTGTAAAGTGTAGACAATAACCTATCACAATTACGTTTCAATGGTTTGTGTGAATACCGTATTCTAAATAATAGACAGCAAAAGTTTATGAAAGGAACAAACGAATTGGTTGCATCTTGCAAAAATCAAATTTAGTATTAGTAAAAAGCAAAGCATACAACACAATTTACGAAGACTTTCAGAATGCTTTGGATGCAGAATGGCAATGAAGATTCATTTTGAAATTAAAAACCACTGACATCAGAGGTACAGAACTGGATTTCAAGTAAGTTAATTGGATGGAGATAAAGAGTATAGATAAGAGGCTCCATGTATCATCAACGGGATTCCTAAGGGATCTGACGTTGGACAGTTACTGTTTCAAATTCACATTAATTACATTGGTTTTGATATAATTAGTAGGTCTCTGCGAAAAGTGCAAAACCTAGGCAAAATGAACATTAATTATATCTAAACTATAAGATGGGTTACGGTGACTCATAGGAAGCAAGTTCTGAAAAGGACACAGGGGTTTATGATGAAGCAATCTTTTCAACTCCTAGATAATCTGCAGATGTAATAAACATATTAATAAAAAATATTTGGTTATATAGTGAAGCCTGTTGAATGTCAATCAAGGAATGTCACACAGAGACATCTTAATGCATTAAACCTATAAAAACATGGGATTATATGGGCCAGTTTTTGAAAATACTTTGTATCATAGCTCCTTCAAAACACTTTAATGTTTTTTTGTTTTTTCCAGGGAAATCTTTGGGAGCAAGTTCTTCGGATTCCATTCATCCTGGAAATGATCAATACTGTGCCCTTTTTGATAACAGTAAGTGTGCTATTAAATAGGCATAAGGAGAAATAGGAATACAAATATACTTAGAGTAAATGTTAGCTGTAAATATAATTATTATTATTAGTGTGTTAATTTTTACAACTTTATTGATATTTATTGCTTTTTACTGCTGTAACTTTGATTGTGTCTGTTGTTTCACTGAAAAATGTGTTCAGTGGCATTTCTGCATTAAGGGGCCATTAGGGCGGCCCCACTAGACGTTGTGCAAGGTAAAATGTTATTTTACTTTTTGATTTAAATAAATATTTACAGTGGCCTTACACTTTTTCTTTTTAAGCATTCTTTTTCCAACTACGCATCATTTGCTTAATACATTTGTAGCTGCATTTTCCCAAAGTTTCTAAAATTCTGCAGCTCAAACTCAAAAAATGGGATTCAGCAAAGGCCTGACGAGCAGAAAAGATTCCACAGACAAAATATCTTCGTTTTTAAAAGTTTAGTTAAATTTTAAAGTAAAACAGTTCACACAAAATTAAAGGAAGAAAAATTAAAATAGCAAAAAAAAGAAAAAAAAAATTATAATAAGAAAAATGTAGTTCTGAGCTTAATCTTGTTACAACTTATATCGTTATTAATTTCTTATAATTTCCGAACCATTTCAAAACGGTCAGAAAACTGTATGCTTATCCCATTTCTAAACTTAAAATGGGTTTATCACGTCCCTCTTTACTGGGACCTGTTCTAAACACAACTGAGTTTATTATCTCACTGTTTCTCAGTTATAGCAAGAAGATTCTATCTCTTACTAACTTATAGGGGGAAAAAGACTATACCATTGTCTATGACTATAGCAGAAATTATGTTCTATTCAAGTAAAGCAAACATTAATATGAGTTTAACTCAAAACTTTAACTTTCTAAAATTGGCTCTTACAACATTTTCTAATCGAGAAAAAATATGGCTCTTTGTAGCATGTGAATTTGTCTTTGTGCAAAATTTCGGTTTACATTCAGTTGTTGTTATAATTCTGCATTTGCATGTTGTATTTTTTAATGGTCTTTTTTTTTTTCTATTTGCATAACAATTTTTCCTTGTATTTTGGAGACAAGAATTTATTTTAATCATTTTATATTTTCAAGTTGTTTTTACACATGTAAATTTAACAAGATTCAGTGATCAAAATATAACGCAAGTAAAAACAGCAAATGCAAGAAAGAGACATAGCACAGGTATGGATAGCGATAAGAAAAAGGAATACTGTTGAATAAGGAAGTTAGGAAATTCATCGTTGCACACTTTCTTCCTTCTTTCTATCCATTTTCTTGTAAGCAAACCACAATCCATAAATCCTTTCATAAAGTATGAAGCCACTGCAGAATGATCATATAATTCTTAGAAAATTATTAACTTGAGAGATTTAATTTCTTCATAAAATGTTTAATTAACTTAATCTCCAAGAAGCTACACACAAAATAACCTAATAATGTTTATAAGATTTTTGTGTGCGATTAGAAATACTGTGATAATACCGAAAATATCAGCTTTGCATATCTCTTTCATACGTCGTCTTACTGACTATTTTGAAAATATAATTTCCTGTAAAATATGTAACCCTAGAAAAATAAAAGGACAGAGTTGCTTCGAATTTCATAATTGTTAACAATACTGACTTCAAATTATTGCTACTGATATTATATTATACTGTTTAATCCTTAGATCTTTGGTATTAGTTTATAATCAGGATTACAAAGAAATCTCTGCAATACAATTTATTTAAAAAAATTAGAGAACAGTTTGAATGTGCTTATGGGAGAACTAGATTTATTTGCTACACTGGTAATATCCACCAATTTCAACAGTCGCACACCAGCAAGAAACGAGAACATGTGCCCCCCCCGCCCCCTATTTTTTTGCCAATCTGATTTTGCAGTTGCAGCAACCACGTCATTTTAGTAATCTTCTTTTCACTTTCAAATGTATTCATTGGGTCAAAAACAGTCAAGACATTCGTAGATTGGCTGTCCAAAAACACTTATTTCAGTAGAACATCCTATGGAGGCCTAGGGTGGAGCAAACCCTGGGATGCTTTTAGATGAAGGGAGAAAACTTTTAACGTGGTGTCAGTCCATCAGAGGGCACACGTCGGTGCATACTCACACTTGCTCACATGAGGCACAACCTAGACCTACTGTACAAGGACACCATTTGTTCTGGACTTCTGTCCAAATTGAAATGCCAACGTTTTGACCAACAAAACTGAATTGTTTCTAAAACACTCTCTGAAATGTGCACATTAGAAAATGCATGATCTCATGTAACAGTGTGGAAAGGGAATACTGAGCTTTTCAAAAATGGTGATGTACAGTATACTTCTCATGCCATCAGTCGCAGATTTCAGTTTGTCCTGATAATTCCTTTTGCTCTGAGGATTGTCAGTTCCTAACTTCTTTGCATCAGCTGATGAGTACTACACTTTGAAACACAAGAACATTTCACTGTTTTATTTAAGCAGGACTCCTAGTCTATATTTCCCAAGGCTTGGTTTTGTTCAACTTACACTTGTTTAGAAGATTTAAAAGCAGTGGCACTTCATCTGCCCAGGCATAGATGTCTGTTTTGTTCTTCCTCATTCTTTTGCTCTGTAAACAAAAAGAATGCCTGGCTGATATCTCATGCATGCCTAATAGGTAGGATTTACACATTTTTGGGGTTTCATTGAGGATAACAAACTTTCAGAAAATAATCTGTAAATTCTAGTGTGGATGGAAAACATTTTAATTGAAAATGGCATTTTCAAGTTTATCCATGTTAGTTCAAACTAAATCTTAGAGTCACCATTCAACTTAAGTGACATTCAGCATTAGATGTAGTAAGTAACCAGAGTTCTTACAAAGGGATCTGCAAGTTATACTTCTCTCTTTCTGAGGCTAACGTGTGAGAAATCTGGAGGTAATGGTGAACTTAGGACCCTTAGGTCCCTTGTACCACCGCCCCAGGAGAACAACTAAACCCTGGGTTGCTGCACGATCAAAAAACCGCTAGGGAAAAGCAGTTTGTTATTAAAAATCTTTCGGGGTAACGTCACCAGTGCTCATCCTTATATTTGACCCCTCACCACATGTCCCAGATCAGCATCAGACAATAAGCATTACCATGATGAAGAAGGGGAAAAATACATACATATAGACAGAAAAAACAAACAACTACCTAACAAGAATCAAAAACAACCTTCCACAGATTAGGGGGCGAGATGTTATCGCCTAAGATAAACCAGTTTCCCCAAATTGGTTTACTGTCCTAACAGTTCCTGAGCAAGATGGAAAGTGGAAGCCTACCGAAGTACGCTGGCAGCCAAGCCAATAACAAAAAAGTTCTGCCCTACTGGTCCCAAAGAGTCGATTGCCCCATAGAAACCAAAAAAGTCCATCTTCAGAGATGCGTCTGCCTTGTATTGCCGAGTGAGAAAAAACTTCTTCCAGCAGGTGTATTCTTGGCGCTACCTTGTTGATTCTCCTTGCTCCACCGCACAATTTCTCTCTCACTCTGTCATGTCTTTAGCACCAATCGTCCTGTCTGTGTTGTGACCTCTCTCTTAAAGGTGTATTATCAGTCAACCATTTCTTGAAGGGCACCCTAAGGAGCTGCAAACTGACAACGGGACAATAGCACATGTGGCACCTGCTACACCCTTAGGTCCAGACCCTTCGACTAGCTGCTGGTGATGTGGCTTTAACAGGTTTGATTTACCTGCTGTAGGCCTTAATCTTCAGTCGTCATGTATCTCATGTTCCTTACCCTCCTTATTCCTTCAATGAAACTCCTGGGTTGACACCTCACACACTGTAACCTCTGAGACCAGAAAAATACAAGAATCTAGACCAAATTAATAGTAAAAGAAAACTGATCTTATTTAATAAAGCACAAAACAAAATACAATTTAATACTACCCTTTGCCCTAAAAATAATAATCCATTCAAGGCGGGTTCTTACACATTTTTTTTGCATGATTATTCTAAAATTTATTTTCATTCACTTTTATTATAGTTTCGGCTTACTATTATCTTAAAAAGCATATCTAATTTTGTTAACTAAGTATTTCAGAGTATGGCAATTGTGTAATAAAACATCTTAGTTCAAAAGTTCATTTTCAACTTCAGCACACAAAAGAGGAACTTGCTCTTATGGTTTTTACTGAACCTCTTACCCTCGAGTTTAGCCCTTAATTTAATGTTGAAGTCAATCATCTCAACATTTATGGTCTCACTTGACAGTTTTGGTTTCTTGATCCACTCCATTTTTAACCTGAATCAGTTCTCTAGTGTGCCAGGGTGGTGTGTTCTCTTTACAGGAGATAAAAAGAGATGTGTGATCTCAATACCATTTCTATAGGAAGCACTCAGGTGCAAAGATTAACATTATTGAATATTTAATAACACAATGACTTGTTTTTTTATTTTTATTTTTTCAAAAATCATTCCTTTTATGAGTCAGTATGAACGAATGTGGAAATGCAGGTGACCGGTGTTGCAGAGCTGGTCTCTACAGCACCTTTAAAAAGTGTTCACCTCTATCACTGGTACACAACATTGAATCCCAGTGGAATTAATTTAGCTTTTTGACACTGATTAACAGAAAACGACTCTTTAATCTTAAAGTGAAGGAAGATCTATGCAAAATGGTCTACATAAATTAGAAATATAAACCAGAAAGTAATTGATTACATAAGTATTCACAATCTCCAATATGACACAATCATATCACTCATCACTGCTGCAGCCAATTGTTTGTAGAAGTCAGAGAATTCAATGGAGATCTCCTCTCTGGGGTTTCAGCTGATTGTAGCATAAATTCACCTCATCTGGAAAGTCCAACTTGTGGTGAATCAGTATGGTGGTGTAACCTACACAATGAAGACAAAAGAAAACTCCAAGCACCTCAGGGATAGAATGTTTGAAAAGCAGAAGTCAGGGGATGGAGACAAGAAAATATCCAAGCAACTAAATATCCCCTGGAGTCTGGCATAGCTGTAAACCTGCCTAGAGCAGGCCATCTGTAAACATTGAGTGACCATTCAAGAAGACAAGTCAGTGAGGGCATCAACAGACTAATGAAAACTATGAAGGAGATACAAGTTGCTGTGGCTCAGACCGGAGAGACTGTGCAGACAGTAGTGGCTGCCCGGGTGCTTCATTAGTTCCAGCTTTATGGGAGAAGCAAAGAGAAAGCCACCGGTAGAAAACGCACATGACATCTCAGAAGATTTTGAAATAAGCTTGAGGAAGGTTCTACAGTCCGATTTGAGAAAAAAAATGAATGTTTTTTAAAACACCATATTTGGTGTTATCAACTGCATGTTATCAAAAACACACCATTCTCACTATAATGCAAAATACAAGGAGGCGGTCTAAAAGAAACGTACAATGTGGGAGAAAATGTGCTCCCCAGCAAGGCAACAAACTTGGGCATAAACCTAAAGCTTCTCAGAAATTGCTTAAAAACAGCAATGTTAATGCCATGGAGTCCAGATATCAATCTAATTGAGAATTTGAGACTAGACTAGATAAAGGCTGTTGACAAATGATCCCTGTAACACCAGACAAAGCTTTAACAGTGGCAGTGTCCAGATACTGACTTGATATGGGTGAAAGTTAAAAATATAAAAACACAAAATAAATAATCTGTTCTACCCATCTATGATGAATTGTAATCTAAGTAATAAATGTAGACCTTAGCATTAGGTTTAGGTTTCTTTATTTAGTCATGTTTACACAGGAAAACATGAAATTTGCCTTCTCAGTTGCATCTAATAACAGGTAACAGACAAAATGAAATAAAACAGACAAATAGAAATAAGAAAGGTTAAGGTAAGGCAGTTAGATAAAAAACATTTTTTTTTTTTTGGGTATAAAAGAGGTAACAGGATATATATCAAAACCTTAAACATCATCTCCGATATTTCTTATTGAAAAGTCGTATGGCACTAGGAAGAAAGGAGTTTCTGGAGCGATTTGTGTGGGTTTTCAAAGCAACTATCCTTCTTGATTTACTGAAGTTTAGTTCTACATGTAATGGATGACTGTCATCAGTTGAGATGATTTCCAGTTTCTTTAGCATTGCCCTCTGACACACACTAGTCAAATCATCTACATCAGCCCCAATAACTTTAGCTGCATACTTCGTAATCTGATGGAGCTTTTTTGAGTTTTGGTTTGTCAGACTATTAAACCAGGCAATGAAACTGAAAGTGATCACGGACTGGATCAGACTACAATAGAAGGACAACATGAGGTCCTTGTCTACTTTAAATAGTTTGAGTTTATGGAGGAGAAATAAGCGCTGGTTGCATTTAGAAAATAATTTTTTTGTATTTGTATTCCAGTTAAGATTGTTATCTAGGTAAGTTCCTAAGTATTTATATTCATTCACTATTTCTACCTCCTCTCCCAGAACTACAATAGGTGAACATACAGATTTCTGTCTCTTAAAATCAAATATCATTTCTTTGGTCTTTTTTACATTCAGAGTGAGAGAGTTTTTATTGCACCAGTTTACCATACAGTCCACTTGATTTAGATAGTGGCTTTCATCCTCCCCAGATATGCATCCTATGATCATGGTGTCATCTGCATACTTAATAATGGAGCAGTGGTCATTGTTCTGTCTCAGGTCACTTGTGTACAGAGTAAACAGTAATGGTGATAAGACACACCCCTGTGGACTTCCTGTGTTTGAATGAATGGCTATTGAAAAAGTGTCCTGAACTTTTAACTGTCTGTGAACGATTTAAAAGAAAGTTCTGAATCCATAGTGTGATAAATGGGTTTACATTCATACTGTTTAATTTCCCAATCAGTATATGAGGCTGTATAGCATTGAACGCTGAAGAAAAATCCAAAAATAGTGCTCTGACATATGAACCAGGCTGATCAAGAAAGGTATAGATTTGATGTAAGATAACAAGCAGAGCATTAACATTTGCACATTTTGTGGAATGTATTTTGTAATGCATATAGCAATAAAATAAATTGCATTTGTCATTCCAACAGATGGTGCATCATAAACATTTCTAGTAATATACGCCATTTGGTGTGGAATTCGTAAAAGTAGTGTCAATGTTTGTGGTGTGCCATTTTTTAGAATGACAAATGCAATGAGGTTTAGGTCCTATCTTTCAGATAGAAGTTTTTGTGTCAGTATTGATGATTTTACTTCCACCTCTGTTGCCCTCCCCTGGGGGGTACCACAGAGCTCCATCCTGGGACCTCTTCTGTTCTCCTTGTACCTGCTACCACTCGGCGCTATTTTTCGGAAACATGGTATTTCCTTTCATCTTTATGCAGATGACTGTCAGGTGTATTTCCCACTGAAGAGCCAAGGTCCATGTTCTGTCCAGCCCCTGCTTGATTGCCTTATTGACATAAGGAGTTGGATGGCACTAAATTTTCTAAATTTTAATGAGAACAAAACAGAAGTCATGCTATTTAGGCCCAATAGCACCAGCGGGACCCCTTGCATCGACCTTTCCACCGTGGCTCAATTTGAGAAATCCATGATCACAAATTTTGGTGTAAAAATGGACTCCACTTTTAAACTTGATAGCCATGTGAATGCAGTGGTAAAATCTTGCTTTTTCCAGTTGAGGTGGCTGTCAAAAACCAAGCCTATGTTGTCTAAGCGCAACCTTGAAACAGTGATACATGTTTTTATAACATCTCGTCTAGATTACTGTAATGCGCTTCTTTTTGGAATTAGCCAGGCCTCCATGGCTCGCCTACAGCTGGTAGAAAACGCTGCTGCTCGATTTTTAACTGGCACAAGAAAGCATGAGCATGTTACCCCGATTTTGGCTTCCCTCCACTGGCTTCCAATTCGTTTTCGAATCCATTTTAAGATCCTTGTATTTGTTTTATAAATCTTTCAATGGGTGTGCCCCTCTTTATTTGTCGGAACTGCTGCACCCTTACGTACCATCTCGCTCCCTCAGGTCAGCAGACCAGATGCTTTTACGCATTCCCAGGGCATGATGCAAACTCCGAGGTGATCGAGCTTTTTCAGTTGCAACCCCAAAACTCTGCAACGATTTGCCATTGCATGTTAGGCAGGCTCCTTCGCTAGCTGCCTTTAAATCCTTTTTAAAAACACATTTTTACTCTCTGGCTTTTAACCCTGTATAATATGTTGGCTATTTGTATACTTTTTATACTTTCTATTAAGAATGTCTTCAGCTCTTATGTGTTGTTTTTCTTTGTACAGCACTTTGGTCAGCCTTGAGGTTGTTTTTAAAGTGCTTTATAAATAAATAAATAATCATCTGTTGGAGAAACAGACATAAGTGAATGGACACACAGATGCTTATCCTTTATGAAGGTGGATTAATGTAGATCACCTTTCAGAGATTATTTTTTTGATTTGGACATTAGAGTATCTCTTGGACCAATAGCGTGAGTTTTCTGCATTCAACTTATAAGACCAAAATTATAAAATACCAGAAATTATACTGTAAAATCAAGTCCCGACTTATCCGCGAGTATACATGGTAAATAGTTTTTCAGTTCTTACAAGATATTATTAAAGCTGAAAAAATGTTTAACATGATTGGCCTTTTCATTTATAAATGACAATATTTTAATAAAGGCATGTAAACTTTACTGATCCGCTATGCATATATTTTTTTTTCAGATATTTTGGCCGCCATTGAGAAATCTCTTTATTCCAGTGTTCCTAAATTGCTGGCTGGCTAAACATGCTTTGGAAAATATGATTGTAAGTGTTGCCCTTTTTATTTTATCTTTATACAACAGTGCTCAGTGTTTGTTTGAATGATTATACATAATACTGAGAAGAAAATCTAGATAATTATATCACCACAAGCATATAAACCACATTAAAACACATTTAGTTAGCTGAAAAATGTATTTTAATTTAGGCTTAAAAATCTGTGACTTGAGAAAAAGCTTAAAATTATTGCTTTTTATACCTTAAGTAGGTTATTCCTGTGGAACATGGATAAAGGCAAAGGCTTCTTAGGATGGTGGCACTTAAAGGAATCTGAAGAGAGATTTCAATCGAGCGGAAAATGCCTTTTAAATCGACTTACACATTACATCTGCAATACATCTTGTTTATTAACTAGTGAACATCACTTTGCATTTGGTTGTAATTTGTTTCTTGGGGAATTAGCATTGTTGAAAATCACAGTAGTATCACTCACTTATTGTGTTATCTTCTTCTAGAAAAACAATTAAAGAGCTTACACAAAAGCCTGAATGAGCTTTAACATAATTAGAATGACAGCTGTTGCAGCACAATACCCTGGGTGTAATCTGAATGCTGACGAGCTTCTGAAGATTTCGCAAATACTGCACAATTAAAGCACATTTGGTAAAATATTACCATGGGATTCTGTTTTGGTTTTAGTCAAAGAAAAATAGGGACGAGTATCAACATGGATTTGCATAAAAGTGTTTGATCTCATAATGCATTACTAAGTGATACAATATGAAAGCCATTAACATCTCAACTTATCTACACAAAACGCAGCTGTTTAGCACTGACTCATGTTATAACTTAATGCGTTGATCATTTTAAAAAAACAACTTGATTTTATTTGCTCACAATATAAAAGAGTTTAGTATTTTTTTTATCTTTTATTGAATGTATTAAATACATGTAATGTTCCATACAATCAAGTCAAACTTAACAAATCAAACGACTAAAATAGTTTGAAAGTCTGTTAGTCCAAAAGCTTTGGATAGTCCAGTGATAGATATTCCACTCATACATGGTAAGAAACGCAGAAAACATTTTTGTGAGAGTGATATGATGCTGATGTGATGGAATCTGAATTCTCCATCTAAGGAAAAATAAAACTACGGCAGAAATACTGTCTTTGAAATTATGTTAACATGTTCACTATGTTGTTTTCAGTATTATTTTATTATCTTGCTAACAAAAAAGAGAACTGTTTTAATATAAAATAATCTATGGCATCCATTGTTATATTCTAGAGTATAATGATGGATATTGCTTTAAATCTGAACCAATATGTTAGACAGATACAAAGTATGCTACAAGAAATAACTGGATTATTGAATAATTGTTTTAAGTATTAATATGATCTGACAGACATAGCACATAAATACAGATTGACTGTTCTTCTTCACCTTGACATAAGATGACTGCATGTTTTTCATATTCTGTATATCAATGATAAAGAACATAAAGCTGGTCTCTACAGAAGTTGCACACATTTAAGATGTCTTTCTTAACTCTTCAGAACGACCTTCACAGAGCTATTCAGCGAACGCAGTCTGCTATGTTTAATCAGGTTCTCATATTAATATCTACATTGCTGTGCCTCATCTTTACATGGTAAGTTTTTTTTTTTATTTTGTGTCTTTTACCTAAAATGTTATTAATTATATTTAGTATTGAGATTTTTATTGCGTTTGTTTAGCAATACTTCCTCACAGCCCCAGGAATCTGCATTGAAATCCTAGCATCTTTCATATTCACAGGTGTGGACAGGTGGAAGAACATAGGGTTAGTCCCAAGAAGTTCTGGGGTGCCAGCAGGGTCGCCCCTTTTAATTGCAAAAAGAATATTTAGGCAAAACAATTGCAAAAGGGCAAAAAGAAGAAGTCTGACTAGGATAAGAACTGGGCTCCACCTCAGAGTAGGATATGATAAGAAGTTACAAGGCATCCCAGTCCCAGTGAGGAGTGGGAGGCCATGTCCAAGAATGAATGACGTCATGATTTTATGGCATTGTTTGTTGTAATTTAACACTCATGCGAACATTTTGAAGTTTTCTAGATGCTAACACTAAGCCTTTACCACAAAATTATTATTGTAAATAATAATATTCTAAGGAGAAGAAAACAAAAGAATAATAAAAGGTAGGATATTGGGCTAAACTGGACGTAATTGTTGCCACTTTGCAACATCATGAGTATCACTGTAATGAATACAGAGTGAAAAAAACTGAAACACACACACACCAAAAAAAGAGAGTTAAGCCCAATAATGGGAATGTTTATTGAAAAAAAAATGAATGATCCAATGCCGTACTTTCAGAAGAATCTCTTTCCCACTGTTATGGCTACGAGAAATGCTTTGTGAAGTAACAGTTATACTGTTGCTGTATTATCGTAGTATTTCCCTCTACTTACTCTTTACCTGTTTTCTTCAAGGGTAAGTGTACTCGTCAAGTTCGTTACTGGGTTGGTGTACTGTTGCTCTTTAAGATTAACACACACATACATAGATATACACACAGAACTTCAACAGTGCCCTATGAATGACAAATGTACAGTTGGTTAATCTCTAGCACTTTATACCACACAAGTGCCTTAGGAATATAGCAACTTGTCACTCTCCTAGGACTTCGAGACTTACATACACACTGACCCTAATCACAACAGTGCCCCATGAATGATAAACACACAGCTGGTTAACCTTTAGCACTTTAAACCACACAAGTGCCTCAGGAATAACACAGGCTGTCACTCTCTCAGCACTTCAAGAGGCTTACTTATTATCGGCACGAACAACATACAATGTTTTAATTATATCTCAGACCTAAATATTACTTTTGGTCTACAAGAATACATTTAAACATACAAAGGCTCAGCATCTTTGACTATAGGCCATTTATGAGCCAAGAATGCCTTACTTTACGAACTGTTACCTACTATGGGGTGGAGCTCTCACCCTCAGCCTTAATAAACCTCACAGCACAGAGGTAATGACAAACCTCTGGCTGCACCAGGTGCTCAAAAAAATCTAACTTATTACTTCAGTCACTCTATAGACATCAAGACAAAGAACAGAAACTTAAAAGCAGCATAGTATTTATTGCAGGAATAATAATATTACCAGTGGAACAAGCAATAATAGAAAATAGGACTGATAGAAAAGTCTGGATATATATAGTCTTTAGAAAAAGCTTATGAAAAAGTAAAGATGACAAGGAAGAATGTCGAAGGCGGCTTGTGATCTAGCACTCGTAGTTGATCATGATGCTTTTTTGACGACCAGGTGGAAATGGCTTCACGTTGACGTCGCTCTGTCCCCCTCTGACATTTTCTTCCCTTCTTCCTCCCTCCTTCCTTACTCACTATATCGCTCCTCAGACAAGGCATATATTTATTCTAAAATTCTACTGGGGGGTTTTGCAAGATGTGATTGTTAGATATTCTGTTTGTCAATATGATGAATAAATTCACTGTCCATTTTCCCAAACAATAAAACTTTTTTTGATGTTCTCTGAGGTATCAGCAGATCTTCCTTTCCCAGGCTGTAAAATAATTAGATGTCCATCCTTTCTCAGGTTATAAAGTAATTGAGCCACCAGCATATCTTCCTTTCTAGGTTGGAATAGCTGCTTTAAAAGCGAGATATAACTAGGAAGAAGACATGCTTTGATTAGTCCTGAATGTAGTTCATTTGTTGTCTTGTCTTGAACAAAATATAATGGAAATATAAACCAAAATGTACACATTTTGTACCCCACAACACATGCCATGGCTATTTCTGCACCATTACTGAAGTTGTGTTCACTCTTGTACTGTTCCAGATAATTTTCCTGAATCACATTCTGTTTCTCTCTCTCTGCTCCCCTTTATCTTCTGCAAGTCTCTCAGGGCATTGGATAGATAGAGTCTCCACCTCCACCTTCTTGAACCTTCACAGTTTATAAAGGTGCAATGTGAACGTTCCAGGGTTTTATGGAATGCAGAGTTCAGTGTACTTGTGTGTCATTTCACTGCCAAACACCCATTTAGCACCACTTATCTTCAGGGTAATATACTGGCTACTACAATACGGTTTGCATCCTTGAGTACGTCCCACATTGCGATTTCACATGCATGCTCATCCACACTAACGCAATGATCTTTATGTGCGTGCCAATATGCATGAAGGCTGCTTGCTTTAACATTACCACACATGGAGTTGTGGAGAAAATGTATAAATCTGAATTACCTCACATGTTAAAGAATAAATTACATTGATGTAGAGCTTTTCTCAGTATTTAGAGCCACTTTACATAGACAGGTGGGAGCCACTTTAACCATCTTCAAATGTGTAGCACCTGGCAGCCATCATTGCACTAGTATGCTCACCACACATTAGCTATTAGGTGGTGAAGGGGTTAGTGAGATAGCCCAATAGAGACACTGTCTGATTAGGGGGCCAGAACGGATGAGGCTGTAATGAGTAATTTAACCAGTACATCAGAATAAACCCTACTCTTTTCGAAAGATGCCAAGGCATCTTTAATGACCATAGAGAGTCAGGACCTTGGTTTTATGTCTCATCCGAAGTACAGTGCCATATTTACAGCACAGCGTCTCCATCACTGCCCTGAGGCATTGGGATCCACACACAGATCAGGGGTAAGCACCCCTTGTTCGCCTTGCTAACACCTCTTCCTGCAGCAACCAAAGCTTTCCTACAAGGTCTGCTATCCAAGTACTGGTTAGGCCCAAACATGCTTAGCATCAGGTGGATAATCTGCTCTGAAACGCAGGTGGTTTGGCTGCATGTTGTAAGGGTGTGGTGTAACAGCGGGTTGTGACATATCCAAATCATGGATATTGCAAAGCTGCCTTTTCTATGCGGCCAAAAAGCGCAACATTACCAACACTTTAATATTGGCTAACAGCACATGGCTTTCCCCGTATGGATGTTTCAATTTTCGATTACATAACGTACAATAATATTAGAACATTAGAACAATCTAGATGAGAACAGGCCATTCAGCCCAACAAAGCTCGCCAGTCCTATCCACTTATTTCTTCCAAAAAAACATCAAGTCGAGTTTTGAAAGGCCCTAAAGTCTTACTGTCTACCACACTACTTTGTAGCTTATTCCAAGTGTCTATCGTTCTTTGTGTAAAGAAAAAAAATGTAATTATTATAATGTACAATAATATTATAATGTTATTACAATAATGTTATTATAATGTTATAATTATAACATTATGTTATGAATAATATCCCATCGCTGTCAAATTGATTTTTTTTAAGAGTTGCTCAGCGTTTCCAAAACATTCTGCCTTTTTGGGATGTGCATGCCGATCTCCACATGGCAGCCACTACAGAATCAGAACAGCTCACAAGTTCTCCTAAATCCTAGTGAATTTAGGGGTAGTTTCCTAACGTACAAAAATTTATAAAATGGTTTTACTCATACTCCTAAGAGTAGGATCAAATTTGTCACACTCAGTTTTTTTAGCCATTAATGTGCGATAAATACAAGCAGAGGTTTCTGCCGTAACCAGTGTGGAGCATGGCCCAGACACAGACAGGCGGACACCGATAGTTCACCCAACACACATTTTTAATACATACTTTTATATACAAAAGGTGACACACACAACTCCAGGCCTTCCTTCTTATGCCTTCCTCAGGCCCGCCCTACTCCACTCCACTCCTCTCCTCTCCTCTCCTCTCAGACTCCGTCTTTCTCCACTCCCGACTCCAGCCATCGAATGGAGGGAGGCGGCTACTTTTAAGCTCACCCGGACGTCCTCCAGGTGCCTCCCAATTAGCTTCCGCTGGCCCTTCCTGGTGTGGCGGAAGTACCGGCTGCGCACCCGGAAGCACTCGGGGTGTCCCTGGTCTTCTTCCTCCCAGCACTTCCGGGTGTGGGAGAAGTGCTGAAGGCCAGGGCACCACAGGCATTGAGGCGCCCCCTGGTGGTGTCCACGGGCCCCCATAAGGTTGAGCGTCCAAGCTCAATTCCCGTGGTCCCCAAAGCCACTAGGCGATCGCTCCCTCATGGTCTGGAGGACAAGCCATCCGCTGGTCTTTCTGGGTGTCCCGGATAAGTACCACCCCCCAGCCGCTTGCCACACCAGGTAGCTCACCTTATCCCAGTTTTGTGTGTGCATATAAAATCACAGAAAGAGTTCAGTCTTAAGCATTACAATTTTTTCTTTACAAATTATTTAATTTGCAAGCTGCAGAAACATTCCCACACTAAACATACTTTACCTTGCTTGAATTTGTTAATTAAAATTGTAAACTGGCATTTTTTTTCTTCTTCATGTTGAAATGTTTTAATCGCATAAACTAATTTTTTGTTGTTTTAATCTATATAGAAAAAATAGTTGGAATAATATTAATGTATTTCATGTGAAATACTTTCATAGTAAATAAATAAAAGCCATTTGAAAAATGCATTTTTTAAATCAATGAAAAAGGCTGCTTGCCTTTTATTAGTTGTTTTCTTTTAAATTCACTGATTCTTAATGGAAAAACACTCTATGTATTAATACATCATATTGTTATATTTAGCCATTTAGTACCAGAGTAAATATAAAGCAGCACTGCTATTTGCTTGCTGCCGGAGGAGTACAGATAAGTCAACTATACAGCCAAACAATTTGTAGAGACTTTAAGAGCTACTGAATGTCATTGTAATTTCACTTTTATGGAGCTGCTTTGCCAATAATTAACAACATTTACAAGCATTAAATGAATACTGCATTGAATAACAAGATAACACACATCTAGAGCTAAGTAGCAGTGGTTGCTATGAGTCTAATATATTTTAGAATAAAATAGAATAGCAGCAGCAGCAGCAGCAATTAACAGCTCTCAACAAATAAGTAAAGTGCCTGTCTAGGTCTACTGAGCTCCCCTTTTTTTATAATGACGGGCTCACCTGGGCACAATCGTACAGTAAACCTTACATTTTTTACTGTATACTATAGAGGTGCATTACATACATACACTTCCACAAAAGCAAAATAAATAACATGCTTAACACAATATACTCCAAATTTTTGTGTTATGGGCGTGGTAGGGTGGGGTGTGGTTGCCGAGCAAGGAAGTCACAATGTTTGGGTCACAGACATGGGGGAGAAGGTGCAAAATCCACACTGGCAATGCTTTGGGATACAAATCAAGGACACTGGATCCACAAGGTGCTAACTACTGTGCCACTTGTACTGACTAGAGAAGGTGGCACCAGCTCCGAGCAGAACTGGAATCAGGGGAGATGTCACCAAGTCAAAAGTTTCAAACCAAGTATCAGAACTGGCTAATAGTTAAGCAAATGGTGCTCAGGACAGGTTTCAAGATTAGTAGTCAAGAATGGTGCAAGAAATTTTGGCAACTAAAGAATAAAAAGAAATATGTAACCAGAGCCAAAACTGTAAACTGCAGCGAAAAAAAAAAAAAAAACAAAAATATGTAACCAGGAAATCAAAAAAACTTTTTTTTATACTGTATTGAGGATTCATTCTGTTCTGTGTATTGTATTGTATTGACCCCCTTCTTTTTGACATCCACTGCACACCCAACCTACCTGGAAAGGGGTCTCTTTTTGAACTGCCTTTCCCAAGCGGGCCAAAGGGAGGGGCCTTCCTCACTCACTCGCCAGCTTCGGGGTGTGTTCCTTAACTCTGCTTAGCTAGCGACCAAGAGAACAATTGAATTCAACTTTGTTTGATATTTAAAATAAAGTGTTACTTAGGTCTTGATGAGTACGAGTCCAGATATTATCTTAAGTGTATGCCACATTGAAAAGACAGATTGCAATTCAGATTGTGGATCGTGATATGATTTTTGGGAAAGATCACCCACCCCTAAATTTGACTAATCAAGTTTTCAAATTTATGTAGGATTCATTAACCCTTTGGCAAGCTACTTGGAAAGGGGTTGCGAGCCACCGGCAGCTCACGAGTGACGTGTTGGAGACCCCTGCCCTAAAACAACTTAAAAAGAATTTTTAAGAGGTCAATTACAATTTATAAAAATAAAAATTTAAACAAGAAGCCTGATCATGACAAAACAAAAAACATTTGACAAATGAGAGCAGTCCATCAAGCATGTACAGTGGTGTGAAAAACTATTTGCCCCCTTCCTGATTTCTTATTCTTTTGCATGTTTGTCACACAAAATGTTTCTGATCATCAAACACATTTAACCATTAGTCAAATATAACACAAGTAAACACAAAATGCAGTTTTTAAATGATGCTGTTTATTATTTAGGGAGAAAAAAAATCCAAACCTACATGGCCCTGTGTGAAAAAGTAATTGCCCCCTTGTTAAAAAATAACCTAACTGTGGTGTATCACACCTGAGTTCAATTTCCGTAGCCACCCCCAGGCCTGATTACTGCCACACCTGTTTCAATCAAGAAATCACTTAAATAGGAGCTGCCTGACACAGAGAAGTAGACCAAAAGCACCTCAAATACTAGACATCATGCCAAGATCCAAAGAAATTCAGGAACAAATGAGAACAGAAGTAATTGAGATCTATCAGTCTGGTAAAGGTTATAAAGCCATTTCTAAAGCTTTGGAACTCCAGCGAACCACAGTGAGAGCCATTATCCACAAATGGCAAAAACATGGAACAGTGGTGAACCTTCCCAGGAGTGGCCGGCCGACCAAAATTACCCCAAGAGCGCAGAGACGACTCATCCGAGAGGTCACAAAAGACCCCAGGACAACGTCTAAAGAACTGCAGGCCTCACTTGCCTCAATTAAGGTCAGTGTTCACGACTCCACCATAAGAAAGAGACTGGGCAAAAACGGCCTGCATGGCAGATTTCCAAGACGCAAACCACTGTTAAGCAAAAAGAACATTAGGGCTCGTCTCAATTTTGCTAAGAAACATCTCAATGATTGCCAAGACTTTTGGGAAAATACCTTGTGGACTGATGAGTCAAAAGTTGAACTTTTTGGAAGGCAAATGTCCCGTTACATCTGGCGTAAAAGGAACACAGCATTTCAGAAAAAGAACATCATACCAACAGTAAAATATGGTGGTGGTAGTGTAATGGTCTGGGGTTGTTTTGCTGCTTCAGGACCTGGAAGGCTTGCTGTGATAGATGGAACCATGAATTCTACTGTCTACCAAAAAATCCTGAAGGAGAATGTCCGGCCATCTGTTCGTCAACTCAAGCTGAAGCGATCTTGGGTGCTGCAACAGGACAATGACCCAAAACACACCAGCAAATCCACCTCTGAATGGCTGAAGAAAAACAAAATGAAGACTTTGGAGTGGCTTAGTCAAAGTCCTGACCTGAATCCAATTGAGATGCTATGGCATGACCTTAAAAAGGCGGTTCATGCTAGAAACCCTCAAATAAAGCTGAATTACAACAATTTTGCAAAGATGAGTGGGCCAAAATTCCTCCAGAGCGCTGTAAAAGACTCATTGCAAGTTATCGCAAACGCTTGATTGCAGTTATTGCTGCTAAGGGTGGCCCAACCAGTTATTAGGTTCGGGGGCAATTACTTTTTCACACAGGGCCATGTAGGTTTGGATTTTTTTTTCTCCCTAAATAATAAACACCACCATTTACAAACTGCATTTTGTGTTTACTTGTGTTATATTCGACTAATGGTTAAATGTGTTTGATGATCAGAAACATTTTGTGTGACAAACATGCAAAAGAATAAGAAATCAGGAAGGGGGCAAATAGTTTTTCACACCACTGTATATTTAACTGATAGCTAAGATGTCTCCCTGTCTCATCCAGATACTTCAGAAAGTTTGTCAGGTTTTCTGCTTCAACTCCATGTCTCGATAGTTTGCTCCAGATTCCCAGAACTCTTTACGTAAAGAAATGCTTCCTGAATTCAGTCCTAAATGCTCTTGCCCTTAACTTCCAATGGTGGCCTTTGGTATGTGACTCACCCTTACATTGATAAAGTAAACCTACCAAAATTCTTTTAATGTGTTTGAGGATTTTGGAGACCTGAAGTAGTTCCCCATGCAGTGTGCTCTGTTTGAGACCAGGCAGATTTAATTCTGCGTTTGTCAGAGTAGGACATGTCCTTAAGTCCTGGGATTCACTTTGTTGCTCTCCTCTGCACAGCTTCAAGTGCTGCTTTTTCTTGAATGGCCATAATGTCTAAATTTATATTCAAGTTATTATGTAACCTAACAAAAACTTTATTGGCCTTTTTAATTGCTTCTGCACATTATGTAGCTGATGAAAATTAAATGTTTTGTAGAGGTTGCATTCTGTAAGACAGTGTCTAATATCCTGTGTGTATAATTGGTGTTCCTTTTGCCTACGTGTAACACTGCGGTTATGACTCCAGCAAAATGGGAGCACTGAGAATCAAAACAGATGATCAAATTCTTGTGTAAACATGCATGTGATGCTATAATTTATAAAATATTATAGCCACCAGCAGGAAAGCAATTAAAAAAGCATCCAAAATTCTCACATCACAGACCTTATCTTTGTTTATGGGTGCTATTGTTTAAATTATTGGGCAATCAGCAAAAAGAAAAACAACTAAAGAAGTACTCTCTGTTGCCTGACTTCCTGTTGTTTTATTATTTATATTTGTGTTACAGGACTGCAAGGTCTCTCACTTTATTCAATGTGAAATGTCTCTTCGATCATAAATCAAACAATATATACAGCTAAACAGGTATTTATTTGTACTCACTTAAACTATTAAACCAAAGCCTCTCCTGCTCCCTCTTAATGATATTAAAACATTTTCCATTTGAAGCACAAATCTCATGTGGCCAAACTAGAGGATTTCTAAATACTGAGACAGGAGGGGAATTATGATATTGACTTAACAGGTTACACAAAATTGCCACCCACACACATCTCTCTATTGACTGCGGTGAATGACCTCCAGTGCTGTAATAGAATTGCTGTTTAAAACTGACATACAGGTTCAAATTTGCATACCATGTGTGGATTCCCTTTATGAAAATGATAAAATATGCAAGCTAGGTGCCAAAGAGTCATTTTTCTCTTGATTTATGGAAATCTGAGAATGAGGGAAGATAACCTTTTAAAAATAATCTTAATTACTATCTTTTGCTATAGAATCGGACATATCTTGGTTACATGTGGTAAAATGATTAGCACTGCTGCCTCAGATGTCCAGAGTCCCGAGTCCTGTTCTTATCACAGTCACTTCCTCTTTGTAAATTATTCACTATTCTGGTGTCTCTTAAGATTATCCTCTTGCAAATACGTTCTTTCTCAAACATCCCAAAGATGTAAAGTTTACGTTTGCTAGAAAATCTGTGGCTGGGTGTGTCTTAGTAAGCCCTGTGATGGACTAGTTTTATGTCTAAGACTTCCACGATAAAGCTCCATCTTATGCAGACTTGAAATTGGTCAAAGTGGATATGCTGAATGTACAGATATTTGTCAGTCAGGAGGAAGACAAAATTATTAGTGCCACGGTCCAGATAATCTTGAAAAGGTATGATGAACAGTGTCACGCATGCTCCAGCCCTCGTCCATTCCTGTTCAGCTGCCATAAAAACCCAGGATCCCCTGGAAGGAGGTGTCATTACTGGCTTGAGCGACACCCCAGATGGAGCTCCACTACCAATTTGACCTTGCCAATCCAGCCCAACATCTCTTTTGCTTTTCCCTTAAATACAAATAACGTTTTTTGTTTGGTTACTTTGGACAATAAACAGGACAACCCGGTTGACGCCACAAATTTTCTCACAGAGTGAAGCCGTTATTCCTGTACCTGGCTGCAACAGATGCATCATTTTAGTAGTGTAACATGAAACATTGTCATTAGCACTACTGACCCATAGTTCTGGTATAGCATGGTTATTAATTGCATCACATTTAAAGGTTCTCCCTATAGTTCAGTGGGTTCTTTTTTGGGTGCCTTCATTTTCCTCTTACATTCCAAGCAGTTAATTATTAGGGTAACTGGCAATTTCTCCAATATGAATGGATCTGCCAGTGCCATCTAATGGAAGATGTCCCCACCCAAGAGCAATTCCTGCAGAGATAGGCCAACTCTCTGAAACCCTGAAAATGAATGAAGCAGATTCAAATTATTTGAGGAATATTATTTTGCTACGTCAGTTATTTGATTTATACATTTATATTAGACTAGCTGTGTAAGCCAACAATTGAAATTGTCAGAAAAAAAATTAAAATGCAGAGATGTCAGGTAATTGAAAGGAACTACTCTGGGTAAGGGATAAGGAATTCCCTGTTGATGTCCCACCAGCCCAGTTAAGTAGGCACTCAAGATATTTTTATTGTTCCTGCTGGCTTTACATTAGATGTCATACATTTTAAAAAGCTTCACGGTAAACAACATTCCGTATAAAAACTTTGTCGCAATTTTTAATCAACTTGCCCTGAATTGAGGATTCTTCTACTTTTACTTTGACACTTTGCATTTGAATCACTGTGGAGAACACCACATATAACTGTCCATGCCCAAAAACTGGTTCTGGCAAATAAATTCAAACGTGATCCAATGTTTGACCTTGCGACTTAATAGTAATTGCAAAGGCTGGCTTTACAGGAAAATGTTACCATTTCAATCTGAAAGGCAATCCAGTTTCAGATGGACATAAAATCGATTAGAGAAATCAACACTGTATCACCTTCAGCTGATTGAGTAAGAAACTTCCGCTTGAATTACATTGTTTCAAATCTGTAACAACCAAGCGTGTTCCTTACACAGTCTACACTTTGTATTTAGGTTTTGAAGGAGCATGATAATACAGCCTGCTTTCAATGTAAGACTATGATTTAGCATTCCAGATGGTGTAATGCTATTCAAAAACTCCACAGGAAAGTTGCCTCTTTCCTGGTTGTCATCAGTTACAATGGAGTCATCACTTAGATAAGTAACATACTCACCATCAATGATGTCAATTACTTGATTGTTAAGTCGTTCAACGACATTATTTGGGCAAAGAATGGCTGGCTTGGCAAAGGACTGTGCCATGTCCTTAGAGATTCTGTCTCCAAATATTTCATTAACAATGGAACCATGGTGTATCATGGATTCTGGCACTTCAATCAATCAATTGCACTGCTTGTGTATTAGTGGTTAAGCAAATTTCTCTTTCCTCTGAGGTTTTGTTTTGCCAATGGGCTACGTGAGTTTCTTTCCTCGGTGGTTTCACTTTGGCGATGGAGTCACTTTCTTTCAGTTTCATGCTGTAGCCTCACACTTTTCTTCTTCCGACTCGTTAACTTGGGGGTGCCTTGGCATGATTTAAATCTAATCGAAGATAATAGAAAAAATAAACGGGATACAATGGAGGAAAAACTAAAATGCACATACAGCAGAGCAAAACTAAAAGAAGATAACGGAAAAAATTAAGACACAGAAGAGGAAAATAAAAAATGCATATACACCAGAGTAAAAGTAATATAGACAAAAACAAAACAAAACAAAACAAAAAAAAAAAAAAAAAAAAACTTAAAAGAACCACATGGAGAAAAACAAAAATATTAGAGCCCAGAGAGTTTTGTTGACATGATGCAAGCAATGTGGAATGAATGAGAGGTTCACAACCACCAACCACCCCTTTCCTAGCAACACTCAGGCCCTCCCTGACAACACCATACTGATTGAAGAACACATCAGGGAAAAAGGACTTGACTTCATGTGTCTGACAGAAACCTGGCACCAGTCAGAGGTTTACTCTGCCTTAAATGAAGCCTGTCCACTTGGCTACAGTTACTTGGAGGCAGCTTGCAGCACTGGGCGTGGTGGTGGACTAGCTGTTATCCACCGTCAGGACCTGGGGTTGTCCCCTATCTCGATACCTGCAATATCTTCCTGTGAGTGCCTTGCATTTAAATGTAAGCCCCCGTTTCCCCTGACTGTTCTCCTTATCTATCGACCTCCAAAACCCAATTCTGCCTTTATTCCGGAAATTACTGATCTTCTCACAACACTCTGTGCTACTTCTGCCAACATCATAATCTTAGGAGATAAAGTGATCCCTCGCTATTTCGCGCTTCACTCCATCGCGGATTTTATATGTAAGCATATTTAAATATATATCGCGGATTTTTCGCTGCTTCGCGGGTTTCTGCGGACAATGGGTCTTTTAATTTCTGGTATATGCTTCCTCAGTTGGTTTGCCCAGTTGATTTCATACAAGGGACGCTATTGGCAGATGGCTGAGAAGCTACCCAACTTACTTTCTCTCTCTCTCTCTTGCGCGGACGTAGGGGGGTGTGAGCAGGGGGGCTGTTCGCACACCTAGATGATAGGGACGTTGGTACCTTCTGTGTGCAGCTGCTTCCTGAAGGACATGCTGCACGGTGCTTCGCATGCTTAAAAGCTCAAAGGGCACGTATTGATTTTTGACTTTGTTTTTCTCTGTCTCTCTCTCTCTTCCTGCTCCTGACGGAGGGGGTGTGAGCTGCCGCCTTCAACAGCTTTGTACCGGCGGTGCTTCGCATACTTAAAAGTCAAACAGTCCTATTGATTTTTTTTTTTGACTGCTTGCTTTGTTCTGTCTCTCCTGATGCGCACTCCTTTGAAGAGGAAGATATGTTTGCATTCTTTTAATTGTGAGACAGAACTGTCATCTCTGTCTTGTCATGGAGCACAGTTTAAACTTTTGAAAAAGAGACAAATGTTTGTTTGCAGTGTTTGAATAACGTTCCTGTCTCTCTACAACCTCCTGTGTTTCTGCACAAATCTGTGACCCAAGCATGACAATATAAAAATAACCATATAAACATATGGTTTCTACTTCGCGGATTTTCTTATTTCGCGGGTGGCTCTGGAACGCAACCCCCGTGATGGAGGAGGGATTACTGTATAAATATTCATGTTGACAATCCCACAGGTTATCTCACTGCTGATTTCCTTGAGCTGCTAGATTCTCTCAACCTACAACAACATGTTGATGTTCCCACACATTCTAGGGGTCACACTCTTGACTTGGTCATTTCAAACTGTGCCCCAATCAGGAATCTACAGGTATTTGATCTTGGTATTTCAGACCACAAAGTTGTGTCATTGGAGCTGCCCTTTTTCTCCTCCCGTATCAAACCAAAACGACAGATCTACTTCAGAAATCTGAAGAATATCAATGTGGATGCCTTGGCCTTGGACCTTACATTTCTCTCCTCTGACTTTATCAGCTCCCTCTCTGTTGCTGACCTCGTGGATTTTTACAACCAGTCCCTGAGCAGTCTCCTGGACTTCCACGCCCCTTTAGCATCTAGGTCCGTCTCATTCTCGTGCTCAGCACCTTGGTATACCTGCGAGCTGCGAAAAATGAAGGCGGCTGGGCGTGTCCTTGAGCGGCGGCTCAAGGCCTCTGGGCTGACTGTCCATAAACAGGCTTACAGAGAACACATGAGAGCGTATGCAGAAGCTCTGAAGGTTGCACGGTCCAAGTTTTATTCCACCATCATCAGAAATGGCTCCAGCAACCCTAAAAAACTTTTTTCAACCATAAATCATCTTCTCAAACCTCCTTTACCTGCCCATTCTGAGACCACGGATGACAGATGCAACATGTATATCAACTTTTTTAAACAAAAAGTTGATAATATCCGTTTACACCTCTCTACCAAGGATATCTTGCCCTTCCCAACTGTTGACTCATTGTCTGAGACCGTCCATTCTCTTTGCTCTTTCTCTGTTGCCACACGGGAAGAGGTGGAGGATGTCATCAGGAAAATGAAACCATCTACTAGTTCCCTGGACCCTTTCCCCTCACCCTTGCTGAGGGCCAACATTTCTGCCATCTCTCCACTTATCACCAGGATAATAAATCAGTCCCTCCTGGCTGGCCATATTCCTTCTGCACTAAAAACTGCTGTTATCAGACCTCTACTGAAAAAATCCACCTTGGATCCTGAAGTCCTCTCCAATTATAGGCCCATCTCCAATCTTCCATTTCTCTCCAAAGTTCTGGAAAAAATAGTTGCAGCACAACTTCACGATCATCTGAAACTGAACAATCTGTTTGAAAAGTTTCAGTCTGGTTTTCGCCCTGGCCATAGCACCGAAACAGCCCTGGTCAGGGTCACCAATGATCTTCTGATGACGGCAGATACTGGTTAACCTTCACTACTTATCCTCCTTGATCTGACAGCTGCTTTTGACACAATAGACCATAACATCCTTCTTCACCGCCTGCAATACACTATTGGACTCTCAGGAATTGTTGTAAATTGGTTTACATCATACCTGACTGGCAGAACTAAGCATGTCGCCCTTGGCAGCGCAAAGTCCCACACCCACAACGTCACCTGTGGTGTTCCACAGGGCTCTGTGCTGGGCCCTATCCTTTTTACTATCTACATGCTCCCCCTTGGAACTGTCATTGGCAGACATGGTTTATCGTTCCATTGCTATGCCGATGACACTCAGCTTTACCTCAGGACTACTCCCACCTCCTCTACTGCTCCTCTGCCAACATCTACATTGTCTACCTGCCTGGAGGAGATAGAGGCATGGATGAGGCTCAATTTTCTTCAGTTGAACAGATCCAAAACAGAAGCCATCTTAGTTGGTACATCACATCATCTTCGCTCTTCTACCATCACCAGTATTACTTTCTCTGGCCAAAATATTCCTCTTTCCACATCTGTTGCTAATTTGGGTGTTAGAATGGACTCCCAACTTACTTTTGACACCCACATCAAATATCTCAGTAAGTCATCCTTTTTCCATCTCAAGAACATCGCCAAACTCCGCCCATTACTCACCCTGGCAGATGCAGAGAAACTCGTCCATGCCTTTGTCTCTTCCAGGCTGGATTACTGTAATGCACTCCTCATTGGGATTCCTGGCAAGAGTATCCAGAGACTCCAGTATATTCAGAACAGCGTTGCCAGGATCCTGATGAGGGTGCGAAAGTATGATCACATCACCCCAATCCTGAAAACCCTTCACTGGCTCCCTGTTTCATTCAGAATAGAGTACAAGGTCTCCCTTCTTACCCATCAGTGCATTTATGGACATGCCCCTCTATCTACAGGAACTCCTTACCCCTCATAACTCCTTACGTTCCCTCCGCTCTGTACACACTAACACTCAAGTCCCCAGAACTAAGCTCAGCAGCATGGGTGAAAGGGCGTTTTCATCGGTGGCGCCGAGGCTGTGGAATGCCCTCCCTGATTACCTGAGAGCCCCACAGTCGACTGAGGCCTTTAAGCGAAACCTAAAAACTCATCTTTTTAGAAAGTCATTTTGTTAAAGTATTTTATAGACTCCTCTGTTTTTTTTAAATTTTATTATTCTATTTTTACTCTGTAGCACTTTGGGATTGCTAAAATATAAAGTGCAATATAAATAAAATTTATTATTATTATTATTATTAACATCAGGTGGTGGGGTGGGGAGCCCTTACCGCCCCACTCCACTGCACCCAGGCTGGACAGACAAACACACACACTTCCACGCGTACAACACCATTCAGTTCTATAGCACATTTTCATACAATTGGTCAGGTTTTTTGATGCATAAAGCAGTGTCAGTCTCTGTGGGCGTGATTGCACGACCGCGAGGAGTTAATGAGGTAGTTGGGGCGAGTCGCACCGGCACAAGGGGAAAGGGAGAGGAAAGGAGAGATCAAAGACGGGAGAGAAATCAAGGATGGAGAAATCAAAGAAAAGAAGGAAAGCGGTTAAAAGACGTGAAAAGGCAGTCCTAGCAGGTGGATCTGGCCACCTGGAAGGAGAAGACAGCACGTGCTGGGGACCAGTGAAGGAGCGTTAAGCTGTGGCATTCTAAGGGCTAGTTCGCCACACTGAATAATCAGGTGGAGTGTGGCAAGCAAGGCAGGAGCACTCCCTAGGCTTCCAAGGTGTGATCATGTGAGCGCGAAGGAAGAAGTGAGGACAGCTGACCTCGGATGGTCTGGCCGTGATGCCTGGAGGCAGCCAAGATGGAGGTCCGCCGAAAGGAGCTTGTAGCTGCTGGGTCTCAGCCAGGCTACGCAAGCAATGGGTGAGCCGGGGAGAACGAGAGATGGAGATGTGTCGAGATCGTGAGGAGAGAGACTGCATTTTAACTTCTTATTTTTAACCAATTTATTTATTGCTTTTTATCTCCACTTTTCACTGTTTTTATGGATTATTTATTGGAACTTTGGAGCACTGCACTTTTTGTTGGGACATAACTGTTTTTGTTTGCTAATTTTGAATAAAAGCACTCTGAACTTTTTGAACCATCCCTTGCTTCATTGATGATGTGTCTCACTGCCTAGTGCATCGGTGACATTACCGACGGTGTCGGGTTCAAGAGCTTCCAGAAGCTGGATGGGAGCATGGAGTAGAAACAGCATCGTCACACTGCATTCTGCACTCGTTGCAAATGATTGATGTTTTTTTAGTGGTCTTGAGAGGAGTGCATTACAGTAAACTAATTTCTCAGCATCTTGCAATGTTATAAGAGATCTAACTTTTGCTGTATTTCTTAAGTGAAAAAAATGCTGTCCTTGTAATCTGATTAATATGTGATTTAAAATTCAGTAGTCATTTATAAATAAGACAAAACCTAATGACAGCAAGAATAGCACCCTTTCCAGGTTTGAAAGGTTTATCAATATATTGGCTACCTGTGGGAGAACACATTAAAATTTAAATATTCACTGAGCCGATGCAAAGTTTTGCACAAGCAGAGTAGATCCAGGTTTAAATTAAAAAGGACTTCATGTTGTAGTGCACTTTCCACAGACTGGCGACATATTGAATATTTATTAGCATATGCAAGATTTTATTATGGTAATTGTGAATCTAAAAACATAATTTGAAGAAACAAATTAATCTGATAAAAAATGATTTAATATACATAAACACATTTGTAAGTCTGCATATGTCTTTTACCTAGGAAGAGAAACAGAAAGATTTAGTGGCTTTTCAATAATACAAGTTGCATAGTGTATGCCACAGAAATTTGCATTCAAGATAGTTTTTTTTTTTTTTTTAAATATATATGAACTTTTAATTAAAAGGCAAATATTAAGATTTTCCTGAAATTCTACAATTTTGATTACAGTTATATTAATAGTTTTTACTGCACATATTTGTGCATTAGGAGTTAAAAGTCTGATCCTGTTATTTAATCTTCACTGCTGCTCAGTAGATGAGAAGAAATGTTTTGTCTAGATGAGATAACCTAAGCTCCCATAGTTCAAAAACATCCTGCCATTTTCACATAAATGTGCAAGTAAATCGTACCATGAACCTATAATTTTCTGAATCATTATTTTATAGCATGCAAAATGCACTGTTAATCTTCCTTTACATTCTTGATGAAAAATATGCTAAACCTGGAGTGAATCTCAATTTAAAATCTCCCATCATTTTTATTCTGTTTGTAATTTTAAATAGCTTCCTTTTAACCTCCTTGGTGTTAACCCTGGTCATCTATCAGGCTTAGAATTCTATGTAAAACGAGTTAAGCCGGAGTTTTTCTCAGGATATGTATTATCCAATATATGGTGTTAAACCAATATAACACTTAGGACAGTATTTTTCTGCCATATAGTGGATAAAATATTACGATGCAAAAAAACAATACATATTTCTATGCCACTTTAAGGTAACTCATCAATATTCATGAGCTGGGATGGATCCTTCAACCAAAACACACACAATGACATTTAAATAAACAGCTGTAAAGTCAGTTTTAGAACAAACTGAAATTGAACCATTAGTTGAATCAAGCAATAGTGATGACAATGTGAATTGCTCATCAGATATTAACATGGAGAGTGAAATTGCTGCACATGGCACTGTATGACTGAACTGCCATGATAAGCCTGGTGAACTCAGTCATTTGAATGTTCACCATGATGCAATTTGGTGCATGGCAACAAGATTGCAATCAAGTAGAAGGACAACAAAGATGTTAGCCCCCTAACACTGTGAACAAGGCAACAACTATCAATGTTAGCGTCAGGGGATGTGCGGAAGTCACTAAGCCTTGTGCATTGTCATTCTATGCCTCTCATACATAAGCATCAGGAAAAAAAAAAATTCTAAGATCTATTTATACCTATTTTTTCACTCTTCTGGAAAGTGTTAGGCGAGATATTAATAGATAGATCGCACAAAGAAACGCGCTTCTATTGTCACAATTGTAGCATTTGGCTGTGTAAAATACTGTATATCACATGAAGGATGTATACCAATTCTGCATCAGTACATCAGTGGACACTAGACATAACAAATCATCATCATAAATACAGTACAAAAGGCATTTACATGTTCCTGTTACATAATACTTTATCTTGATGAAAAAAATTCAGCATCTCTGGTTAGTTTTTCCATGAGTAAAATTAATGCTAAGGAGGCTGTTGCATGCTTTCCTAAAGTGGCTTCACGATATGGGACTTTTCCTATGATTTTTAGTCGTGAACTTTATGTGAATAATCTAATGAATATCCTAGTAACCTGCAGACAGTTGCAGCATACAAACATTAGTTAGTACCAGGTGTGTAGCGTGACAGCACTCTGAAAAGCCATTACAACTTTCTGCAAAAAATGTTTTTCCTTTAGCGATTCACACGTTGTTGGGCCAGATTCTTGTGTCTACAACACTTAACAGTAAACGACAGCACAATGAGACAGTACAATGGATATAATGTCTACAAATAATAAATCGTGCCAGCAGCTGCAAGGAAAGAAACAAATTGAGTATTTTGGACAGTGCCAATGGAAGAAGCACTGATTGAATATGTCAAATTTACTTTTCTACAGTGCTGCTCTTATTCTGGCGTTTTCCACATTAGTACCACAGTACCTTCCCAGCATACTTGGTACCATGATTAAAGTCAAAGAAGAATCTCATAAGTCAGTTATCCCTTACGACTTCTAATCCTATAAGACCATCATAAAAACGATTCAGCAACTGCACTCATTACATTTGACATGCCAACATTATGTAGAGTCCTATAATGCAATGCCAGTCTTGAGCTGAACACAGTAATTTCTTTCCATCATTCCACCTTCCCTATGGTCTTGGAATCAGTTTTGTAACTGAGCAGTATTCTAGATGAGGTCTCACAAGTGCATCCCACAACATAACCAGATGCTTTTTTGATTTACACTTTATACTGTGCTCACTGTATCCTAGAAACTTATTCTATATATTCTCTTTTGTACACTCATAGATCAACAGTGCGGATTATCACAATTTTCTCATATTGGGATGGAGTGGTGGCTCTAAGGCTTGGGATCTGTGCCATCAATCCGATGGTCTGAATCCCATAAAAGCCAGATGCGACTCTACTCTGTTGGGCCCTTGAGAAAGACCCTTAACTTGCAATTGCTTCATCCTGGGAATGATGTTAATCTGCATCCAACCTGCAAGCAGGAATCCCAATTTACAGGGAAACATTGAGGGCAATCCAGCTACCGTAAAAAAAAACCTCACACTGTTCCAGTGTGGTGCGGAGGTGTCACCTGCTGCACTCAGGTCCCAATCCAGGTGGTTTTGCGTGTGGTTGGTGTGACAACACGTTATCAGCGCATGCTCTCCTCCTCTTTCTCATATTGTATATATTATAGCTCCAAGATTATATTTTATTATCAAATGCATTCATTAGTCTTCTAACCATCTTGTCCCTGTCTGGGTCACAGGAGCAACAGTCTAATCAAAGACCCCTGGATGTCCCTTCTCTCCACCATCTCCTCTAGTTCTTCTGTGGGGATATCAAGGCATTTCCAGCACAGCTGAGAGAAACGGTTTCTCAATCGTAAACTGGGTCTGCCCCAAGGTCTACTCCCAGTTGGACATGCCCAAAACGTCCCCGTGGAGACATCCTAGCGAGATACCCAAAAAAAACATAACTTGCTCCTTTTGATATGGAGGAGCAGCGGCTGTACTTTGAGCTCCTCCCAAATGTCTGTCCTTAATACCCTATATCTCTAAGGCTGAGTCCAGACACCCTGAGAAGGAAGATCATTTGTGCCACTTGTATCCATATTCTAGCTCTTTCAGTCAAGACCCAATCCTTCCAACCAGATGTGAGGATAGGAACATAGATTAACAGGTAAAACAAGAAAGTTGTCTTTACCACGATTGACAGGTGCAACATCTGCATGACTGCAAACACTGCTTGATCTCCAACAAAGTTCATCCAATTGGAGGATACAGATATCTAAACTCTGTGTTAAAAACATTGGGTGTAAGTCAAGAAACAATTCTGCTGGCAGGGTGCTAGTCAACTCACTTTACACCTGCATACCCCCACTCAAGGTCAAGTATGCACTTAAGTGCAATGTTTAAAAAAAAAAGTCATTAAGATTTAAGGGAACTATTAAGAATGACTGTTTTACTTTACAGTATTATTGTGAAGCCTTGAATGCTGAATAAATTGGATCACAACAAAAATTCACTTCTGAAAACTGTTCTCTTTATTACCGTATATACTCTCGTTTAAGTTCTCCTGTGGATAAGCAGTGGCTTGATTTTACCTTATAATTTACAGTATTTTATAATGTCTGTCATATAAATCCAATGCGGAAAACACACATTATTGATCCAAGAGATTATGATATGCTAACTCCCACCTGAGAGAGTAACCACGGAGCACACTGCCTTTTTTTTTTCTATGTATTGTGCTTACGTGACCACACGGTAATACTCAAACTATTCCGAAGTGACGTTTGCACTGTTTTGTGTTTTTTGCATCTCACACCCTCATACACCTTTATCGTAAGAGCATCCCTCATCTACGATGGACCGTGTGATCAGAAGAATATATGAAGCTGGTTTTAAATTAAAAGTCGTTGAAGTGGCAAAAGAAATTGGTAACTGCTCTGCTGCAACAAAATTCAATGCGTCTGAAAAACTGATGCAAGATTGGAGGAGGCAAGAAAATGTAAAAAAAAAAAAAAAACAACAACTAAATAATTAAAGTGTTTTATACTGTAAGTCAGGGTCTGATTTTATGATCGATTTTTCAAGACCCGACTTATACGTGAATAAATACAGTATTGCAAAATAGTATAGTTTTCACCACTGATTTTAAAACAAGGGAAGTTGACCAAATATTTTAACATTTCTGACTTGCATATAGAATTACTGTAGGTTACTGTTTGAAAAATGCAAATGTATTATCAATATAAAAGTCAGTAAGGGCCCCAAAGCGAAATACTTTCATGTAATGAAATTTTTAATTTAGAAAGAGAATGTTTTATTTAAGGGTACAATTTATAGTAACATGTCAGATCTTTTACACTTCTGCTCTGGCACTTTATTCTGCATGAGTGCTGTGATTTCTACTTAAATGGCTATAGTTTGTATTAGTTATGTGCACAGAGAAAATCATATAAAGAGCAGCTGGAATAGGACTTTGTTTCCATACCTAATCATCCATCCATTTTCCAACCCGCTGAATCCGAACACAGGGTCACAGGGGTCTGCTGGAGCCAATCCCAGCCAACACAGGGCACAAGGCAGGAACCAATCCCGGGCAGGGTGCCAAATCAAGTTGCTCCAATTGAATGTCTTTCTGCTTCCATGTAAAAATCTAAGACTAGAAGCCAGAAGTAGACTCAGTACCAGAAGTGCAAGTTAGGTAAAGCCATTGGCCCTCCAGTTTAATTATTTATGGCATGAATTTTTTAATCTGCAGCTCCTATGCATTGCAAATAAACATGTATATAATTGGGTCTAATTATTTAAAGAAGGATTTGTGCATGAATATATAGAAACATTGAAAAAAAAAATTGTTCCAAGGATGGTCAATTTTTCAATTTGACCATATTAATGTGCCTACTTAAGGTGAGAGAAAGTGCTAACTATCTATTAATATCTAGCCTAACACTTTCCAGTAGAGTGAAAAATTAGGTATAAATACATCTTAGAATTCTTTTTTTTTTTTTATTCTGAATTTTGGGATTCAGAGATATTTGAACTGTTGTAAGCTAGGAAAAACTAACCAAATGCAGAAGCATCAACTGATGCAGTTATTCAAGTCCATGCCAGAATATTCTATTAAATTGATCTATTATTATATAAATACTTGGTGATGAAGAATATTGACCAGGATTTAAAAAGTACCATAGCATCTACATAAAGAAAGGTTTTCTGTAAAAGCCCAACCCTTACAATTCCCTAAATATCTCTTTATCCATAAATGTGAGTTATGAAAGATTAAACTACAGTGGCAAATCACACCAGCAACAGAGGGGAACAATATCTAGTCCCACACTCTCAAGCAAAATATCTAGTTTATGTTACTCAAATACAGTTTCTTTTGGGCTCAAGCATAATAATTTAATCCATGTGCATAAACTGGGTCTTATGTCCAATCTGAGAAACAGGCTTCTCCTTGAAAGACTATTAAAAGATTGAATCAGGAGATCAAGAGCTAACTAAACAGAGGTCAAATTACAACACAAAACCAAAAACAAATACTCTAACAATAAAAATTAACAACAAAAAGAGAGATAAAAATAAAACTCAAAGAAAAAAAAATTAAAAACAAAAAAATCAAAAGTTGCAAAGAAAACAGGAAAATCATAGTCTTTGTTCCTAATAGAATAACCAGAGTTTTTCGCCGCCATCTTTTATATGCCTGCAGCCATGACATCACAAGTCACAAGAGCATGGTCACATGATTCAAAATGGCAGATCAAGCCACAACAAAGATGGCTGCAAAAAACAAATGACCTTATCAAAATGGAGTTAAGAAAAACAAATAAAGCGAAAACAAAACAAACTCATATAAGCTTAGTCTAAAAAAACAGATGTCCGTATTCAGTTTTCTCAAATAAAGATAGCATAACTTGTGGAAACTCAACAAAAACATTTATTTGTATAACACGCTTTCATACAAATATTGTAGCTCAAAGTGCTTTAAAATATTATGAAAGAAAAGAGAAAAATATAAAAATAAGATTAGGTGGAACTTAGTAACAAGAAAATAAAGTAAGGGCTGTAGAAAAAAAACAAAATCTGCAGGGGTTCCGAGGCCATGAGACCACCCAGCCCCCTCTGGGCATTCTACCTAACATAAATGACCTCAATCAGTCCTCATGGTATTCAGGCTTCATGTGGAAGAATTAGATGATGAGGGTCATGTGGACCTCTGGCCTTCAATCCATCAATGGAGGGACATCACGGTGCTTTGATCAAGTGGTGGTGGTGCAGATCACCACCACAGAAAACCAGAAAAAGAACGGCAGAGAAAGTAGGGGTTAGTACAGATTGCGGAGCCATGAAAAAAAAAAGATAATTATAATGCATATACAGAATATAAGGGTTATACTGAAATGAAGCTATAAAAAAGCCATATTAAAATAATGGGTTTTTAGCAGTTTTTTAAAGTGCTCCACCGTATTTGCCTTGTGAATCTCTATCGGTAAGCTATTCCAAATTTTAGGTGCATAACAGAAGAAGGCCGCCTCACCACTTCTTTCAATTTTAGCTCTTTGAATTCTAAGCAGACACTCATTTGATGATCTAAGGTTCCGATTTGGAGTGTAAGGTGAAAGGCATTCTGAAATATAAGATGAAGCGAGACTATTTAAGGGTATGTAAACCATTAGCAATATTTTAAAGTCAATTCTAAATGACACAGGTAACTAATGTAGTGACATCAAAACTGGAGAGATGTGCTCAGATTTTCTTTTCTTAGTTAAGATTCTAGCAGCTGCATTCTGCACTCATTGTAACCGACTGATGTCTTTCTTGGGTAGTCCTGAGAGGAGTGCGTTACAGTAATTTAGTCGACTAAAAACAAAAGCGTAAACTAATTTTTCAGCATCTTGCAAACTCGGAGACTACGGGAGTGCATATTACAAGGAATATTTGATCGTATTTGGCCTTTCATGAACAATACCTGTTTGATCTTGAAAAAAATGATTGAGAGAAGGACGTTTCCATCCTTTTTTGCTATTGCCTTTAACAAAATTGTAACATTGTTGTTCAGAAATGAAGTGCATTCAAGTATTATTTATTATGTAAATGCTGTGATGCCTGTCCTTCATGTAAGTAGAAGACTATTGTTTAGCTTTCATGCTCACCTATTTATCATGTATTTTATTGTTCCTCATAAACCTGCTTTATTTAATTAAGCTGGAACTGCCCTGTCTAAGCCCATGCTGATTTCACACTAACACTGATAAATTACGCTATTAATTTACCTGTCTTAAAAAGTTATTAGACTTAAGTATAATTATCAGCATTGGCACTGTCTCCTCTTTTGTAATTTATTAGTACCTTTAACTTAGAAATTTATTTGGTAGCAGATTTTAAAACAATCACTGATTTCATTTGTAACTCTAGTCTCAGAAATATCTTTTTGTTTTTAGTCTTTTTAAACTGCAAAGCATATTTCATTTAAAGGAATACTTTATCCAAAAATTGCATGACATTTTCTATATGTTACTAACCCCATATAATTTGTACTGATGGCCGAGAAAAAATGTAAATCTCATGCTTTCATCAAGAAATGACATATTGAAGATTCAAACTTAGTGGGACCCTGTGGGTACCAGTCCTAGACAATAGCTGGCAAGGTGAAAAATGTCTAAGAAAAAAAGAAATAAACTTCTCAGGTAACTCATTTTGCATCAGCCACATGCCCGTTAATCATTTGTATGGTCAAAATATTCAAAATTTGCTCATTTTTTGCTGACATATTAGTTACTTCCTTGGATTATATCTTTCAAGGAAAGATATAATTCCCACAGTACTATGCATTTGAATAGAAGACACACACACACAGTATTGTGGGAACTAAGTCTTGGAACAATTCACATTGAAATGATAGATAGATAGATAGATAGATAGATAGATAGATAGATAGATAGATAGATAGATAGATAGATAGATAGATAGATAGAGCTTAAATGGATATCAGACATGTGGATGATGCAACAGTGATGAGTTAATGAGATATTTTTTTCATGGATGCTTTTCACATTACTTGTCATTGTCCAGAACTGGTCACAGCAGAGTTCCACTGAGTTTCAAAGTTCAATATGTAATTTCTCCAAGAAAACATGAGATTCGGTCGGCATGGTGGTGCAATGGTAGCGCTGCTGCCTCTCAGCTAGGAGACCTGGGTTTGCTTCCCGGGTCCTCTCTGTGTGGAGTTTGCATGTTCTCCCTGTGTCTGCATGGGTTTCCTCTGGGTGCTCCGGTTTCCTCCCATAGTCAAAAGACATGCAGGTTAGTGCATTGGCGATCCTAAATTGTCCCTAGTGTGTGCTTGGTGTGTGGGCATGTGTGCCCTGCGGTGGGCTAGCACCCTGCCTGGGGTTTGTTCCTGCCTTGCACCCTGTGTTGGCTGGGATTGGCTCTAATAGATCCCCGTGACTCTGTGTTAGGATATAGAGGGTTGAATAATGACTGACTGATGACTGAAACATGAGATTCAAAATTCCTCTCTGGCACCATTATCAACTACATGGGATAAGTAACAAATAAAAAATATCACTTTTAGGTGGAATATTCCTTTAACTCAATAATCTGAAATCTTATCCACTGTTGCTACATGCAGGATACATTGATATGAGACATACAGGAATGGTATTTTTTTTTTTATATTACCACATTTTTGTCTTGCCTTAATGGTCTGATATTGCCACTGCTCATGGAAAGCAAACTTCTCTGTTACATCAAGAATGACAGATCAGAAAAAGGAAACAAGTGTGGCACCTCTGCAAGAGAACCACCACTTTCAACCCTCGCAAACATATCCCATTTTTCATATCTGGAAAAGATTTGGGATTAAATTGCTCAGAGATCTTTATATAGACAACATCTTTGTATCCTTTGAACAATTACATTCCAAATTTAACCTTCCAGCTACACATTTCTTTCACTATCTTCAAATTAGAAACTTTGTTAAACAGAACCTGCCCGATTTTCCTCATCTCGTACCATCCACCTTGCTAGAAAAAATACTGCTCAACCTTGAGGACTTAAACACCATTTCAGCAATTTATCAAATTTTATTAGAATCCCTTCCTTTTAAAGATCCAAGAGGACAATGGGAAAAAAATCTCTTAATTAATATATCAGAAAAGGAGTGGAAGGTAGCAGTGCAGAGAATTCACTCGAGCTCCATATGCACAAAGCATAGAATTATTCAACTCAAAATTATATATATTGAGCTCATCTGTCTCGCTTAAAACTGTCCAAAATGTTTCCAGGGCAGGATCCAACCTGTGAACACTGCAACCAAGCTCCTGCCTCACTGGGTCACATGTTTTGGGCATGCACCAAATTAACTTCATTTTGGACCAAAACTTTTAAGTGCCTTTCAGACAGCCTTGGTGTCACAATCCCTCCTAACCCACTAAAAGCTGTGTTTGGTGTTCTTCCAGATGGATTTGAAGTGGAGAAGGACAAGCAAAGTGTGATTGCATTCACTACACTTTTGGCACGCAGACTGATTTTGTTAAATTGGAAGAATCCTAACTCTCCTCTGATAAGTCAGTGGGAAACCGATGTTTTATATTATTTGAAATTGGAAACAATCAAATTCTCAGTTAGGGGATCTGTACAGAATTTTTGCAAAACCTGGCAGGATTTAATCAATAATATTTTAGAATAAGAAGAATTTTCTTTTCCTTCCCCATTTATCTTTTTTTGCCCTATTAAACTCAATAATTTAGGCATGCTTACAAGCCTTAAGTAGTACTCCTTTGGCCATGCTCTCCTTCTCAGGGGTGGGGTTTGATTTGCTTTCAATCCTATTTTTTATAAAAATTGATCTATATGTATGGAATGATTACAATAAAATGAATAAAAAAAAAAAAGGAAAAGGAAACAAGTACTTCAGATTTTGAATAAGTAGATGTTTTAGCAGATCATATATATATATATATATATATATATATTACAGTGATCTTCAAGGATCGCTTATATCACCAAGAAGATATTAATAAGAAGAGCATTGTCTAAAAACATAATAAAAAATAACTGAAAATTACAGGTGCCAGTGCAAATATCAATGTTGCCTTTCAGACTTAGTTCGGGCTATTATTTCCCATGTGGTGCAGAGACTGCGCCCTCCACAGGGAAGAGTTCCTCCTTTTTATTTTTTGGACTTTGTCGCAATATTGGAAGAGCCATTACATTGTAGTCAACCTTACAGAGGAATCTACCTCACTTTGGTTTTTGTTCTTCTTGGGTGTAGCCATAAAAAGCTGGTCTCCAGGCCCCACCAGGAAAAAAGGAGAACATTCTATGAGGCATTAGGAGTTCTTTGGCCTCCAACAGACAACTACCTTTTAGACAACTAATTTAGTTTATGAGAGACTGAAAGACAGTCATTTTCAGTTTTGCCATAAATTTAAAAGCCACAGTATCCATAGATTGAACCCATAATTTGTCCTCCTTTGTGGGTAGATTGATACCAATCCGTTTCTCATGTTACAGACCACTCATCTTTTCCGTATTTTCATCTTCTCCACAAAGAAAAATGGAATAAAAAAACAATATAAAGCATAGCGTTTGAGCATTTACTGTCTTGTTACTATTTCTTCAGAATAAAATAAAACCACCATTCATTTTGTAGGGGATGAACTTAAAGAAGTAATTCTGTTAACACTAAAATTATAATCTAAAAAATTAACAAAGAAGAGAAATTTATATGTAATCAGTCCAGGCCACATTCAGAAAAAAAAGGATGATGTTTTCAATTTGGCAGTCAGAATTTAGTTTATAAGAATGAAAATAACTCTTTAATCGAGTGTCTCATTTTAGGGTTATTATGTGACATTAAGTTATTGCATACTTACATTTTATACTGGTACTCAAATTTAATTTAATGTTAAATAATGCTGGATGTTTTGAATTCCTGAAGGATTACAGGCAACTGTTTCTCAGAGGAAGCTTCCCCAGTAGAGGGTTTTCATGGAACTAATTTCATCTTGCACTATGTTTTTTTCCCACTTATTTGTAAACATTAATTCATGGCAGGTTTTCCACCAACAAAGGAAATTGTGTGCCCAGAGGAGTAGGCTCAGTTCCATGATCGTTCTTTTTTCGTTTCTATTATATTGTCCCTGATTGTATAGAAATGAACAATGTGTTTGGAAAACATAAAAGGAATTCATTGACAAAATACATTTGATCCTATTTTATTTCTTTGGGGGTTGGAAATTAGTAAAGAAAATCCCATCCAGTAATTAGCCTGTTATGTTTTGATTAATTACCGAGTTGTGATTTTCTCCATCATTGACTTGCTTTCCACTACACTAAACACTGCATGCTAATTTACTTATCTATTATCTTGCATAGAATTTGGGCAAAACATTGAACTTTCATTGAATTTGGCTGTTGTCTTATCATATTGACACTTTAAACACAATGCTAAGAGTAAGAATGCAGAAAAAGCAAAGGGAATAGGGGAACAAAGACTGCGGAGATAGGGTAGAGGTGTGAATAATAATACATTTTATTTATATAGTGCCTTTCGTATTGTTATATTGGGCCACACAACTGGTAAGATGTGGCACTTTAAATGCCTAGTTTGGAGAAATCCACTCTTCTAAGTGCAGGTCAGCACTGCAAGCTGTGAATGCTTTATTTATTTATTTAAATTCAGAAGCATGCTACTCTTTTGCCGTTTTATCCATTTATTCTTTCAATACACTTGTTACAAAAACCTGAATATCTGCATTATGGATCTGTAAGGGGCTTTTAAACTTAACAAATAAAAAGCTATTGCTGCAGGCAAAGATTTGATTCCATGCTACCTTCTTCATTCAGAGCTTTCAATTCAGTTCCCCCAGCAATCCATTCACCTTTGCTTGAACTAGCAGATTTCACCGTGTGAACCTGCATGAGTACTCTATCCAGCAGACATTCCCCCTAGCATAATAAAAGATAAATAATCCAAAAAGTCTGTTTATAGGACATAACATCTAAAGAATAAAATTCTCTTCTTGTTTTTTAGGTAACTTGATAGTTTCCCTTTTAAAGCTAGATGATACAATAACTAAAATGAAAGTCTGTCCTTTTCTAAACCCTCTTTATCCCAAGCAGGGTCACACTTTGGTAAACTTTAATGATGTAAACAATACCGTGGCTATTGTTCACATTTTGATGGTTAAATTATGGTGAAATCTTTTACAGTGTTTGTAGAAATAAATGCTCCGGGCCATAGCACTAAACTGCTGAACTACTGACCTTGCTAACAGTCCCAAATTGGCGATGGACACACATAACCAGGGAGTTAAATCTCTTATTTGACAGATCTGATTGCTTAAATTTCATTTAAGCTGCTGTGAATCAACCCATTAAATTCCCAACAATAATAAACCTCCACTAGATGTACAGGCAATATTAACAAAATAAAATTGAACAAACATTATGGCAGAAGGAATGGTAGATTATGTACTATATAATAAACCGGTATGGTTTCTGTGTTTGTCTTTGTAATTGCATTGTTTTGTTTTAATAGCATTCATGATTTAATTCAATAGTGTGAGATACACTAGAAAATGCATACAGACATACAAAATGCTCTTGCAGGTGAACTAAATAGTTTTTGTGATGTTTTAATGCAAAATGTGAGTTGTAGACACCAACATTTTGTAAATGTTCAGGAAAAACAAGCTAATTCAGTTTGTTTGGGTTGAAATAAGCTATGAGAATAAACGTTAGAAAACATGAGTAGCTCTCGGCCATTTTCATTTTGTAAAAGTAGCTCTCAGGGGAAAAAAAGTTGGGGTCCCCTGCCCTAGACTGTATCAGATGCAGAACTGGAATTTCAGTATTAGATAATATAGCATTTAGAAAATTCTCTTTTATGAATGGAATTAAGTTGCACTAATTGTGCTACATAAAGGGCACCATTTTGTTTCATTTGTATTATTATTTTCAGGTATATTCTGTTTATTTTTGATGGACATTCTGCAAAAGACTTAACCCCTACTTATCTCTCACTGGCTAGTGGACAAACAGTAGTAACCAATCATAATCTTAAAAAAAATGTTTAATATTCATTTCTCTTGAGAAGAATCAATTAGAAATCCATGCAAGTACAGTTCCACAAATTTTAAACCTTTTGAGTGAGTTTATCGATTGAAGCCACCTATTTTTTTCTCCTACTTATTTAGACACATTATTGAACTGACTGCCCCAGTTGACCACATGAAAAGCTAACATTCAAATCAGGAGATGGAGTTGTAGTGAGGAACAAGCCAAGGTCAAAAGAAATCTTTTAAACAAGTCGTTAAACTACAATAAAATGAAAAATACGGAGAGAAAATGTTTTTTCCAGAATGAGAAGAAACCAAAGTTGATAATGGAAGAGAATTCACAGCCAGTAAATTGGGAAAAAACAACCAATGAATGTTGGAGTTTTTTTGCTTTTTTTAAAATTTGATTTATCCACAAACTTGGATAACCAGGAAGTGCACGATGCTTTAGCCTTTGACCTGATGATGTCACACACCACACACTTCCTGTTGACTTTACCCAGCAACAGCATGATAACCAGACTAAATAAAAATACACAAAATTGCAGCACTCGTAATGCAAACAATTTGTGTAGATGAAGAATACAATTTCTTTTTAATGTTGTTATTGTCATGAGTATTGAATTAGTCTGCAGTTTGTTTACAGTTTTTTCTTTATTCAATGCTTTTTTCTAATGGGTAGTTTAATTTTTATGTAACCTTTGTGGTGTAAAGTGTATTAATTTACTTTGGCTATTAATTTATTATGTTTGTAATATTTGATCATTTATCATTCTGCCAAAACGGCATCTTTGTTTTGAGATCTCTATTGCTGTTTTGAGCTTAAGTTGCTGGGACGCATCAAGGGGTTGCTAAGGGTGTAACCATGAAGTTACATCACGGTGATGTCAGTAAGTGCGTCAGTATTTAAGCTGGTTTGTCGGCATAATCAAATGTACAAGGATTTGGGAATAAGAGTTAGCAAACGAACTACTGTGGGTTATTGAATTCTTGACATTTCATCATGATTCTTTGGGTTACACCTTGGCTTGTATGGAGGAGAAGTTTGTTTTATTAAATTTCCAAACTTCTCACTTTGTTATTATGGGGGATCGTATGTAGACTGATGGGCAAAAATGGCAAATTTATCCATTTAAAGTTATATCTATAAAAAAATGACTGCAGAAATTGAAGGGGTCTGAAGAATTTATGAATTCACTATGTTTTGCACACTAGCAGGATTACTGCTCAGAGGTTACTGGTCAGTTTCACAAATTCTAGCCATATAATTCTGATAAACTTGTCTGACGATGCCATGAAGATTGCATACCTTAGGATGATTTGCAGTTATTTCATTCTAGCATTAATTTATGAGCATTTTGCTTATTTTTTTTTTTTTATAAGAAAACATCCAGTGTGTTGGTATTTTTGCTTATTAAGCCTTACACAATGATAGTGTCACTTTACTGGCAGCAGATCTATGCAACAGATTAAGGCAGCAATGAAAAATGACATGGAAATTCTATTCAATGTGACTAAGCCTTCCTTTTGTTTTTCAGTTTGGTTTTACTTTTATTTCTATTCTATTCAAATTCAGAACAGATGCTACATCTATGATAGTTGAGATATTAGTGTCTCCTACTAAATTATGAATGTAATATTTATGTATTGACTATTTACATAGATATATTATTTTTATATAACCCCATAAATAGTAATAATAATAAATTTTATTTATATAGTGCCTTTCCAATCTTTGCATGGATGGAAATTAAAGAGTTAGCAATGTTCAGTTTGAAAGCCAAGAACAGAGCAATGAAGAGCATTGAGGATTTCTATGACAGATTTCACATACCAGAGTAGATGATTATAAAGGTGCTGGACGTTGACAATGGAATGGTTACATGAAATAACCCTAACATACAGTATACTTCTTGTATTTGAATCAGGTTTACAGTTGAGGTCTTGTAGCTCAGAAAATAGGCTACAGTTTAGCATTGGATTAAAAGTGTCAGCTGTGCCAGGGCTGTTTTCTAAAATCTTGCCCAATCCTGTTCTTTTGTGTACATTTACCAGGGTGCTGTTATCATGTAATAGCCTTAAAGGTGTTAACGTATAAAAAACACAAACAAGCCCATGTATATTCTATACTGTGTGCGTCAACATTTGTCATGAGATCTGTTAAACATTTTGAAGTATAATCATCACTTTAAGTATTTGTTCTTGAGCATAAACTGTAGTAAAACAGGCAATATCAATTATTTCTCTTCAGCTGTTGACCTTTGAATGAATAAACTAAATTTCCAGTAAAACACTTACTTTCAGTAAATCTCACCTCTTCAACCTTGATAACAATTGAAAATCAATATTGTGAGCAAATTACAAGTGATATTTCTTATCTATGGTATGTTTTTAGTCTGTATTCCTGTGCATGTAGGAGTGGGTGAGCAGAGATCATATTGACTTAGCTAAATGTCAATATGGTCCTCTAACAGTAATTTGGACTTTAGATTAATTTAACTTCCTTCACTTCACTGTTAGAATTTTTTTTTTTTTTGTTCTTTATTTCGTCTTATACGATTTCTCGTATTAGAAATTTGTTAGTTTTCACATACCCCTTGGGGTCAGAGCGCAGGGTCAGCCATTGTACAGCGCCCCTGGAGCAATTACAGGTTAAGGGTCTTGCTCAAGGGCCCAGCAGAGTAGGATCTCTTTTGGCAGTGACGGGGATTCGAACCGGCAACCTTCAGGATACCAGCGCAGATCCTTAGCCTCAGAGCCACCACTCCACCCCGTTATAAATTATATTCAGAGTCTGCCATTTTTCTCTACTTGTGTTGTTATTACGGTTTTCTTACAGGTGTATCTGTAAGCCCTGTGTGCATAGCAAGCATTTGATTCTGTTCATAATCATCTAATTAATTATACAGTTATGAAGCAATTATATTATGGCACATCGAAATGATATTTAGAAAAATTAAAACATGAAGTATAAAAATGTAACGAGCAACAACTTTTATTTCATTTTCATACACAGAATGAAACTCGAAGTGATTTACAAAATGTCAAAGAAATAGTTACAAGAAAACAAACACAAAATGAAATTTAGATAAAAATAATAATAAACAAATATAAAAAGTAATTCAGTGCACACTTTATGTAAATATTAAAGATATAGACAATAATTAATAGAAAAGTAGAACCCTTATAGATGGAATTTTTTTCAAGTCTCTAAAGGTGAATCCAATGATGAGGTCACATGGCCATGAGTGACAGAAAAAAAAGCTCCAGATAAGATGGAGAAATAAACAAAATCTGCAGGGGTTCAAAAGACCAAAAGACTCTCCATCTGCAATTGGGCAATGTACCTAATGTTCAGAAGTAATTCCTGATTGATGATTCCATAATGAAGTCTATGGAAGAATTGGACTATGAGACATTATAAATATTCTTGAAGTGGCTTACAAAGACCTACTTCTACTTTCCAACAAGCACGAGATCAACCAAACTCCCGTTCCAGCATCAAGTCAGCTTTACAATGAGTATCTACCTACACTGCCGAAGAGCGTATATCAAAATTAAAGGACTATTCAAAACATAGTTTGTTCCCGGCCTGTCACTAACAGTATTTTGTTTAATATCCACATGAGATTTCTCCTAAGATTTAAGGATAATCTGTGTTGTGGACACAAGGAGTGCGTGAGAATTATTGTGAGTGCTGAAAAACAAGGGGCTTCATGTATAAATGATGTATACGCACAAAAATGTTGCATATGCCTGTTTCCATGCTCACATCATGATCTATAAAAAACATAGAGCCACACACACATTCTAACGGCAGCCTCCTCCCTTGTGTACGCACTTTTCTGCTCAGTTTGTCAAAATGTTGGTTTCCAGAATCAAAGCAGTGCTACTGTTTCTGTGTGGTCTCCCTTTTCCCAGATTCACATCAGTGATGTGGGATTTATCAAATCCACCAAAATTAATTGCATATCACAAATTTAATTTACTTGATTGTAATCATTCTGTAACAATATAGTGGTGCACGGAATGAACAAACTATTCCAAATACCATAGCTGCTTTAGCGTTGTTACTCTCTGAGCACCACTCCGAGTACTTTAACCCATTGTATGTGTGTGAAGGGTCATAGTTGCACAGCAGCTGATTGGAAAGCAGTACTTCAGGTTGTGTTGAGAGTGCATAGGATTATTGGGATACAACTTCCAGTCCTGGAGGACATTTATAGCACATGCTGCCTAAGGAAAGCCACAAGCATCTGCATGGATTCCACTCAGCCATGCTGCAGTCTCTTTGAAATCTCCAACCTGGCAAATGCTTCAGAGCCTTTCCTGCACAAACCTCGAGGCTCACAGTTTTGTCTCGAGCTATAAATGCACTCAATCAGTCCATCAAGTGATCCTGGTAGATCTGCTTGTACTTATAATTACAATAACCTCACTGTAAACTTGCACTACAAGTGAAACATTGCTCAACCTGAGCCGCTTTATGGACCATTTGCACTATCTGCACTGTATGCACATTTATTGTACTTATGCTTTCATATTTTATTTATATTGTGTTTATGAATTATTTTGATTGTATTTTTATTCTATATTTGTTATTTTATCATTTTACTAGCAAAATACCCGCGCTTCGCAGCGGAGAAGTAGTGTGTTAAAGAGGTAATGTAAACATATATATACATAAACATATATACTTATATATTCATATCTACATATACACATATGTATACTCTTTTACGCAGTGGTGTGCTGGGGAGGCAGCATTAAGAAGAAGGATGCCTCACGCCTGGACAAACTGGTGAGGAAGGCAGGCTCTATTGTAGGCATAGAGCTGGACAGTTTAACATCTGTGGCAGAGCGAAGGGCGCTCAGCAGGCTCCTATCAATTATGGAGAATCCACTACATCCATTAAACAGTGTCATCTCCAGACAGAGGAGCAGTTTCAGCGACAGACTGCTGTCACTGTCCTGCTCCACTGACAGACTGAGAAGATCATTCCTCCCCCAAACTATGCGACTCTTCAATTCCACCAGAGGGGGTAAACGTTGAACATTATTCAAGTTATTGTATGGTTTTTTTTTTTTACCTGCATTTTTTATTACTCTTTAATTTAATATTTTTTGCTGCTGGAATATGTGAATTTCCCCCTGGGATTAATAAAGTATCTATCTATCTATCTATCTATCTATCTATCTATCTATCTATCTATCTATCTATCTATCTATCTATATACATATACACATCCACATATATATATATATATACATACATCAACATATAGCAAAATACCCGCGCTTCGCAGAGGAGAAGTAGTGTGTTAAAGAGGTTATGTAAACATATATATATACATAAACATATATATACATATCTACATATACACATCTCTACATATACATATACAGTAATCCCTCGTTATATCGCGCTTCGCCTTTCGCGGCTTCACTCCATCGTGGATTTTATATGTAAGCATATTTAAATATATATCGCGGATTTTTTGCTGGTTCGCGGATTTCTGCGGACAATTTGTCTTTTAATTTCTGGTACATGCTTCCTCAGTTGGTTTGCCCAGCTGATTTCATACAAGGGACGCTATTGGCAGATGGCTGAGGAGCTACCCAACTTACTTCTCTCTCTCTCTCTCTCTTGCGCTGACTTTCTCTGATCCTGACGTAGGGGGATTGAGCAGGGGGGCTGTTCGCACACCTAGACTATACGGACGCTCGTCTAAAAATGCTGAAAGATTATCTTCACGTTGCTACCTTCTGTGCAGCTGCTTCCTGAAGCGACATGCTGCACGGTGCTTTGCATACTTAAAAGCTCGAAGGGCACGTATTGATTTTTGATTGAAAAACAAACTCTGTCTCTCTCTCTCTCTTTCTCTGCTGCTGACAGAGGGGGTGTGAGCTGCCGCCTTTAACAGCTTTGTGCTGCGGTGCATTGCATACTTAAAAGCCAAACAGCCCTATTGATTTGTTTGCTTTCCTATCTCTTTCTGACAGGCTTTGCTCCTGACGCGCACTCCTTTGAAGAGGAAGATATGTTTGCATTCTTTTAATTGTGAGACGGAACTGTCATCTCTGTCTTGTCATGGAGCACAGTTTAAACTTTTGAAAAAGAGACAAATGTTTGTTTGCAGTGTTTGAATAATGTTCCTGTCTCTCTACAACCTCCTGTGTTTCTGCGCAAATCTGTGATCCAAGCATGACAATATAAAAATAACCATATAAACATATGGTTTCTACTTCGTGGATTTTCTTATTTCGCGGGTGGCTCTGGAACGCAACCCCCACGATGGAGGAGGGATTACTGTATATACATATACACATCCACATATACATATATATACATATAGAAATTTACATATGTACATATATATATATATATATATATATATATATATATATATATATACATATAAATATAGACATACATATATACATACATACTTTTACATATATATATATATATACTGTATATACTGTGTATATATACATATCTACTTATTGGCTCCTGTATTTAGGATATAGCGGGTTGGATAATGGATGGATGGACATTTGTATGCATAGCCCTATTTGCCCGTTTTCGTTTTTTTTTGTTTCATCAGTAATATTTCAGCAAACCCGGAGCTTGTCAGTTCAAATCTTGGTACTGACACCACTGTGTGACCCTGAGGAAGTCACTTGACCTGCCTGTGCTGCAAAAAACAAAAGTAATGTAACAAATTGTACCTCAGATGTTGCAAGTTGCTGGAATAAAGGCATAAGTAAAATAGATAAATATGTATTATACACATAGGAAGTATTAATTTATTTTCAGTCAAGTCATCTGCAGCAAATGTTTATAAATGACGGTTTCTCCTTTTTAGATAGTGCGAACTGTTTCTTCTTCATTGAGGTTTTCTCTTGGAGAGCTTTTTTCATTTCATTGAAAATTAAAGCAGCAGCTGCCAAAATATGTAGCTTTCTTATTAATTTTTCAACATTGTGTAAAATAACTTTATAAAGTAACATAAAAGGTTTAAATACTGGTTATCCTTTTACACTAAAATATTACTAAAGAGATACAAAAAAAGTAAAATGCATATGTTCTTTTTCTTTAAGGAGATTTAATATTACTGAAGAAAGAAAAAAAAAACTAAAACAGCCAAATGGGGCTATGCATACAAACTTAAAAGGTTTAAATAAAACAGAAATATACACTTTTATTTTTACTTGCTTAACTTGTGGAGGGTGTATCCTGTAGCAAAGCCCTAACTTTTTTTGTGAAAGCCCGTTTCAGTCAATAAGTGTTAAAAAAAGGTGTAAAGATATTGACAATAAGCTACGCAAACCCACCAAGACATGGAATCGTTTTAAATCAAGTATCATTACATCTTCCTTTCTTAAAGAGAAATAAGGCAGTACTTATAAGCTTATATATATATATATATATAGACATACATACATACATACATATGTATGTATATATATATATATATATATATATATATATATCTATATATATGTATATATATATATATATATATATATATATATATCTATATATATATATATATATATATATATATATATATATATATATATATATATATATATGTATATATGTCTATATCTCTATATACATCTATATATATATATATATATATATATATATATATATATATATATATATATATATATCTATAACTATACATACATATATATATATATATATATATATATATATATATATATATAAATCCCCGCGAAGTACTGCTTTTAAATTTTTATTAAGAAGAAAATCTTTTAAATTGAGGGAAAATATCCCAATAGCAATTTGTTAAGGATCTGTTTTTTTGTGAAGCAGCCTTAACACAGCTTTTCCGCTGTTTTATAAACAAACGCCATATAAGGTCTTCCTTTTTCCTTGCTTCGCCAAGGAAGGAGCCTTTTTATTAAATCCAAGGGTTCTTCGCTTTTTTTTTTTTGTTTGTTTATTACAATTGTTATAGTTCTGTTTGTATACGATGTTGTCAGTTCATCACTCAGGTTGTAATATGACCAAGCTGTGCAAGCTTACTGTTAAGAATGCAACGTATAGTTTTACATGAGAAACGCAATCTTGCCTCAAATCAATGGCAACCTTTTTAGGTCTATGAACTTAATTTAAAGTTTACGTTTACACAGTGCTTTCTTTCTGAAGTACCTGTACTCATGAATATGTCTGTATGCGTCAGTCGCTCAAATCCCCACGCTTCGCACTGGCGAAGTACTGCTTTTAAATTTTTATTAAGAAGAAAAGAAAACCTTTTAAAATTGAGGGAAAATATACCAATAATAGTTTGTTAAGGATCTGTTTTTTTGTGAAGCTGCCTTCACTCGAGTGATCACTTCGAGCTGACTTGCTGGCTAACCATAAGCGTTACCTGGTAGGTAACCACCCATACAATCAGATTGTGAATCAGACTACGAATGCCATGAATGTAATTACCCCGATCTACATGCTGTCAAATAAACGAACCACACGCCGTGGCGCAATTTTAGGGGCTTCGCCTCTAGCACTGACGTCCGAGGTTCGATTCCCGTAAGGGAGTGAAGTGAGTGGGTGGTTACCTACCAGGTAACGCTTACGGTTGGCCAGCAAGTCAGGTAACATCAGCCACGGTGCCTTCAGTTGTGAGAAGCAGATCATAGAATGGATGAAAATAGTTTACTGTCAAATAATGCAAAGAGTACGCGACACGTCTTTCCCCCTTATTCTTGGCTCATCAGGCGTACACACTCACTGCACTCGCTTACGGTAATCGAACCTTGGACGTCAGCGCTAGAGGGGCTTCGCAGTGGTGAAGTATTGCTTTTAAATTTTAATTAAGAAGAAAAGAAAACCTTTTTAAATTAAGTCTTAAAAAGAAGTGTAAAGATATTGACAATAAGCTACGCAAACCCACCAAGACATGCAATCGTTTAAATCAAGGCGTGAGTCGAAAAACACCATCCCATAATATTAGTTAACGATTAACACATTTTTATATGTATTGTAAGCATACAATACAACTGATAATATGTTGCGCTTATTTATCTGTTGTACTGACATTTTTGCGCGTTTAATGGCTGAAATCTAACGTGGTTTGTGCCCTTCAGAATGAAAAGAGTTTGCATTTACCTTTTTAATAAAAGGCGAGCTTTTAAGCCTGAGAAATCACCCCGTAAATGCACATGTTTAATTGCACATGTGTTAATATGTATGCTTACACAGTATTAAAAGACACTCAACAATTACACAGTATTAAAAGACAGTCAACAATTAACGTCATTTACCTTCGTTCCCGTGTTTGACTTGTGCTGTAAATCTCTTCCTCGTTTTCAGTTCACGTGATTACGTAGGAGGCGTAATATGTGATGACGCAATACGTGACTCCGCCTCCTCCATTAGAGTATATGGACAAAAAACAGGTTCCAGTTGTGACCATTATGCGTAGAATTTCGAAATGAAACCTACCTAACTTTTGTAAGTAAGCTGTAAGGAATGAGCCTGCCAAATTTCAGCCTTCTACCTACACGGGAAGTTGGAGAATTAGTGATGAGTGAGTGAGTCAGTCAGTGAGTCAGTGAGGGCTTTGCCTTTTATTAGTATAGATAGGAAAATAAGTTTATGGAGGATTTGCATATTGAATCTCATTGTGCCATACAATAACAATAAAGGAATTCAATTCAATTCAATTCAATAGAAGAGAGCGCGTATTTACAGATGATGACGACTGGCTTCTAAGTTGATTTAAATTTCCAAGAGCTATCCTCTTGGTGTTATGTGCTGTTAGAACACTAGAATGTATACATGATATAATTTTTATGATGAAATCCATTAAAGTATGCATATTAAATTTTACAGATAAATTTTAACTTCATTTAAATAATGTATACTGCTAATAATTAAACATGTGAGAGTGTGGTGGTGCAGCGGTTGTTCATACCTCGTACTTGATGCTTGCTGGGACTGGCACAACCCTGGATGGATAGAATAATTAAGCATGTATAATGCAGATTTTTCAGTGTTCCATAAAAGTCTTGAAGAATCGGTATTCTAAGCTTACAGCTGGTTTTACATTACAGAGCTCATTGTGTGGCGAATGGTTATGTGGAGAAAGAAAACAGAAGGACAGAAATTGGGGTTGGTACTGCTGAATTAAATTATTACATCCAGGGTTGCGTGTGTTCCAGCAAGCATCTTGCTAGAGGCAGGAACAATCTCAGGATGAGGTGCCAGCTCATCACTACTGCTGTACTACCACTGCACTACTGTGCCCCCACGTGTTTAATACATGCTTTAATGCATTTAATCATGAAAATTATATCAAGTATACATCTGACTATTCTAAAATGTTCAGAGAGCTGTAATATCATGAATGTAATGTATTCTGTATGGTGATCACTGCCTGCTCGTTCCTGTTTGCGTAAGACAAAACCCATTTAAAAAGCACATAGTGATAAATGATTGGGTCAGGGAACACATAGAATATGAAGAATTTAACGTGCTACTTTAGTTCCAATGGGATTTGAATAGTTGAAATTAAATATTGATTTTTAGATGAAGTTTACAATGTTCTACTTTAATGACAAAATAAATTAGGAGATTAAAGTGGAAATTTTGAGACTAAAATCTACGTTTTAACCTTTTTTTCTTCACTGTGTCCCTATTTTTTTCTTTTCTCTTTCTACCCTAATAAGCTTCCATATGACACTCTGACTTAGGGGCTACGACTCTCCTTTTCACCTTGACTTTGACATCTAACCACTTCTTTTTAATTTTGGGCACTGTGTGACTTTCTGAACTTGAACTTTTGAGTGCCACTCCACCAGTTTCCTTTTGTTGCTCATACCACTGAGCTACCAAAAGTATGTTTTTTCTTTTCTCCACTTCACATTCACTTAAGTTTTGCCATTGTCTTGTCACAAAACGTTGAACGTAAGGGGCTATGTATATTGATTTGCATATTCAAAGAGACGAAATTCTGGGAGGAGTTGGAGTGGGGCAGCAGGTGCCTGCACATGCGTTACATTTCACGCTGACTGGGATTTATGGGGAGAAAATGCATGGGAGTTGTCTTATGCACAGTTTTTGTACATCTGGATTTTTTTGTATGTACGCACTTTTACAGTTTTGTCTGTACGCCATGTTTTAGTGTGAATTCTACGCATGGCGTTATATATGAGGCCCCAGGAGATGATTGAGACAGAAGAGATTGTGGTCAAAAACAAATAAGGGTCAGAATACCAGACAAACAAGAATGGGTAGTTAGGATTCAAAGGGCAAAGCAAAGTTGTTATGACTCTTATGTTTAGTTTTTCTAAATGTTTTCTGAGGCTCAAAAATATTTAAACGTTAAGAGGGGTGTTTACTACTACTACTACTACTACTACTACTAATACATTCCATTTATTTATCACCTTTTAGAGACAATAGAATTTAACAGTCACACTTATTTTTTGTTTATGTTTTGTTTCAATGCGCATTTACTTATGTTATTTTTTTGTTATTCCGTGGCATACCTTCTGTGGGCATTGCCATTTGATGACTTTAGTGTTGACTGGTTGTGATGGGGCCGTTAAGGTTGATATCAGGGATTATTGAAAGCATGAAATCACATCACTCACCTACTGGCTAATGCCTTCAGTCATCTGCTTCTCAAGAATCCTTTGCATTGTTTTTAACATGGTTACAAATGACCAGTCTTGATAGTGGAGCCAGATGTCTTGTTAATCCGCAATGCTGAGAGTTCAAGAAGAAATATATTATAGAAAAATTATTTTCAAGAGGGGCGGCACGGTGGCGCAGTGGGTAGTGCTGCTGCCTCGCAGTTGGGAGATCGCAGTTGGGTTCCTCCCTGCGTGGAGTTTGCATGTTCTCCCCGTGTCTGCGTGGGTTTCCTCCAGGCGCTCCGGTTTCCTCCCACAGTCCAAAGACATGTAGGTTAGGTGGATTGGCGATTCTAAATTGGCCCTAGTGTGTGCTTGGTGTGTGGATGTGTTTGTGTGTGTCCTGCGGTGGGTTGGCACCCTGCCCAGGATTGGTTCCCTGCCTTGTGCCCTGTGTTGGCTGGGATTGGCTCCAGCAGACCCCCGTGACCCTGTGTTCGGATTCAGCGGGTTGGAAAATGGATGGATGGATGGATTTTCAAGAGTTCAGAAAAAGTGGGATTTTCTAGCAGCAGCTTAAAAGCAGTGGTATTCAGAAAGAATACTGTCAACTGGACTGAACTGAGAGAGAGAGCAGAGATAACAGAAATAAGCAACGCAAAGAGGGAACTGTAAATGAAGAACCATTACAAAATTAGAGAAACGGTTCCAAAAATGTATAGAGGATGGTTCTGAGATTATTTGGTGGTAACAAAAGGGGTCAGATGGTTAACCAATTGCAAAGTGTTTACAAAGGGTAATATATAAATATTGACCTAAATTAATCTGAATGTTCTGGTGACTTGTTTTCCTGGAGGACAGAGAAATATATTTAAAATATCTTTCAAGGATAAGATAATGAAGAATGGATACGATAAGTGGACCATGTTACTCAGCCCCCTCAGCCTTACATACTATTTACTCCCGACTCCTTCCGTCTGGGTCTTTTGCCATACAGTGGTTATTTAATATCTATCACCTGACAGCAGTTGTAGGGGAAATTAAAACCGGGAGCTCTAATTGTGACTTACTCAAACTGTCCTCTCCACTGATGGTTCCTGTTAACCTTTAAACTGCCACATACTTGGGGGGTTAATGCACCCCCGATCGGCAAATACTTTTTTTTGCTACACTTTTCAAGGAAACGTCACGATTCAGCAAGAAAAAGTGAAATTTTAATGGAACACATTTTTTTCATGCAAAGAGCATCACAATTACTGCAACACTGATCATTTTACACACAACCAATGAACTGTAAAAACTATTTAAAAACTGCTGCAATATTCTATTATTATATGTACAAGGTGCAACTGACACCATTGATGAAATTCAGTAAATCACCGAGCCAACTGCGCTTGAACTGGCTGCACACAAGCACACAGAGGCCAATGCTGATGCTTGCAGGCTAGTCTAGTGCAGAGGCTGAATCCCAGGACAGTGATGCTGCAGTGCTGCATGGGGCGGCAGTGGTCATGAGCTGGCTGCCCAACAAATGTATGGCACTGACTATACCTAGCTCTGGTGTGCTTGCAAATTCAACTGGGAACTAACTATAGCCGGTTGCAGTGTTCAATGAATGTATGTCGCCGAATATACTTGGTTCCTGTGTGCTGGCAAATTGCATTGGGAACCGACTATAACTGGTTGCAGCGGTTTAATGGTTAAGATTATGGTAAGGCTAAAACATATAAAACAGTAACAAAACATACACAACTGGTCCGGACAGTAAAGCTATAAATATATCTTTATACCCACAGAAAATCCAAATAAGTAAAAATTAACATAGTTCAAAATCCTAAAATGAAGCCTGTTTTGAAATCCAAAAACTTGCACACTAAGAACAGTGGATTTGCATGTTTCATAACAGTAATGCCAGAATTGCTTTTATGACTTGCCACAAAATGAGAGAAATATTTTTAATCAAGGAAAAGTAATCCAAAAGAAGCAAGGATCTATACAGTGTGACAGATTGGGGGCACTCTGTCTCCCTTGAACCCTCGGACAATACGTCAAACACCAGATAAAAGTCCAAGAATTAATTTAATATAATAATAAATGTGCACAAAGAACCCTCCACTCCACAATACTCGATAAACAATACAATTCTCCAAATAATACACAAACCTCCACTCTCAGTCGCTTAGTCACCCTGCCTCCCAACTCAGCTCGTTTGTCTGGGATTTCCAAGAATCCTTTATAGTCCTTGACCCGGAAGTGCTTCTGATCCCTCAGTCCATGTGATTATTCAGCACTTCCGGGTCAGATAAAAACTCTCCTTCTTCATCCCGGAAGTACGTCATTTCTTCTGTTCATGTGACTGGGACGTACTTCCGGGTTATAGGGGAAATACACGTCCTTGTGCCTCCCTGCAGCAACTCCTGGTGGTCCCCATGGTAGCCAGCAGGGTTGTGCATAAAAACTCTGTTGTCCATAATTCCCTGCTGGCATTCGGGGCACCTCCATGCTGCAAGGAGGGCTCCATCTAGCGGCCTGGGGGTATTGGCCGGGATGAATGGCCAGCCTATCTCACAACAGTCAAACCAAAAGAACCATTAAAAAATTATAATTAAATGCAAAATAAAAGGGAAAACTTAAAATTAAAATACAAAGTTCTCACTTTCCTAAAAAGAAATATATCTATTATTTTAAACTAATGCAATAAAAAAGAAAGTACCACATTTAAAATAATCTAAAAAAGAATAGCAAAATACAAAATAGGGTCAAAAAGTGCAAAGAAAAAATGTAAAATATTAAACACTTAAAACACCAACCAAAAGCCAAAACAACTGAGCCAGTTTAAAATATAAGGCCAGAAATTGAATAACCAAAACAAAAGTCAAAAAATTTAATCTCAAATTATCAAAATACTTTCCAAGTGTAAGAGCCAATATTAAAAAGGTAATGTTAAAGTTAAAATTCACATCAGTATTTGCGTAATTTGAAGTTTCACATAGTTATTTTGAAAATGGTATAGTCCTTTAACACCTGTAATGTAACATGGAGTAGATGTTCATCAGCTATTGCTGTTCATAGCAGGTAGCCACTTAGGGAAATACTGTTAGGTTTGCTTTGCAAACAGAAGGAATACAATGGCATGCAGTTTTCTGACCATATGTCCATGTATCGGAAATCTGGGCTTACTGGGCTTTGGTTTTATTGTTTGCATAAATGAGGAGGGCTGAAATGTGGGGACAGCAGTGGTGAGGAGACTGCAGACGATTGAAACATTTGTTTGAAACTGTGTGTGGGGTACAAGGGGTTAAGATGAATTTTGTATTTTTAAATGTTTTAAACTGTTTATTTGTATATGCTTGTATATTGTAATCTTTTTAGTTAGCCAATAAAAGGTGTCATTTTGCTTGATGTTTCACTTTATTTGTATAGGTAAGAAGAAAAAATGATATTGGAAATGGTTACTTATAAAACTGATCGTATTTTTACTCTTAATATATTGAAGTTTGTTCTTGTTTACAAATTTTGATTAAGTAATATTCTATTAAAGTCCATATGCCCAGTAAGTATAGGATAGGAACTTAGACAAGTGTAATTTTTCTGTTTATTTTTGTATGAGGTTTTTTTGCTTTAAATTTTAACTAAATATTTTGAAGCAAAGACTGTGGAATTATTTGCATACGAATCACATTTACTACCTGAACCAATGAAATGAGATGAAGCTGCCGAATTTTGGAAACCCTGGAACAAAGTACCTACACAAATACTAAAATAATTTAGAACAATTTTCAGAGAGGGGTGCAAAGACCTCAGGTGTTTTAGCAAGACCCAAATAAAGCACCTGAGGGCAATTATAAAATGATCAGGGGTTGAATTACAATGCTTACGTAAAAAATTAACAAAAGGGCAACATTACATCAAAAACAGAACTCTAGATAAAAAACATTAAGCAAGTGTAAAGTGCAAGAAAAAAATGCAAAACATTTACTGTTTTATTTCATCCTTATTTTCATTGAATATTAATGTTTTCTGATGTGTTTATACATATAGATAGATAGATAGATAGATAGATAGATAGATAGATAGATAGATAGATACTTTATTAATCCCAATGGGAAATTCACATATGTGTGTGTTTGTGTAAATATTCGTATATTTTTGCCAATTTACATTTTCATTTGCCTTGTTTGTTATGTTCATTTATTTTTATTGAATATAATTGTGTTCTGGGCGGCACGGTGGCGCAGTGGGTAGTGCTGCTGCCTCGCAGTTGGGAGATCTGGGGACCAGGGTTCGATTCCCGGGTCCTCCCTGCGTGGAGTTTGCATGTTCTCCCCCGTGTCTGCGTGGGTTTCCTCCGGGTGCTCCGGTTTCCTCCCACAGTCCAAAGACATGCAGGTTAGGTGGATTGGTGATTCTAAATTGGCCCTAGTGTGTGCTGGGTGTGTGGGTGTGTTTGTGTGTGTCCTGCGGTGGGTTGGCACCCTGCCCAGGATTGTTTCCTGCCTTGTGCCCTGTGTTGGCTGGGATTGGCTCCAGCAGACCCCCGTGACCCTGTGTTCGGATTCAGCGGGTTGGAAAATGGATGGATGGATGGATAATTGTGTTCTACTGTATACATATATATTTTTTTTATCATTTATTTGGTTGATCATTTACAGTATTTAAATAGATTATATGCTGTTATTCTTTACACTGCTGCTTATACTTAACATTGCTATACTTTATGTAGTTTAGATATTGTAAATGTTTCTTTTACATGACTCTATAACTCCAAATACTTTACATGGAATAACTAATGTTATTTTGTATTAATGTATGTGTTTATAAATAGTTTCATTACATGCAGAAGGTTGATTAGGACATGTATGACTTTCACTATATTCTATACACAGGACAATAATGACCCTATAATTCTTTCTTTCTTTCTTTCTTTCTTTCTTTCTTTCTTTCTTTCTTTCTTTCTTTCTTTCTTTCTTTCTTTCTTCAGTATATGTGGGATACAGCATTTGGAACGAGCAGGAAACAACTTGACTCTGTTTGACTCCTTGTACTTCTGCATTGTGACGTTCTCGACTGTTGGCTTTGGGGATGTTACTCCTAAGATCTGGCCTTCCAAGCTTTTGGTGGTTATTATGATCTGCGTGGCTCTGGTAGTTTTACCCATTCAGGTACATAAATTTGAAATCATACTATTGCATAATACATTTTTCTCACTGGAAGAATGTTGCTGATATATGCTTTGAAATTCATTTTTAGCATGCTAGGAAATAATGATTTGTATCAACAAACTTAAATTAGAAAGTAAGTCTAATTTTGATTTAACTTTGTTATTGAAAATTAGTAAGATTAAAGCAAACTTGATGTTTTCTAGTTTGAACAATTGGCATATTTATGGATGGAGAGACAGAAATCTGGTGGGAACTATAGCCGTCACAGAGCTCAGACCGAGAAGCATGTCGTATTGTGTGTGAGCTCCCTGAAAATTGACCTGCTTATGGACTTTCTTAATGAATTTTATGCCCATCCCCGATTACAGGTAATGCTGCTCACCTTTAATATCTAAAAGAATTCTAAATAAGTCCAACCTAGATGATAGTATATTTAAAAATACATTTAGAAAATGTTTTATTGACAAAATTGCTTTAATATGGGATGGCATGATGGCATAAGGCTTAAAACTACTAACTTGTAGCTCCAGCATCTTTTCTTTAACTCATAACCTGGACACTGTCAGTGTTGAGCTTGTTTTGTTGCCCCCTGCCCCAGGTGGGTGTGGATTTTTCTTCAGTGGCACAGTTTTCTTCCATTTTTCATACAGTTGTGAGGTATAAGTTAATAAGCCATTCTAAACCAGCTATATATAAGTTTGGATTTGGCAGTGAGATATACTGGGATCTTGTCCAAAGCTGATTCCTCTCATGTGGGGTGAGTTCTGGCCCCCTGTGACAATGAATTGAATTACGGAGCATGAGAATGTTATGTTTTAAAATAGGAGGTCATGATGGTGGAGTAGTTAGTGCTGCTCTCCCACACCTCTAGAGTTGTTCTTTCAAATCTTGGCCAGAGCACTGATTTTAATGAGTTTGGGTGGATTTTCTCCAATTCTCCCTGCATCCCAGTGATAGCCAGTTTCAGCTCATTTGTGATTCTAAATTAGTGTTTATGTGAGGATGCTCTACTGTGAACCTGTGTCTTGTCCATTTTGGGTTTTTGTCCCATGCTGTTAGAATAAACTAGAACTGTCTGCATTTCTGTGCTTGGAATAAAGTTGACTGGAAATTAACGATTATTTTAAAATATACTCTTTTGTTGTTTAATGTTGTAATAATGGCAATTGACAGTTCTCGCCCTAGTGAGCTTGTTGTGACACCATGTAGGAAAGGATAGCACATGTGCATTTGAATAACATGCTGAAGCCCTGAAGGTGAGACATCAGTGAATGTAAATGATTACGGCAAGGCCATTCAAAACTGAACTGTGAAATGGAAATGTCAATTGTTGTCTTCACCCCATTAAACAATCGACTTGAGCTCCCTATTGATGCATCTTCCATTTAAGTGTTTATGTGAACAAAATGCACTTCCTTAATTTTGGGGATTGTGATATCTTTGTTACAAATGTCACATACATGCATGCATTTTGTATCGCACTTACACAATTCAGGGTCTCTAGAAACAAGTTCTCATATCAGGATCAGTGGATGCAAAACAGGAATCAAAGACGGACAAGGTGCCAGTCTGTCATAGACAACACTCATACTTAAACCTGTTTAGAGGTGAGCCCATGGGAGGAGGGACCCACTTTACCTCTTCGGCCTGTGCCCGGCCGAGCCCCATGGATGCAGGCCCAGCCACTAGGCACTCGCCATCCAGCCCCACCTCCAGGTCTGGCTCCAGTGACCCGCGTCCGGGTGAGGGAAAACGCCGTCCAAATTTTTTATTCTTCATAGGTGGTTTACTGAACCGCTGTTTGTCTTATCCCTCACCTAGGACCAGTTTGCCTTGGGTGACCCTACCAGGGGCATAAAGCCCCAGACAACAGAGTTCCTATGAACATTGGGACACACAAACCCCTCCACCACGATAAGGTGGCGGTTTGAGGACAATCATAGACTACAACCAATAAAGCAGTTAAACTTAGTTTAACAACAAGTTATATAAGAATATAAAATATCACGGTACGGAGCCCCATAAGTGTCAAACAAAACAAAAAATCCATTTGAACGAATTATTAACTCATTCAAATGAATTATTTTTATTTTTTCTCTGACTTTTATTTCAGTAGTACAGAGCCCAGTTCTGTGTTACTTCTTTCGAAGAGATTATTCTTATTTTTCCACCTTGCAGTTCAGTTCTTATTACGGAGCCCCATACGATTTTTCTGGCATACAGTTCAGTGAACCAGAAGTGAACTGTAAGGTGTGCATTAACATCAGTGAACCAGAAGAAAACTAGTTGGAAGACCACCGCAGTTGAAACGGTTCTTTTGAAGAGTCCTGAAATGACTTTCAAACACAGGAGAAGTTACAGATGGATTTATGGAATTTTCTTTGAGAACGTGATATTCTGGAGTCAGTGGTGGAAACGTTAATGGAAGAAAAGGTAAATTTAAAGTCTAGTCAATAATGACACTGAACAGCGTAGAATAGACTGAAATCATTGGCTGGATTTACTCTTCCAGTTCTGATTCCCTAAACTGCATACTAGGAAAAATAAATAGCTACTGAAATGAGAAAGAAAATAAAAAATAATTAGTTTGAAATTACGTAACTTTTTCAAATGAGTTACATAATTCGTTTAAAAGAATTATGTAATATGTTGGAATGTATTACGAACTGGATTTTTTTTTTTTTGCCTGACACCTATGGGGCTTCATATCACAGAGCAAAGGTTTTTCTTTTTCCCCCATCAATTAGATAAATATTCGTAAAACAGATGGGTTTTCAATTGCTTCTTAAATACATGGAGGAAGTCAGCAGTACAGATGGAGTTGGGCAGCTCATTCCACCAACTACGAACTACACAGGAAAAAAGTCCAGATTGAGACTTGATACCACACAGAGTCGGCTTCACTAGACACTGTTTACCGACAGGCCTGAGTGGGCGAGAAGGAGCATAGCACCTCACCAGCGTCTCTGTATACGCTGACCTGCTGGCTACTCTCTAGGCAAGCATTAGGGATTTGAACTTAATGCTTGCTGCTACAGGGAGCCAATGTGGTGACCTGAAGAGAGGAGTGACGTGTGCCCGTCTTGGCTGATTAAATGCAAAATGGACCACTGCATTCTGGATCATCTGCGGTGGCTTGATAACACATGTGAGTACTCTTACCAAAAGCAAGACGCGACAAGACCAAAGCTAGTCATTTTGTTTATCTCCTCCTGTGCAACTGGTTGCATCAGGCAAAAAGCATTTTCCGTTGATTTCGATGAACAGCTGTGGTTTCCACGTTTTCCCATGCAATGCTGATGTTTTTCACTTCATTTTGGAATGTTCCTTGCCAGGTTGCTCGGGGGCTGCCAAATTTCCTACTTCTCCCTGGTGGGACCCAATGGATTGCAGTCGTTGGGTGGCAGCTGTTTGGCATCCATAGGATGTGCCCTGCAAATGGCATTCTGTGCTGCATAATTGGTCTCTTCCTGACTGCCAGAGTCAGCTCCTTTTAGAATTTCAACATTGGTGATGCTTGTATGTGACAGCAGGTGACACCCAGGATTCTTCTCAGGCAAGCAGTCATAAATCAAAGTGACTGTGATCATCAGAAAAAGACTGTTTACTGTCAAAGTGAAAACAGATTTCTGCAAAATGGTCAAATTACTTACAAATAAAAAACATAAAATAAATAACCCCTTAATTATTATTTCACTCAAGTCAGTATGTAGGAGATGTACCTTTGTCAGCCATGTCAGCCCTGAGTATGTGTGCACATGTCTCTTTCAGCTTTGCACATCTGGACAGTAGAATTTTTCTTCATTCTTTTTTGTAAAACTGCTCATGCTTTATCAGGTTGTATGGAGATCAGGAATGAACAGTCTTCTTGAAGTCCAGCTACAAATTCTCAACTGGATTGAGTTCTGGACTTTGATTTGACCACTCCAGGACATTAACATTGTCGTTTTTTGGCCATTCCCTTGTACTGTAGTTTTGGGTTTAGGCTTATAGTTATTCTATTGCTGCAAAGCAAATCTTCTCACAAGGCATAGGATTTTTGATGTTGATTTTCCTTCAGGACTTACCCATATTTTGCTGCATTCATTTTACCATCACAAGCATTCCAGGGCCTGCTAAGAGAAGCATCCCCACAGCATGATGCCACCACCACCATGCTTCACGATGGGGGTGTTATTTTTTTGATAATGTGCAGTGTTTAGCTTAAGCCAAATATGATGTTGAGTCTGATGGCCAGAAAGCTCAATAATGATGTCATCAGACCATAGTACCATCTTCCAGCTGACTTCGGAGTCTCACATGTACCTGTTGACAAAATGTTTTGAATTTTTTTTTAAACTAATGTCTTTGCCACATTTGTCATAAAGTCAGGACAGGTAAAGGCAAAAATTGTCATATTCATAGTCTCCAAGCTCATTTACTGTAAGTTGTAACTCCTTCAGAGCTCACTAGTCATCTTCTAGCAGATTTCCAGTTGTGCCGTACTCTTTCCATTTCGTAATCATTGATTTAACTGGTCTGCATGTGACTTGGATATTTTCTTGTCTCCTGACCTTGTGCTTTTAAATCCACTTTCTGGTTGCTTGGAGTGTTCTTTTGTCTTCATTGTGTGGGTTAGGCTACCATACTGGCTCACCACAAGTTGGACCACATTGATACTACAGTCAAGTGAAACCCCAGAGAGGTGATCTCCATTGAACTCATTCTGGGACTTCTAAAGCCAATTGGCTGCACAAGTGATAATTTATGGGTGTCTTATTAAAGGGTTGAATAATATGTGATCAATTAGTTTGTGTTTTATATTCATAATAATTTTAGAGTACTTTGCAGAGGTGTTTTTATTTTTATTTTTTACATTTATTTATCTGGCCGATGCCTCAATCCAGAGCAACTTACATTTCAGGTACAATTGGTTGCATTTCTTTTTTTTTCCAATTGGAGCACAGGCAGGTGAAGTGACTTGCTCACACTATGCCACACTGCCTACCTTTTTTGTTAATCAGTGTCAAAAATTCCAAAATTAAATCTTCTGTGATTCAAACTCTCTATATATAAAATCCAACATCTGTCTGTCTTTCTATATGTCTGTCCACTTTTCACGAGTGAACTACTTAAAGGATTTAAATTGTGTTTTTTCTATAATTTGCTTGAACGTTCCGGTTGATTTTGCGACTTCTCTCATCGCACTAAGTATCATAGTTCGCTTGCGGTACCGATTTATTTGTGCGAATCCGAGAGTCACGCAGCAGACTGAGGGGAGGGGGGTGGGGCCCGCCTCACTTATGTGCCAGCCTCGTTGCGTATCTTACCTCCACTTAGCTAGCGAACGAGAGAACTACGTAACGGATTTAGATCGGGTTGTTTTCTATAATTTGCATGAACATTCCGGTTGATTTTATGACTTCTCTCATCATACTAAGAATCATAGTTCGTTTGTAGGAGTGATATATTTACGCTAATCTGAGACAGAGGCTCCGGGTTGAGGGGAGGGGAAGCGTGACGTCAGGAGTCAGGATGTCACTCATGGGCCAGCCTCTGTGCGAATCGGTCTACCTCTCGTCACGTTTTGGAGTGTACCTTGCCTCTGCTTAGCTATACCTGTTTTTTGTTGATTTTTAAAGTTTGTCTTGTTTCACTACTACCCGGGTGGAGCCATGCGGGGCAGCTAGTTTTATATAAGAATACAATTTCTAAGGGGGTGAATAATTTTTATAGACACTGAGTAGGCAGCATCTGGACCAAAATGCAAATTCTCTATTTTGGTGCCTGCTAGACAGCCACTCTAACCACTGTGCCACCATGCCATTCCTGTGGGTGCTATCAAGAAGGATTATTTACATGCAATAAAAATAAGCAAACTCTTTGAATCATTGTGAAGAGGAATGCCAATGCTTAATTTAGGGTATCAGTTTAACTTCCAGATTGTGGCATTCTAATGTTTTGTTGCAATTTCCAGGATTATTATGTCGTGATACTATGTCCAACTGAAATGGACAGTCAGGTTCGTCGAGTTCTACAGATTCCAATGTGGTCACAAAGAGTTATTTATCTTCAGGGTTCAGCTTTGAAAGACCAGGACCTGTTAAGAGCCAAGTAAGCTTATTGTAAATTCATTATTCCATTGCTGAATGATTCTGCAAATGTTGTAATCTAACCTCTAATTGTTATGTAAGGATGAGTCATTGTTAATAAGCCTTTGTTTTTTAAAATAGTGACATCCAAATAAGAAAATGGCAAAACTATATTTGGAACTCGGATGTTATGCTAAAGTTAAAAGATGACTCTGTTTTTAATCATTGGCATGGCCTTTAATTTTAGATAAACACACAGAAAATGTATTTGGTCTTAAAACATTTAATTCTTCTTCCCATACTTTTCATATACTGTATCTGTTTTGGTCTGCCCGTTCTGTTATATAAGGGGTTAAACACAAGCAAGTTTCTCCAGATAAACCAGCCCCATTATTGTCTTTATAAATAAATGATTAACATTTTAAGCAACTGCAGCAAAGTAAATAAAGCATAGCAAAACTTTTTTAGCTGTTCAGATCAGATTATCTCTGTTTGTAAATTTTGCAATTTATTAACAAATAGCAAATATGCAGCCACAGTCAGTTTAAAGTTAAAGATTAAAGTTAGAAACTGAATAAGTATATGCACCAAATCATCAATCTTCATGTTTCAATTTGTATTTTGTTGGTTTGTTGCCATATGTCACAATCACAATGAAATTATTTTATTGCAGTTGTCAGTAAAGTCAGCGCACATATACAGTACAGTGTAATGCATGTAACAGCTTTAAGAATATCACAGATTTCACAAAAAAAACATAAATGATTTAATACCTTACTGTAGAAAATATAAATTAAGCAGTCCCTCTGCTCCAGGTTCAGTGTTACTGCTGTACTGGGACGAATGAAGAGTGAGGGCAAAAGCCAAATGCTTGGGGTGCCAACTGGACAAAACCCCTTTTAATTCTAATGAAAACCAAGAAAACCAACAAAAAAGATGCATTTGATTTTGCTCTTTGTGAGGTACAACTTTCTCTATGGGATTCGCTTTGCCGCAAGCTCCGGTCTGGATCTGCATGCACATTTGTAAGGTCATCACCAAAATGAGAAACCACCTTTCTGGAGCTTTCTGCTTTTATACCCTGCAGACAGGAAGAGGCGGGGCTTCCTTGGCTCCATTACCCTCAGGTGGTGTTTTCCCAAAGCTGACAAGACTGTCAATGACAGCACCCTGGGTGGTACTACTTACTTTAGGCAAACCTGAAAGGTGACCCTCTGGTGCACATGTATGACACTGTACAGCAAAACCAAAGAGCGGAGCACAGGTTCACATGTGTTGTCCGAGTTTATATAACCTGAGAGTCTACTATCTTGATGGCAATCTTATTAAATATTATTTTGCTTGCCATGCAAATTAACTACAGTATGCACTTTTTTTTGCATTGTTTGAAATCAGGCTGAGGTCTGAAATATGGCCATGCCTTGATGCAGAAAGCTACAAGATTTTTGGAGGCAGTAAATACTGAGTTACGATGTTTTCTTATGAGATTATGAGTGGCACAAGGACACAGTTCCTGCCTTACAGCACCTGGAAACTGGGTTCAAATCAGTGAATGGTGTCTGTGTGGAATTTACATGTTCTTCACGTGGATTTTCCATCCAGATACTCTAGCAGCTTTCTTCCTCAAAATCCCAAAGACATGAAGTTGATTAGTATCTCTAACTAAGCCAAATTCATGTGAATTGCTTTCATTTTAGATTCCAGTGGCCATTGCCCCATTAGCTGGATTAAATATGTTCTGCAACAGGCCTGGTATGTTAAATAATACTGCCTGAGGCAAGGCACATTATTGCCACCTTCCTATATACAGGATACCCTTACTGGGTATACACATGGCCCACATTCAATATTTATTGCAACACAAGGTTTATAATAAAATACCTTCAAAGACATGTATGTTAAATTGATTAGTAGCTCTTCTTCATCATCATCATCTTCTCCTTTTTCTTCTTCTTTTCCCACTTCTATGTGGGATCGATGTGGTTGATCAACCTTCTCTCTTCAGCTTGGTCCTGCACCTCCTCACCAGTCAAGCCCTCTTCCTTCAGATCTTCTTTTACTTTATCCATCCACCTCCACTTTGGCCTCCCGCACTTTCTCTTCCCCCACACTTCCATTCCCATCACTCTTTTGCCTACGTATTCATTGTGTTTCCTCATCACATGTCCATACTACCTCAGCCTACTTTCCTGTACTTTCTTAGATATCTCTACCACTTTTGTTGTACCTCTGATTGTCTCATTTCTTAATCTGTCCTTTTTTTCTAACTCCACACATAATCTCAACATTCTCCTTTTTGACAAATCTAAGTTCTTCTCCTGCTAGTCTTACCACTGTCATATAAACCTTAATTTAACCACAATACTCCTAATACCTCTTCCAATTATTCCATCCACACTTCACTCTATAGGTTGTCTGTGCATCTAATTCTCCATCTTGGGCTTCTATCGATCCTAGATTTTTAAATGTAATTAACTCTTTTTAATAGTTCTCCCTACAGACCAACCTCTGAATCCTGATCATTATTAAACCTCATATATTTCATCTTCTTCCTATTTACAATATCTTCAATCCTCTGTCTTCCAGAGCCCTTGTTTATTCTCCTAATTTCCTCTCCACTAACCCTTTTCTGGTACTATACCACACAATATCATCAGCACAAAGCATATACTTGGGGGATTGGTCTTTTATCCCATAACTTCACGCGGCCATATCCAGATCAAAGAGGTAATAACTTAAAGAAGATCCCTGGTGCAGATCTTCTCAAACTGGAATCCTGTCAGTTACCCCACCACTGCTTTTAACCCAAGTCCTCACTCCGTCATACACATACACAGGACTAACTTGTCATACGTCTCTGGTGCTCCTTTCTCTCTCACACATTTCCAGACCTCTTGGCATGGCACTCTAGCATAAGCCTTCTCCAAATCAATAAACGCCATATGCAATCCTTTCTGTTTTTCTCAAAGCTTCACTGTCATCTGTCTTAATGCAGAAAGTGCATGAGTTGTTCCACTCCCTGGCATAAAACTAAACTGTTCCTCCCCTATGGTGCTGTCTTCCATAAGCCTTCTCTCTATAACCTCTCACAAATTTTCATTATGTGTGACATCAGCTTTATCCTCCTAAACTTGCCACGATCCTTAATATTGCCGTTCTTCTTTTACACAGATATAAACACACCAATCCTCCACTTGATTGGTATCTCTAAATTAACTAAATCCATATGTATTGCTTTTAATTTAGATTCTAGCAGCTATTGACCCACTAGCTGGATTAACTAGTATGCTCTGTAATGGGGCCGGCACATTAAATAATGCTGTCCTGAGGCAAGGCACATTTTTTTGCCGACTCCCTATATTGAGTATATCTTTACTAGGTATACAAGTGGTCCACATACAATATGTATGACAATACAGAGTTTTTAATAAAATACTCCCATGGTGTAGTACAATCTTGGAACAACAGGCAAAATAATAAATATTGTTCTTAATTAAAAAGATTAATAAAAGAATTAAAACTAATCAGGGGCAGCACGGTGGCGCAGTGGTAGCGCTGCTGCCTCGCAGTTAGGAGACCCGGGTTCGCTTCCTGGGTCCTCCCTGCATGGAGTTTGCATGTTCTCCCCTTGTCTGCGTGGGTTTCCTCCCACAGTCCAAAGACATGCAGGTTAGGTGCACTGGTGATCCTACATTGTCCCTAGTGTGTGCTTGGTGTGTGTGTGTGCCTTGCGCCCTGTGCTGGCTGGGATTGGCTCCAGCAGACCCCCATGACCCTGTGTTAAGATATAGCGGGTTAGATAATGACTGACTGACTTCTTCTGATTGACCCAAATATGTATTTTTATTAAGTTTTGTGGTTATGAAACAGAATGCAGAACAATACTTGGCTCTTTTGCTCATCCCGCACGCTCCTCTAAGTGACTTAGCAGTCTCAAGCTCTGTTCTGCAAGTTAAAAGGCACCAGCCCTTTCTAACTAAACACACACATTCCAACTTAAAAGACATTTTACAGACTTTGTGCTTGTGCCTGACACCTTAACAACATACCAGAAATGCACAAAATGTTTAGAACACCATGATCAATATATACACAACACTATATGTGAAAATCAGGAAGATGAACACCAGTATGAGTTACGGAAATGTTGTTCTGAAATGCATTTGCAGCATTTTGATGCTCAGGTGCTTGCAGTGCAGCAACTTGCAGTTTTGAGACATCTGAGATATTTAAAATTAAAATCCATCCATCTCCTAACCTGCTCTGTCCTGAGTAGGGTTGCAGGAAAGCTGGAGCACAAGGAAGGAACAATTTCTGGACAGGTCACCAGTCCATCCCTGGGTGAACCCACTCTACACACACACACACAGAGCAGGGCCATCACCTACCCTTCATGTCTTTGGAGTACACAATCAGAGGAAACCTATGCAAACTCCATGAAGGGACCACCCAGGACTGACCCAGAGGACCAATTTAGAATCGCCAATCCACCTAACCTGCATGTCTTTGGACTGTGGGAGGAAACCGGAGCGCCCGGAGGAAACCCACGCAGACACGGGGAGAACATGCAAATTCCACGCAGGGAGGACCCGGGAAGCGAACCTGGGTCTCCTAACTGCGAGGCAGCAGAGATACCACTGCGCCACCGTGCCGCCCATATGGTTCATTTATTTAATTTTTATTAATAATATGCAATACTAGGTACATATTTATTTTGTGGTATTAGTTTCATGAGCTCTGCGGTGGGTTGGCGCCCTGCCCGGGATTGGTTTCTGCCTTGCGCCTTGTGTTGGCTGGGATTGGCTCCAGCAGACCCCCGTGACCCTGTGTTGGGATTCAGTGGGTTTGAAAATGGATGGACAGTTTCATGATCTGGTACAATGTGTCACCCAAGGCAATCAGCCACCCTTTCACCTGTTCTGCTTGCTTCTCCTTATAAATCATTTAAAAAAAAAAATTCTGTAAAAGATATTCTTGAAAATGGCCAGCTTTTAGAATTCATAATATAATGCCCATAAAGTACAGATTGTATGCAATTTTTCATTTTATGCTTCTAAGACCCACAAAAATCTTGCTAATGACATTCATTTACATATTTCAGTATTGAAAAGAACAAGTAGACAATACTTCATATTTAAGCGTTTTGTTCACAATGATTTGACTCAAAAATGATTATTCTTTATGCTCAATCTGTCAAAAGCATTTGTACTTAAAATGGGACACAATAAAAATACAAATCATGGCTCTATTAAGATTAAAAAATGCAGACCTGAAGTGCTGTTAATAGTGATTCAAAATACAAATGATTATTAAAACACTACAAAGGAAAGCCATCTCGTTTCCAGCCGTTGCATAATTTCGGAACAACCAAGGTGCTGCCATTTAACTGGGACGATGCTTCCCTCTAGTGGGCAGAACTGAAATAGCATCACTGGAGTAAAGGAATTCTTTACATGTACAGATGGCTGTTGTAAACTGCTGATGAAATGTGAATTCAGCTATTTGTAGATGCTGTGCAAACTTGTAGAGCTGGGCTGGTGCTCTGTCTAGCTGTTTTAAAAATCTACCACTTTAAATGCACATATTCAAAGAAAGGTAGAATTACCTTTATAGTATCATCTTACAGATTCTATAGTATAAAGGTTACATTTAGCAATTTTATTATTATTTTTTGTTTGCCTGACAACTTTGTCCAAGGTGACTTGCAAATTGTGAGAAATAATTGGTTACATTTCTTGTGTTTTTACAATTGGAGCACAGGCAGATTAAGTGACTTGTTCAGGGTCACAGTGTCAATAGCAGGATTTGAACCCACAACCTCAAGTCCAAAGCCTTAACCACTACACCACACTGCATGCCAGTTTATCAGAAAGCTGAAAAACAAAAACCTTTTTACAGTACATGTAATCTTTTCAAAATAATGTACTCATAGCTATTTCTGCTATAAAAACACATCTACTGATTAGAACCTTAGCATCACTTGCTTAAAAAATGCAAATTTTTCTTTACATTCAGATTCTGTATACAGTACTTACATAAAAGCATTACGGATAGATAGATAGATGTGAAAGGCACTATATGATAGATAGATAGATGTGAAGGGTATGATAGATAGATAGATAGATAAAATGGCACTACATAATACAGTAGATATATACAGTAGATAGATAGATATAGATGTGAAAGGCACTATATGATAGATAGAAATTGAAAGGCACTATATAATAGATAGATATTTTTATTTATTTTTTATTTTTAATATAAACTTTATTTTGCACAATAATAGAAGACATGAACACATCAATACAAATAACAATTTCTCCAGAAAAATAACAATGCCATTACTCCTCCACTATTATATTAATAATATAATATTTGTGGTTGACCCGATCAAAAGCCTTTTCTTGATCTATAGATAGAATGCCAACATCGAGATTGAAAGCTTTCAATGCGGAAATAACGTCCCTAACCACAAATATGTTGTCGTGAATTTGTCTGTCCAGTACGCAGTAGGACTGGTAAGGATTTATGATGCTGCCCATCACTTTTCTCAGCCTCATCACTAACCCCTTTGAGATGATTTTATAGTCAGTGCAGAGTAAGCTCACAGGCCTCCAGTTCTTCAGAAGGCAGAGGTTGCCTTTCTTATGTAGCAAAGTGATGACAGCTTGGCGACAGTTGACCGGAAGCTCCCCTGCTTGCAAACTGTCCTGTACCACCTCAAACAAGTCCATGCCTAATAATGGCCAGAACTGTTTATAAAATTTAACCGGTAAGCCATCAGTTCCTGGCGTCTTTCCAGTATTTAGACTGTCGAGTACAACTGTAAGTTCTTGAAAAGTGAGGTCACTCTCCAGAATCTTGGCGGAATCGTCAAAAATGTGAGGCAGTCCTTTGAACAAAGTGGCTGAAGAAGAGAAACTGAGCGTCTCCTTTGAAAACAAAGTCTCATAAAATGACAAAGCAAAGTTTTGAATGTCCGCAGGCTCTCTCAGCTCTTCTCCGGTATCTTTTTGGAGAACATGAATAACTTTAACTTGGGCTTCCTTTTTCTCCAAAGCAAAGAAACATTTTGTTGGTGCATCAAGATGGTTAAATTTTTGAAAGCCGAAACATATTAAAGCTCAGTGAGCTCAAAGTTCCAATAAATCCTGAAGTGTTGTTTTCTTTGTGCTCAGGTTGTGCAGCAGATCCTCAGAGTAGCCATGTCACCGAGTCTGATGTAACTCAGTGATCTCCTCCTCGAGTTTCTTCATTTTTAAAATGCTGGCCTTGGTGACGTGTTCAAGGTATTGTTGACAGAATTGTCAAATCTGCACCTTGGACACGTCCCACCACTGTCTCAGGGATCCAGACTGCAGCTTGGTGGAACTCCACTGCTTCCAAAAGAAATTAGAACATTCCACAAAGTGACTGTCTTGAAGGAGAGTTGTATTGAAATGCCAGTAAGATTTAAATTTTTGCGGAGGAGAAAGGTAACAGACATCAGAGAGTGTTCGGAAAAAGTGACAGGAGTGATAAGAGTGTTAGTTAATAAATTGAGGTGCCGTTTTGGACTGTAAAAGCAATCTAAGCGGGCCATCGAGAGGTGCCCTTTGCTCCCTTTGAGCCATGTGAACTGTTTGTCAGCTGGAAAGTGAGAGCACCACACATCGACCAAGTCGTAGGCCTCGACAATTTCCTTGAGTATCCTGACTGATCGCGGCTCTGCCCCATTTCTATCCATAACACAGTCCTCTGTACAATTAAAACCCCCCCCCCCGCCCCCCAGCACGACGATCTCATTATTAGTGAATTCTTCCAAAACCCCCCTTAATAATTCACAAAAATCCACCCTGGCAGTGCTGTTATTGGGGGCATAAACATTAATAAAAACCAACGAGTGGGGGCCATCCTCTGCTTGCACAGCTAACAGTCTGCCAGCCATAACCTCAGTCACCTTTGTGATTTTTAACAAGGAGGTTTTACTTATCAGCACTGCCACCCCCACACTCACACTGGTGCCATGACTGAAAAAGCCTGTCCCTCCCCAGTTCTGCACCCAGGCAGCCTGACTCTCCAGATTTGAGTGGGTCTCTTGTAGGAAACCCACATCTAAGTGCTTTTGTCGTAAAAAATCACAGACCAAGTTCCTCTTTAAATTGCCTCGACAGCCATTTACATTTAGGGTATCCACATGTAACTCAGCCATAGTTACACCACAAAAGAAATAAAAAACACACCAGAAAACCAAGAGATTCACTTGCTTGACTGCAGCATCCATCAGGACTTATTTTGAAGAATCTTGCGCACTCGACTTATTACATTTTTTAACTTGGTGGTCTCCTTTTGGTCCAACCCTAAATTAGCTGCATTGCGTTTTATATTTTTTGCTGAGCTCAAAAAGAGATCAAGGTCCAGAAAATAGTCTTACACTTGAACACCTCTTTTTCCCTCTAAATATTCCAAGAACTTCCTGATGCTCATTGTACTGTATCCTCCTTTATGCTCCAAACTAAACACTGAGAAGGTGTTGCCAGAAACACACTCCACACCTTCACCACTATCTGCAATATCCCTCTTTTTAACTGACACAGTTTGTTTTTTGGACAGATTGTCCTACATTAAAATCTTCTTTGCGCCCGTGGTGGACTCCACTGCTTCTTTTCTTTTCCTAGTGGTTATATGTGATGTCTCCTTACACCCACTCGACTCCACACTCACACCCATCATGTCTGCCTCACTCAGTGCTGCTCTTTTCGCAACTTTTATTTCCTTCTTGCTGCTGCTGCTGCTTGCTTTTTGTTTAGTGCCCAAGCCCAACTCAAGATTGCCCTTAATATCAACAGTGGGCATGTCTGAGTTTGTCTCATTATTAGTTGGCAGTGTTGCACCACTTGGAGATGGATCATCTCCTGCTGTATCAATACTGCTCCCTTCATCCTAAAGCAGGGTGACATTCTTATTACTGCAGACCTCTGCAGACTGACCAGTGGGGGCCTCCTCAGTCTCAGCTGGGTGCCCTTCTTTAAGGACGAAGGCTCCTTCACCTGGGACACTGGGCTCATCTACAGGTGTATCACCAGCCTCAGCCAGCACACCTTCATTATTATTGTCATGCTCTTTTTTAGAGTCTATTGAAGCATTACCTTCGTCAGCAGGCTCCATTTGCTCCTCAGTTTTCTTCTCATCTAATTCACTCACACTATCAGTCAGCTCATCTTCTTCAAAATCCTCCTTCTCCTCTTCAGTCTCTAGCTCACTCTCTCTACTTTCTTCATCACTTAAATAAACATTCTCTCTTTTACAGTCAATCGCTTTATGGCCTGCTCTACCACAATTGAAACATTTCATCGATTCAGAACTCACGAACACCACGTAATCCACACTCTCCACTCAGAACTTTAAGGCCACGTTAAGTTCATCATTTGTGTTATTTAAAATAAAATAAAACTGTCGCCTGAAAGACACAACATGCTTTAAATAAGGGGATCTGCAGCCCAGTGGAATCATACTAATCGGAGACATCACTTCACCATACAGTATATGCGCAGTTCTCGCTGCAAGATTTCATTACTTAAAGGAGGCACATTAGAAATAATAACCTTACGAGCAGGAGTCAACAGCAACAACACTGAGATCAGCGTGCCATTAATCACAACACCCTGCGCGACCAGTTGGGACACCAGTTCTTCATCGTCCAGGAAAATCACCACTGCTTTATTTGTACGTGATGCCGGCCGCACATTTTACACCCTTACACCTTACAGACCTCCATAACGCAAGCTTCCACCAAGACCGCCGGATCAACTAGCAACCTTATGACGTGCCTTCTGGAAAGATTTGAAAAACTATGTGGAGATAAGCCATCTCGAATAACTTTGGACGCCGCTATCACCTCTTTAAAAACAGAAAAAGTATTTGTAAAACTAAAACAAACAAACAAAAAAAAAGAAAAAGAGAGATACTCACAACACGCACCAGTCGTCGACGACCGAAACCACAGACACGCCCACCCCAGACCACAGCAATCGAGAACCAAACGGACAGAGAGATAGATAGATAGATAGATGTGAAAGGCACTATATGATAGATAGATAGATAGATAGATAGATAGATAGATAGATAGATAAAATGGCACTACATAATATAGTAGATACATAGATAGATAGATAATTCTTTATTTAATCAGCCATCCATCTTCCAAACCCAATTTTCCACGGCAGGGTCTTGGAGAAGTTGGAGCCTATCTCAGCAATCACCCGGCTCAAGACAGAAACAGTCCCAGGACAGAGTGCGTCACACATCAGCCATCAATGTAGCATTTCCAGTCCACCTAACCTGCATACCTGAGGAGGAAACTGGAGCACCGAGACTTGGATAGTTAAAACACTGTTGTTCATGGAGTCTTACATGTAACTACTCCACCAATATAAAATAACACTCTGAAAGCTGATGCCATAGACTGGGTAGAGGATTAGGAATAAAAAGGCCTGGTTGAAAAAGATAGAAGACAAAGGTGGCAAAATGCTAAACGGTGTTGGCTATTAGCATAATAAATAATGGGCATGGATATGCATAACCTAATGTAAAAGTGGGCTTGACTGAAACTTGACAAAATGCACTTAGTTGTTGTCCATTGGCTTAAGCTGGAGTGTCAAAGTATCTTATTTATGTTAAGCTATGTACAAAAATGTCTCCATGCCCAGGAACAGTGTCTTTCTACACGACCGACTAGCTTTAACTTTTTATTGAAGTCTAAATTGGAACCAGAAGGCTTTGAATTTGATTTTCTGACTTGGGATTTTATTCTGCAACACCCCTATGCACCATAGACAAAATCTGACTTCTTGAGTTGAAATACATGAAAAGGAATATCAAGAAGGTGGGGCTACCATCATGAATATTAATCTTAAATTATGTTATAATACTTCATCTCAAAATGCTGGTAATCATTTAGCTGACAACAAGCATCATAGCTAGAAACAGTATGGCTGCTCTCATAGTGAAAACTGTTGACAGCGATGACATCTCTGCCATAATGATACAAATGTTGAAACATCAGGGAAACATTAATAATACGATGAGAGCTTGTGGGTGCAAACAACAGATAATACCAAGTTGCATTTGTGATCTGCTTATTTTGGCATTTTCCCAAATCTCAGGTATTAGTTGACTGAACAAGTTTTCTGTCACTCAGCCTATTCACTTAGTTTCATCAACAGTCTCTTTCGAAATACAAGATCGCCACTGGCTATCAGATAGGGTTGCTCTATCTAAAACATCCAAACTGATGGAGATGTCTACCATGATAATGTTCAAAATCTTACTATTTCTTATTTCACCCAGACACAATGCCTTATTTCCTGCTGTCACTGAATGGATAGTCAATTTCAAGGGAATGTCTGACAGAGGGTGGTCACTCATAGTAATATTTCTTTTTTTTAATGCTTCAGAATGGATAATGCAGAAGCTTGTTTTATTTTAAGCAGCCGTTGCGAAGTTGATCGAACAGCAGCTGTAAGTAAATGCATGTTTTACACATTTATTACATTAAAAATTTTACAGTTTGAGAAGGTGTCACCAAGATTAGCATAACATCCTTACAACTCTAGAATCCTGGTTTCAAATCCTGACCACTCCATAGTATGTAAACAATTTGCATGTTCTGTCCATCTTGTGTGGGTTTTTTGTGAGTGTTCAACTTCCCTTACATATTATATAGATGTGCAGGTTAGTGCAATTGGCGTGTTTGAGTAAGCAGACCATGCAATGGTCTACCTTATAGACATTGCTGCCAGGACTGGCTTCATCACCCAGCAACCCTGAATTAGAATATCGTTTAGAAAATGAAAGAATAATAATGTTTCTACAGAAATAGAACATTTGCACACTAGAAAGATTGTTTTTGGGAAGTCAAACAGCACAGAAATTAGAGTAGAGGATTAGTTTTTAGAACACCTACATGAGTGTATTTTTCGGCTTGCCTCCACTCTTGTCAATTTGTCTTTTTGTTTAAAGTTGGTTCCTGAATATAAGTACATTCCTTTAAATTTAATTAAATAACTGACGTAAGATATGGAAAACTAGGTTATATGTCATAAGACGAAATGGTGGCTCTGAGGATAAGGATCTGCACTGGTATCCCGAAGGTTGCAGGTTCGAATCCCCGTCACTGCCAAAAGAGATCCTACTCTGCTGGGCCCTTGAGCAAGGCTCTTAACCTTTAATTGCTCCAGGGGCACTGTATAATGGCTGACCCTGCGCTCTGACCCTAAGGTGTATGCAAAAACTAACAAATTCCTAATACAAGAAATTGTATAAGGCGAAAAAAAAGAAAACAGAGGGACATTTGTAAAGGGTTAGGTCTGTAGGGGAGAATCCCACTTAATAGTCCCACATATGCCAACTGAACCAGACCTCACAAGACGTCACTCATTGCAAATTAAATTCTTACAAGGTAGGATCTTGAGTTTGGAGCTCTGTCCTCATCCAAGGCTGGCCCTGTTCTGCACCATGACTTCCTGTTTGGCACCTCACTAAAGAGCGGTCATGCCAGAAGAGGTGGGATTTAAAAAAATGAGGCTAGAGGTCCTCCGAAAGGTTCTTCTCCATTCCAGGTCAAAAGACATAAAAGCAGTAAATGACCCTGTCACACCACAATCCTTCTATATTCTTCTATATGTTAAATACGTGAACAGACCATGTAAAACACTCACGTGGGCCTGACAACATATATTGACCTTTGCTCAGGTGATCCAATAATATTGTTCCAGAAAGATTCGGTTCTGCTGCTGCATGCAAACTAAGTGTGTTGACTTGTCCATGAAGCATAAAACACAGAATTCAGCCATACACCTGCTTTTAGGTCTGTTACTCATTAGTAGAATAGTGCTAAACTCCAGAAAAGGAACATTAATTATAAATAAAGGTAATCAGCCACAACATTAAAACCACCTGCCTAATATTGTGGAGGTCCTCCTCGTATCGCCAAAACAGCTCTGACCCATCAAGGCATGGACTCCACAAGACCACTGAAGGTGTCCTGTGTTATCTGGCACAAAGACTTCAGCAGCAGATCCTTTAAGTCCTTAAGTTGCAAGGTGGGGCTTCCATGGCTTGGAATTGTTTTTATAGCACATTCCACTGATGCTCAATCGGATCTATATTTGGGAAATTTGGAGGTTAAGTCAACACCTTGAACTCTTTGTCATGTTCCTCAAACCATTCCTGAACAATGTTTGCAGTGTGACAGGGCAAATTATTCTGCTAAAGAGAACACAGTCATCAGGAAATATTGTTTCCATGAAGGGGTGTATGTGGTCTGCAGAAATCATTAGACAGGCAAAGGATGTCAATATAACATCCACATGAATTCCAGGACCTTAGATTCACACTGCCTCCACCTATTTGTGTTCTTCCAAAGTGCCTCCTATTACCATCTCTTTCCCAGGTAAATCACACACACACACAGCCATCCATATTATGTAAGAGAAAACCTGATTCATTAGACCAGACCACCTTCTTTCATTATTTCATCGTCCAGTTCTGACAGTCATTTCCCATCTGCAGTTGCTTTCGGCACTAGATGAGTCAGCATGGGCACTCTGTCCAGTCCCATGTGCAGCAAGCTGTGATGCATTGTGTGTTCTGACACCTTTCTCTTATGGCTAGTATTAACATTTTCAGCAGTTTGTGCTATAGTGACTCTTCTGTGGGATCGGAACCAGACGAGCTAACTTCCCATGTGCATCAAAGAACTTTGGTTGCCCATGACCCTGTCGCTGGTACAAACAATTTGGCCCTTGTCAAAGTCATACAGATCCTTATACTTGCATATTTTTATAGAATCCAATTCATGTTTTTCAAGAACTTTTCATTTTACTGTCTATAGTTACATCTTTTCCAGGTTCTCAAAATTGAGCAGCTATGGAGTTAGCTAGGTGTCAAATGCATGACAAAAGAAATTCTACAGTTCAATAATTTTTGCTTCAAAAAAGTTAAGTGAAAAAAACCACTTAAATTCAGTAAACAGTTAAAAAAAGTAAGGAAAAGAGATAAAGGATTTTTTTATGTTTCATTACAATCTTAGTTTTCCCATGTTAAACTTCAGTGATGTTGTCTGTTGAACTTACATGGGGTTCACTTCACTATGTTCAAAATGTTCGGTACGGTTTAAAACTGTTTGCCTTCCATGCCTTACCGAGTGCAAGGCAGGTCATAGACTGAACCCTCCTCTAGTAAAAATGACAAAAAGTAATTTGAATATTTCATTTACAAGTTAGCCTTCCCTTCCATAGAAGCTTCCATTAACTCAGCACTAATATGCAGGCACACATTTTAACATAACTAGAAGATACTTTATATCTGTATTGTTGTCCGCATGTAGGGAGCAGGTTGAGAAGACGCTGGTGAGGTGGAGATATGCTCTAGAGAGGAGAGGAATGAAGGTCAGTAGGACCATTAAGAAAGAATACATGTGTGTAAATGAGAGGGAGGTCAGTGGAATGGTGAGGATGCAGGGAGTAGAGTTGGTGAAGGTGGATGAGTATAAATACTTGAGATCAACAGTACAGAGTAATGGGGATTATGGAAGAGAGGTGAAAAAGAGAGTGCAGGCAGGGTGGAATGGGTGGAGAAGAGTGTTAGGAGTGATTTGTGACAAACGGATATCAACAAGAGTGAAAGGGAAGGTCTACAGGATGGTAGTGAGAACAGCTATGTTATATGGGTTGGGGACGGTGGCACTGACCAGAAAGCAGAAGACAGAGCTGGAGGTGGCAGAGTTAAAGATGCGAAGATTTGCATTGGGTGTGAGGAGGATGGACAGGATTAGAAATGAGTACATTAGAGGGTCAGCTCAGATTGGATGGTTGGGAGACAAAGTCAGAGAGGCAAGATTGCGTTGGTTTGGACATGTGCAGAGGAGAGATGCTGGATATATTGGGAAAAGGATGTTAAGGATAGAGCTGCCAGGCAAGAAGAAAAGAGGAAGGCCTAAGAGAAGGTTTATGAATGGGGCGAGAGAGGACATGCAGGTGGTGGGTGTGACAGAGCAAAATGCAGAAGACAGGAAGATATGGAAAAAGATGACCCACTGTGGCAAACCCTAATGGGAGCAGCTGAAAGAAGAAGATACTTTATATCAATTTAATGTAATGTAACTGACCAACAAATGTCCCTTACACTGTCTCTATTGCTCTGTCAGCTTGTTTGTCTTCCTTCCACCAATCAAGTGCTTGTTTTTTGCTTCATCCAAATCCACAGTCAAATGTGCTACCTTTACATCCCGTCGCAGGATCCTTTTTATGCAAGCTGTGGCACTAATTTTCGGGTCAGGGGCTGCCCTGTAATTGCACAGCAAGCTAAAAATCTCCTCAACAGCTCGTGATGTCCCTGCATCCCTGAAGTTTATATTGGCTTTGAAGGTCCAGGTCTTGCATGCAACCCAGTTACTGCCTGCACTATTTGTGCAGCTGTGTTACTTTCTGGTGCCACGTTCCATCTATTAGCTAAGGAGGTGTTGCCATTTTTTATGTCAACTTGTGGTTTCATTCTTTCTCTCTTTAATACTGGTGCCCCTATCTGTTACATTTCTGGGGCACCCTGCAAACACAGAGGGTATACTACCATCTAGAAGTTCCCATTGTCTCACAATGACACTTTGCTGCATGTTTGCAATGCCAGTGTGTACATTTTGTTGAGTATTAGGGCCTTGTATGGCACTGCCCTTGACTTTTGCCACATTATCTGCCTCTACTCCCATTCCTGACTAGACCCCCTGTTACACTCGCAAATCATTAGATGACAATTCTTTTATTCACATACCGCATTCTCTTTTCCATCCCATTAAGTGCACACTTTACAGCCTCCTCACCCTTCAAGCCTGTGACACTTCAACAATCCTCTCATGTTTGGAACAGATGAAAATTTGCAGTGGAAAGAGCTGTAGAGACAGAGAGAGAGGGGGGCTGCTTTTGCTTTTGCTTATCAACCTCCCATTCGTATGGTGATTGAAGGTGTAAAATGTTTCTTTTTGACTTGCATTGCTGCTGTCTTTTCATTTACAACTTTCAAAAGTCCTTTTTGTTTGGGGTGGTATGATAATAGCACCACCATATTATAAACTCTGTTCTCTTTGAGAGCTTCCTTTCCATTTTTCATTTTTAATTTATCTTGAACTGCAGCTTTGTCATTATTTCTGTTGCTATGACTCTCTATAGTATTGTGTTACACTGTAGTCATATCTGATTCCAAAAGATCTTTTTGACGATTCCTGTGGTTAAAAATTGTTAGGTAGTTTTCCTTGTTTTTCCTTGTATTTATCGGTAGTACTGTGTTTTTGCAATCTTTGGGCAGATGTGCTCCAATGTCTTTCTGCCTGGGCATTGTAGTCAAACTGGAGACCCCATTTTGCCTCAGCCAGTGACTAGATGGGCTGAGCAAGATGTCATACGTTGCCTGCACCAGTAACTTCTTGCACTCGGGCTGTACCTTCCATAACTTTGACCATGCCACCTCGTCCAGGCCACTTGCTGTCCCATAGCAACAGTTCTGCAGGTCCTCTCTTTCTCTGCTGCAGCTCTTCTTTCTGTACCATTTTGTGCTTCTCGTTCCCATTAACTGAGGATCACCAGGGTTTTGCAATCATTCCCAGGCTGGCTTTTTCCTCTTCTCCATACAGAGCAATTTGATGTGGCCAGGTCTCTGCATGCAACACTACCTGTTAGCTTTCCATTACCTTCCAGTCCTGACTAAAACACCAGCCTGGGGCACCTTAGGATCTCAAGACTCCCTGTAGGTCATCACATCTCTTTTTCACAGTAACTTTAAACTCCTTCTCCAGGGAATTAAAAGGTAGCTTGAGCTTGGCATTATTCTAATAGAGGGCTGAGGCTTCTGGGCAATCCTGCTTGCCTCCTCAGATATCTACTGAACTGCTTCTCTAAGAACTCTTCATTGGAGATAGCAATGGCCATAGAATCCTGGGCAGGATTCCATACTTGTACACCCATGCCTTAAACTTACCGAGAAGCCCTAACTGGTCGACTGCTTTCACTTAGCCCTCAAACTTCTGACAGGCCACCTGGACTGATGCTGTATCTCACAGGCTGCTATTGACTAATTAGATGGATAGGTAGAACCCAAACAGACAAGATGAAGGGTAAGGGTAACTGTACAGAAAGCACCATTTAATGTTGAAAGAAATGGGCAAAACCTAATCAAAAGCAGAACAATAGGGACTGTTACAGTCCATGACTACAGGTCTGTTAATAGAAGTCGCTTTTGCAGCACATCATTGTCTCTCTCAGATGTAGGTTTGTACTAAACACTTTTGTTCCAGTTCTGCATGTTCTTAAAGACTGGAGGATGCATAATGAGTATGACTGCTGAACTCGAGGAGAAAGAGACGTCAGAGGTTTTCCACCCTATTGTCTTCTGTTCTATAGGCAAGTGGTGGCTCTGAGGCTAAGGATCTGCGCTGGTATCCCAAAGGTTGCCGGTTCGAATCCCCGTCACTGCCATAAGAGATCCTACTCTGCTGGGCCCTTGAGCAAGACCCTTAACCTGTAATTGCTCCAGGGGCGCTGTACAATGGCTGACCCTGCGCTCTGACCCCAAGGGGTATGCGAAAACTAACAAATTCCTAATACAAGAAATCGTATAAGGTGAAATAAAGAACAAAAAAAAAAGAAGGGATCCCAAATTAATGACTTCTCTGAGGTGCCCTGACGATGCCCCTTAATGTGTTTGACAACAGAGAGATAAGACTTTATTTATCCCAAGGGGAAATTTCAGCCTTTTACAGAAGCTCAGGAAATATTATAACAAACAACTACAACCTTCCTCAAATACATACAAAAAATGACTCAATTGACAACTGTCCCAATTGTCCTTGTTGCTGTGCAGGATAAATAGTTTGAATTACTTTTTCCATTACTTTGAATATGCATGATTAGTTACTTAACTGTATGTATATTGTCAAATCCATTATCATTCTATCCTTTTAATGAACTAAAGTAACATTGTTTAATCAGTGATGCATTCAATTTTTGTGTGGTTTGTTTTAGGATCATCAGACAATATTAAGAGCTTGGGCTCTTAAGGATTTTGCACCAAATTGCCCTCTTTATGTGCAGATTTTGAAGCCTGAAAATAAATTTCATGTAAAGTTTGCAGGTAAATATTCCAAAATATAGTATGCAGCATGTAATTGGAAAACATGATCAGGTAACATGCTTGTTTCTATTTTGTTTTGTGCAATTCCATGAATTTGTTGTCTGATTTCCACCAAATTTGGCATACGAGATAATGCAGATATACACAATAAATGATTCCATACATGGTGGTCTGGAACAGTTTTATTCCAAAAAGTCAGTGAGTGGTATATCCACTAAAGACTGACTGATAACCTTTAACATAGCATGGCACTGAGCTACTGAGTATCTAGACACTGTAATTTGAGATTTGTGATTCTACACTTGTTCATTGGCCCTATTAGTGTGACCCGTAGATTTACATTAGCTTGGCAAAAGCCAGAGTCTATTATTATCTAAAAAAGTGTTATCAAAAAAAGTACAAAATGTGTTTGATTATGTACAGATTGGAGGACCAGGCATGTTGCTTGACATCTGAAATGTTTTGAAGAGTTTGACTTGTTATCACAACATGGTATGGCAAGCACTGTAATGCTGGAAAGCTCAGTTTCTATAATGTTCATTAAAGGGATAACAACAGACTTAATCACCCTATTAGGGACAATTTAGCAGTCCTGCTGCCCCTAATGATAACTAACTTGAATCTGCTGTTATATGATATACTTAAATATGTGTCTATGCAAACCATATATGTGCACTTTTAGAGGTTTCTTTAACACTAAAAGAGCTGATTTAACACTGGGATATTAGAACAATCTAGATGAGAACAGGCCATTCAGCCCAACAAAGCTCACCAGTCCTATTTACTTAATTCTTCTGAAAAAAAAACATCAAATTAACTTCAAAGGTCCTTAAAGTCTCACTGTCTACCACAGTAATTGGTAGCTTATTCCAAGTGTCTATGGTTCTCTATGTAAAGAAAACTTCCTAAGGTTTGTGTGAAATTTACCCTTAACAAGTTTCCCACTGTGTTCTTGATTAACTCTTTTTATAATACCAGTCTCAATCCACTGGACTAATTCCCTTCATAACTACACTTAGGAGACACATAGGAGACACTTCAGTCATGTCTCCTTTTAATCTTGTTTTGCTTATACTGAAAATGCACAGATCTTTTAACCTTTCCTCATAATTCATCACCTGCCATCCGTGGAAATCAACTGCTATGTCCTTTTTGTAGCCTGGAAACCAAAACCGCAGACAGTACTCCAGATGAGGCCTCTCCAGTGCGTTATAAAGCTTGAGCAGAACCTCCTTGGACTTGTACTCCACACATTATGGTGCTATATAACCTCACATTCTGTTAGCCTTCTTAATGGCTTCTGAACACTGTCTGGAAGTTTTTAGTGTTGAGTCCACTATGACTCCTATGTCCTTCTCATAAAATGTACTTTTGAATTTCAGCCCTCCCGTTGTGTATACAAACCTAACATTTTTACTTCCACCATGTCATATTTTAGATTTACTGACATTAAATTTCATCTGCCATAAATCTGCCCAAGCCTCTGTGCCGTCCAAGTTCTTCTGTAAAAATTCAATGGATTCCAGATAATCTGTCAATCCACCTATCTTGGTATCATCTGCAAACTTAACCAGCTTGTTCCTTATATTCCTATCTAAATCATTTATATATATTAAAAATAGCAGCGGCCCTAGCACTGACTCCTGTGAAATACCACTCTTAACATCGGCCAGTTGTGATAAGGTTCCTCATGCCATAACCCTCTGCTTCCTGTGACTGAGCCAATTTATCTACACACTACACCCTGAACTCCCACTTCTTTTAGTGTGATGCCCAACCTCTCATGTGGCACCTTATCAAATGCTTTCTGAAAGTCCAGATAAATAATATCATAAGCTCCACTTTGATCATATCCTTTTGTTGCTTCCTCATATAATCCCAGCATATTGGTAAAACATGACCTTCCTCTTCTGAACCCATGCTGAATGTTCAGTAAAACTCCTGTCCTTGCCGTGTGTTGCTCAGTCTTGTCCTTAATAATTCATCCATACATCCATCCATTATCCAACCCACTATATCCTAACTACAGGGTCACGGGGGTCTGCTGGAGCCAGTCCCAGCCAACATAGGGCGCAAGACAGGAAACATACCCTGGGCAGGGCGCGCACGCACACACTCACACTCACACCCACACACCAAGCACACACTGTGGACAATTTAGAATCGCCAATGCACCAACCAGCATGTCTTTGGACTGTGGGAGGAAACCGGAGATGCACACTAAGCTTACTGGCCTATAGTTGCTTGAATCTGTGCAGTGACCCTTTTTATATAATGGGATAATAGTTACCATTTTCCAGTCCTTTAGAATTTCCCTAGTGTGCAAAGATTTCATGAAAATATTCATCAAGGATTTATATCTGTACTCGCTAACCTTCTTAAGAACATTTTAAATATTATCTAGTCCTGCTGATTTGTTTGATATCAGCCTATTTAATCTAAGCAGTACTTCTCCCTCTACAATTTCCAAATCCCTCACTACCTCCTTAGTAGTCTCTTTTAATGCCGGAAGGTTATTCACTACTTCACGTGTGAAGACTTCAGAAAAATGCAAGTTTAGAGCATCTGTTATTTTACTGTCTGTATTTTTAAATTCCCCTTTACTAATCCTGATGCACTTCACCTCCTCCTTGATTCTTTCTTCACTACTAAAATGGAGACTTTGCTGTGAGCTCCACAAACCATTATGAATTATTATAAACCAATAAGACTGTGCACTGAATACTAATCAGTGTCAGTGTGCTTACCAGTAGAGTCTTTTCAAACACTTGACAGGCCTTTGCCATCTGTGGTAAAATGTCAGAGGGAGATAACACGTAAGAACTTGAGAGTGCAGGTTAACATCACTCTGACAATGGCTTATGGTCTATCATGTAACACTTTATGTCTGAACAGAAAAGATTTGTTACTGTTTGTTCTTTGAGGTCTGTAATTCCCATCATGTGTATTTATTGATGTGTCCCTTTTGTCATTCTTATTTATGGTCCTCCTTAGGCCTGTGAGTGCATATGTGATGCCCCAGCACATATCAGACCCTCGGGCATCTTGTAGTTTGTGATCGAGCCCCCAGTGAGGTAATGAGCCACACAGACACTCATGACAACAGTTTTTGGTAGTGACATTAAAAAGACTGTTCCTTATTAAATAACATGCCTTGGTTAAAAAATATACATACACTTTTAAATATAAACCTTCCACTCCAGTGATTGGATAAAAAAAATAAGAAAAAACTAAAATTCTTTTAATAGTCCCACTCGATAGACATCCCTTCTAGTTAAACCAAACAACTGGAACATGGAATAAAATACCAGAATGGTTCCCCTTGATTTGTTCCCCACCTCAATCATATTGTCGTTGGAGGCCCAATCATAAAAAAATGTCTATTCACTTCTTCCTTTCCACTACTGTTTTCTTTTTTTCTCACTCACACACTCTCTCTGTTCTCCCGTTTCCCCAGATCACTCACACTCACACTCACAGACTACTCACTGGTTTTAACACTCTCCTCTTATTTTGTGTCTTACCTGGCTGTATATACCTTAGAGGAGAAGAGACAGCCACCATCAGCTGGCTCCTGATTGCCATTCCTCAATTACACCGCCACTGACTCTCAGTACAACATAACCACACTGGTATGTAAATCCCCTTAATCAGCTTTTCCATCTCACCAGTGCGCCTCTGCATGGGAGACCATTGCTCCACACTTTCTAGTGGATTTCGATGCACTTCTGATGCACTTCTTAATTCAGGGCCTTTTCACACCAGGATAAACAGTATCAAGAAGCCAATGTGTGTCACTCACAGCACACCACCTGCAGTACCCCCTCTCTAGGTACATGCTAGTACAATTATATCCATAACTATTTAAAAGTAAAAATAACACATACTAAGCCAATTAATCGAGGACCTGTCGCACGATTTCCATAGCATTGCATTCAATTCGCTTATCAGCATCTCAAGTAGACACACTGTACACCTCCCCACACACATATCAGTGATCCCAACTCTGTCAAAGCCCAACAGGTGTTGAAATAGTGTTCTTGTAAATCTTGTACTCATGATCTGATAAGAAAAGGGGTGAACAGTTTTAACTATTCAAATAAAGATTTCATTTTAGCATAACTAAACGTATACGTTTACTTGATCATTTGTACAGAGAGTTTGAGAGTTTGGACATGTCATTGTTGTCATCGTGTACATACCTCCTCGGGCGAACGAGGAGTCAGCGAGTGACATCATCCATTCTGCTGTTGCTAAGTTACAAACGCAGCACCCTGAGGCGCTTGTGCTAATCGCTGGAGACTTTAACCATGTGACGCTGGACAAAACATTACCTGCATTCTCCCAGTATGTGGACTGTAACACCCGGGGAAATAAGACTATTGATTTACTGTATGCAAACGTTAAAGACGCATACAGCGCCACCCCGCTGCCTGCGCTTGGGAAAGCAGATCATAACCTGGTTCTGCTTCAGCCTCACTATAAACCAAAAGTGAGAGTCCTACCTGTAACCACATGATCATTCAGGAAGTGGACTCCGGAGGCTGAGAATACTCTGAGAGAATGTTTTGGAACTACAGACTGGGATATCCTGCAGGGATCTCATAGTGAGAACATTGAGGAAGTTGTTGACTGCACTACTGACTACATCAACTTCTGTATGGACATTGTAGTTCCAGTAAGAACAGTACGCTGCTATGCTAACAACAAGCCATGGATTACAAGTGACATCAAGGGCCTTTTGAACCAGAAGAAAAGGGCTTTAAAAGACGGTGATCAGCATGAGCTCAAGCGCATGCAGAAGGAACTCCGAGTCCAGCTCAGGGCGGTGAAGGAGCAGTACAGGAGAAAGCTGAAGCAGAAGTTGCAGAATAACAGCATGAAGGAAGTGTGGGATGGGATGAAAATCATCACTGGCTGCAGCTCGAAGTGGGGTACCACCATCGAGAGAGATGTGAAGAGAGCAAACCAAATGAACAACTTCTTTAACAGGTTTGACCACCCTAACCCACTCTCACACTCACCTCGGAGTATTGCACCCTCCACACATCCTTCTTCTGATACCAGTATAGGAAAGACATCCCCACCCATAATTACAACAGCGCAAGTGAGCAGAGAGCTGAGGAGACTTCGTGCCAGCAAAGCAGCGGGTCCAGATGGAATATCGCTACGACTGCTGAAGGTCTGTGCAACGGAGCTGGGGGGTCCTCTACAGCGCATCTTCAACCTGAGCCTGGAACAGGGGAGAGTCCCGAGGCTTTGGAAAACATCTTGTATCACCCCCAGTCCCAAAGGTATCACGTCCTAGTGAGCTGAATGACTTTCGGCCTGTTGCTCTGACATCACATGTGATGAAGACCATGGAGAGGCTGCTGCTTCACCACCTTAGGCCACAGGTTCAACACGCCCTTGACCCTCTGCAGTTTGCATATCAGGAGAAGGTGGGAGCAGAGGATGCCATCATCTATATGCTACACCGATCCCTCTCTCACTTGGACAGAGGCAGTGGTGCTGTAAGAATTATGTTTCTAGACTTCTCTAGCGCCTTCAACACAATCTAACCTCTGCTCCTTAGGGACAAGCTGACAGAGATGAGATTAGATTCATACCTAGTGGCATGGATCGTGGACTATCTTAAAGACAGACCTCAGTATGTGCGTCTTGGGAACTGCACGTCTGACATTGTGGTCAGCAACACAGGAGCGCCACAGGGGACTGTACTTTCTCCGGTCCTGTTCAGCCTATATACATCGGACTTCCAATACAACTCGGAGTCCTGCCACGTGCAAAAGTTCGCTGATGACACTGCTATCGTGGGCTGCATCAGGAATGGGCTGGAGGAGTATAGGGACCTAATCAATGACTTTGTTAAATGGTGTGACTCAAACCACCTACACCTGAACACCAGCAAAACCAAAGAGCTGGTGGTGGATTTTAGGAGGCCCAGACCCCTCATAGACCCAGTGATCATCAAAGGTGACTGTGTGCAGATGGTGCAGACCTATAAATATCTGGGAGTGCAGCTGGATGATAAATTAGACTGGACTGCCAATACTGATGCGCTGTGCAAGAAAGGACAGAGCCGGTTATACTACCTTAGAAGGCTGGCGTCCTTCAACATCTGCAATAAGATGCTGCAGATGTTCTATCAGACAGTTGTGGCGAGCGCCCTCTTCTACGCAGTGGTGTGCTGGGGAGGCAGCATTAAGAGGAAAGACGCCTCACATCTGGACAAACTGGTGAGGAAGGCAAGCTCTATTGTTGGCATGGAGCTGGACAGTTTAACATCTGTGGCAGAGCGAAGGGCGCTCAGCAGGCTCCTATCAATTATGGAGAATCCACTGCATCCACTTAATAGTATCATCTCCAGACAGAAGAGCAGCTTCAGCGACAGACTGCTGTCACTGTCCTGCTCCACTGACAGATTGAGGAGATCGTTCCTAACCCAAACTGTGCGACTCTTTAATTCCATCCGGGGGGGGTAAACATTAACATTTAACATTATACATAGTTATTGTCTGTTTTTCACCTGCATTATTATCATTGTTTAATTTAATATTATTTATTGTATCAGTATGCTGCTGCTGAAGAATGTGAATTTCCCATTGGGATTAATAAAGTATCTATCTATCTATCTATCTATCTATCTATCTATCTATCTATCTATCTATCTATCTATCTATCTATCTATCTATCTATCTATCTATCTATCTATCTATCTATCTATCTCTATCTATCTACAAATATCCTGCTGATCCTTTGATCTGCAGTGAAGGTACCCATAAACATGATGTATGCTAAACTTGGTAACAATTGGATAGGACCTTTATTGGATTTCAGTATCCATTTTTGCTTGCGTAAATGAGATTGCTGTATTCAATATGTGTCGATTTTCAAGTATGGGTAGCAAATAGACAAAAGAGTTGAAAGATGTTCTTAAGGATAATGTAGATGGCATGGTAGCACAACAGTTAACCTTTCTACTTCACAGCTAATGGGGACTGTGTCTGAAAACCGGTTGTCGTCTTTGTGGAAGTTGCATGACCTACCCATGTGTTGGTTGGCTTTTCTCCCACATTCTAAAACCCACAGCTTTGGTAAATCAGTGTCTCCAGACTAGTTTTGTGTGAGTGAATGTCCTCCAGAAATTTGAGTAGCAAGTTAACAACACCATATGAGCTTCTTTTATTTTAAATTAAGTACTCAGTTATGTATATTATATCTTGGGTCAACATTAAAAGTCAATGAAGATTTTGCTATGTTTTTGGTTGTGGTTTTAATTTTTTTTTTAAATTTTATTTATTAATTTTATTGTAATTATTCCATACAAATAGATCCATTTATACAAAAAAGGATTGAAGACAAATCAAACCCCACCCTTGAGAAGGAGAGCTTAGCCAAAGGAGAATTGCTAAGGGCTTTTTAATAGGACAAAAATAAACAAGGAAAAAAAAAAAATATGTGTATATATATCCATCCATCCATCCATTTTCCAACCCGCTGAATCCGAACACAGGGTCACGGGGGTCTGCTGGAGCCAATCCCAGCCAACACAGGGCACAAGGCAGGAAACAATCCTGGGCAGGGTGCCAACCCACCGCAGGTGTGCATATATATATATATATATATATATATATATATATATATATATATATATATATATATAATAAATGGAGAAGGAAAAGAAATTGCGGAAATAATTATTTCTTCTTTTTCTAAAATATTATTGATTAGATCCTGCCAGATTTTGAAAAAATTCTGTACAGATCCTCTAACTGAGAATTTGATTTTATCCAATTTCAAATAATATAAAACATCGGTTTCCCACTGACTTATCAGAGGAGAGTTAGGATTCTTCCAATTTAACAAAATAAGTCTGCGTGCCAAAAGTGTAGTGAATGCAATCACAGTTTGTTTGTCCTTCTCCACTTCAAGTCCATCTGGGAGAACACCGAACACAGCTGTTAATGGGTTAGGAGGAATTGTGATACCAAGGCTGTCTGAAAGGCACTTAAAAATTTTGGTCCAAAATGATGTTAGTTTGGTGCAGGCCCAGAACATGTGACCCAGTGAGGCAGGAACTTAGTTGCAGCGTTCGCAGGTTGGATCGTGCCCTGGAAACATTTTGGACAGTTTTAAGCGAGACAGCTGAGCTAAATTTGAATACATATGAAAAAATACTCAGCACATTTTAATTAATTCACTGTGTTTGACCCAATTGTATTTGTGGACATTTAACTGTGATGTAAAATGGAGAGCATTGAGCTACGCATAGTGTATAGTACGCTATTCAGTATTGATATTTTTATTTTATAAATGTTTACCTGTAATTACATTTTTTATTTAAAATTTTAATATAGATCATGTGGTCTGTGAAGAAGAATTTAAATATGCAATGCTGGCATTGAACTGCATTTGTCCTGCAACATCAACTTTGATCACCCTTCTCGTACACACCTCCAGAGGGCAGTAAGTATGACACCGTTGTTTTTTAAGACTTTTAAGTGATACTGAGACTTTCTTTTTAATTTTTCTTACACTGAAAAATAAGTTCAATCAAGTAAATTATGTTTTTTTCCATAACAACAAATCATCCGACATGACTTAGCTTGAAATGCTTGAAAACATAATCTGACATTTCATGACATGACATAACAGTTTATACATTTTATATTTAAGTTCCTTAAATAGACAAAAAACTGAACATTTTGTAAACTACTGAACACTTCAGTAATTTTTCTTTCACAATTCAACTATCTGTAGCTCTTGATGTAACAACTAAATTGCTCTTAGTATCTCCCAGAAAGCAGAATGAAGGTGTGTGTCCAAAAAGTTAAAAATTAAGAGATCAGATAATCTTTTGTAATCAGGGAAAGGCAAGGGGATGGAATATTGAGAGAACGGGAGAAAAATCATTTAAAAAAATTGCAAAATAGGAAATTAAATCAGAAACACGGGAAAAATCCTAACACTAAAATATCCTTAAAAGCGGCTTTTAACTTTCTCAACCACTACACAACAAACAAAAAACGAATAAAGGAAATCCAAAATACAAATGCTAGAAGCTGAAAACTGCTATCTTGTATAGACCAGACATAATGACAGTATACATCATGTGACCCACATTCCACATGACAAGCAACGAGCATACTGTAGCAGCTGTAAACATCATAGCTGAAGCCATGCAATAATAAGCATAAAATGGGATCAAGTCAAGTCAAATTTATTGTCACATGAATATAATGCAATAAAATTTATACCTAAACGACTCCTCATAACAGGTGACAAAAATGCAATACAAATAAATAAATAAATAACAACTATACAGTACTTATCATGTAACATATTTATATACTATATATATATATATATATATATATATATATATATATATATATATATATATATATATATATATATATAAATTTGTTTTTTGTCTTATATGTTACAATATTTGTTTTTATGACTGACTCTTCAGCAGCCTTGCAGAAATGGTATGAGTGCCAATGGTCGTAAATGGAGGAGTAAGAAATGCAGCTGCTTGTCAGGTATAACTGTTTAGAGGAACAATTCTAAGGAATAAGAGAACAAGTATAATATACTAACACACTTGCTGAGTGCAGCCATGTCACAGTGTGTTTACTTGGCTCTTAATGTAGTCATTTGAATGCGTGGGATAATTATTGTTTCCAGCGTTTACAAGAGTTACTTGATACTGTGCACAGCACTTGAACTAAAAGTGGACCCATATATAATAGTCTGTGTGCTGCTACAAAAGATAAATTAGTATAGATTTAAAAATATGCAGATGTAAACTAGAATAAGTGTATTACATTGGAGGTCAGCTACTTGTATTCAAAACCATATAATTCATACTCCACAAACACAGCAAAATAATAGCAGGTGTTATGGACGTATGCACTTGTTTGATGGGTATGCCTACTTCTGTTTGCATATTATACACTGTAGTGCTCAAGTGGTATATAATTTATGTCTAAATTGAACTAATTCAGAACAGTTACATGTAAAATGACAAAAAATGATAAAAAGAGCCTAGGAGTGTCCCATGAAACATATGCTACCAATTAGCTGCAGTGAGCAGCCCTGCCATAAGCACTGCACACTTGCAGCCCAGCTTAAAGGGGGTCTTTTTGCTGCTGAGTTTGGATCAGCACATCAGAGATCAGCTTGATGTTCTTTATAGAGGTTATCTACTGTTTAAGTATATCTGTCTTCTCATCTCGTGTAGCAACTTCACTTTCCCACTTCCTTAAAATTTTAATTCTACAGCAAAAAAAGGCCTGCTGTTTCACAGGTGTGGGTTATGTAAATGAGAAATGTATATTAGATGTAATATAAACTGCTCAAAAAAAAATTAAAGGCACACTTTGAAAACACATCAGATCTCAATGGCAAAAAAAAATATCCTGCTGGATATCTCTACTGATATGGACTGGGTAATGTGTTAGGAACGAAAGGATGGCACATCGTTTGATGAAAATGAAAATGATCAACCTACAGGGGGCTGAATTCAAAGACACACCCCAAAAATCAAAGTGAAAAAATGATGCGGCAGGCTAGTCCATTTTGCTGAAATTTCATTGCAGCAACTCAAACTCATACTCAGTAGTTTGTATGGCCCCCACGTGCTTGTATGCATGCCTGACAACGTCGGGGGGGGGGGGGGCATGCTCCTAATGAGAGAATACATGGTGTTCTGGGGGATCTCCTCCCAGGTCTGGACCAGGGCATCACTGAGCTCCTGAAAAGTCTGAGCTGCAACCTGGCAGCATTGGATGGATCAAAACATAATGTCCCAGAGGTATTCTATTGGATTAAGGTCAGGCGAGCTTGGGGGCCAGTCAATGGTATCAACTCCTTTATCCTCCAGGAACTGCCTGCATACTCTCACCACATGAGGCTGAGCATTGTCATGCACCACGAGGAACCCAGGACCCACTGCACCAGCATAGGGTCTGACAATGGGTCCAAGGATTTCATCCCAATAGCTAATGGCAGTCAAGGTGCCATTGTCTAGCATCTAGCCTCTACAGGGTCTGTGTGTCCCTCCATGGATATGCCTTCCCAGATAATCACGGACCCACCACCAAACTGGTCATGCTGAACGATGTTACAGGCAGCAGAATGTTCTCCATGGCTTCTCCAGACCCTTCCACATTTGTCACATGTGCTCAGGGTGAACCTGCGCTCATCTGTGAAAAGCACAGGGTGCCACTGTTGGACCTGCCAATTCTGGTTTTCTATGGCAAATGCCAGTCGAGGTCCATGGTGCCGGGCAGTGAGCACAAGGGCCCACTAGAGGACGTCAGGCCCTCAAACCATGAAGTCTGTTTCTGATTGTTTGGTCAGAGACATTCACATCAATGGCCTGCTGGAGGTCATTTTGTAGGGCTCTGGCAGTGCTCATCCTCTCCTCCTTGCCCAAAGAAGCAGATACCAGTAGTCCTGCTGATGGGTTAAGGACCTTCTATGAGGGGCACTGTCCAGCTCTCCTAGAGTAACTGCCTGTCTCCTGGAATCTCCTCCATGCCCTTGAGACTGTTCTGGGAGGCACAGCAAACCTTCTGGCAATGGCACATATTGATGTGCCATCCTGGAGAAGTTGGACTACCTATGCAACCTCTGTAGGGTCCAGGCATCGCCTCATGCTACCAGTAGCGACGCTGACCATAGCCAAATGCAAAATGAGTGAAGAAACAGATGAGGAGGGGAAAAATGTCAGTGGCCTCCACCTGTTAAACCATTCCTGTTTTGGGGGTCGTCTCATTGTTGCCCCTCTAGTGCACCTGTTGTTAATTTCATTAACACCAAAGCAGCTGAAACTGATTAACAACCCCCTCTGCAACTTAACTGACCAGATCGATAACCCAGAAGTTTCATTGACTTGACCCTATACTCGGATTAAAAAGTGTTCCTTTAATTTTTTCTAATCTTAGCCCTGTATGATCATGCCTTAAAACTGCCTCTACCATGTTTCACAGATGATGTAGTATGCATGGGATCATGAGACATTTCTTCGGTTCTCCATACTCCTCTCTTTACAAAATTCTGGTATATATTGATTTTAGTTTCCTTTGTCCAAATAAAATTGTTCCAGAACTGGACATGCTTTTAAAAAATGTTTTCTGGCAAAGTCTAATTTGTCCTTCCTATGCTTGAGGTTTACCAGTGGTTTGCACTTTGTGGTAAGCCCTCTATATTTACTTTCATGAAGCTTTGTCTTGATTGTAGACTTTGGCAGTGATAGGTCTACCTCCTGAAGAATGTTCTTGGTTTGGCTAAATGTTGTGAAGGGGTTTTTCTTCACCAAGGAAAGAATTCTGCAATTATCCTGCACAGTTTTCTTCCTTGATTGTCCAGCCCTTCTGGAGTTTCTGAGCACACAAGTGCGTTCCTTTTTTTTAAACATGTTCCAAATGGTTGATCTGACCACTCCTGGTGCTTCTGGTGTCTCTCTAAACAGTTTTGCTTTCTCAACCTAATGATGGAATGTTTTTACTTGCATGGACAGCTCTGTGGACCTCATATTGAGAGTTCTCAGTGATAACTTCCACACTTGGAATCAACTCCAGACCTTTTACCTGTTTAATAGTTAATGAAATAATGATGGAACTGCCCCTATCCTGTTATGGAATAGCTTGTCAGTCAAATATCTGAATACATGTGAGTCCCTGAAAACAGAAGGACTATGTACAAAAATGTCTATCATTCCTAAACGGCTCATACAATATTTTTGGTAAACCCCTTAAATTAAAGCTGAAAGTCTACACTTCAGTCAAATGATTGCTGTATTTCAAATCCATTGTGGTGGTGTACAGAGCTAAAATTACGAAAATTATGCCACTGTCCAAATACTTAGGGACCTGTCTGTATGTTTAATAGCTGGAGGTAGCCTCCTACAAGAGAGAAAGGTAAGGAAAATAAATTAGGAGCTTTATACCAAATTATTTAACACTTTGACCACGAGGTACAAGTTAAGTCGTATCTTATTGAGCCTGTCAAGACATGATATATGATAAAGTTCGTATCTCAGTATACAGCCACTATAGATGCAGCCAGCTTGCTGGTGAGCTTTGCAGCTGTGTCTCAGTTAATTTATCTATTATAGTGCTGCCATCTAGTGGACAGATTGTGGAAAATAGTGTTATAAACAGTCCATAGTTATGTCCTTGCTAAAAAGGTATAAATCTGCTGATGTTTTGAAACAACTACATTTTTTTTGCAAGATGAATATTTTGATGATAATTAAAGTGATCGAGATAGTGACAATCAATTGGAAGTTGTGAAACATTTAGGTCATGGAACTGTGGATAGATGTCCCGATGGTGTTACTTCATCACAAGTCTTCTGACTTTTCACGACTGTCAGGACATTCTGCCACCCACTGACTGCAAACTGTCATCAACTATCAAATGTATTGTGTGCAATAAGCATGGACAGTGTAAAGAAATATGTTATACAGGTTGAGTCAAAATTATGTTAACACTAATGGTACTGCTATGTATATACATAAATACAATGTTTGTGGACAATTTATGTGCCACATATGGCACATGTGTTGAACATGATGGTGAACAGGTTGAGACACTCCTGTAAATCATCTTGCACATATGAAGTATGTTTTATGAATAAATTTTTTCCACCATACAAATGTTAACATAATTTTGACTCATTTAGGACACATGTGCTTCTAACCCCTGCTTGGTGCAATGCTTCTAGGACTATTATTCAAATAGAGACTTTTAGTCATATTGCTGGTCAAAAGAAAGAAATTAACAGTTTCAGTTGATAATTAAACTGTTGCTTTCTAATGTATTTCTTTACGAATTTTAAGAGTTCATTATTTATCATATATGCATAGATCTGTACTGCAGCATCCAGGTAATAAATGTTTCTGCAGTCAATGTGTTAATTAATTACCAGCATTGCCAAAGGCAAGTGAGATAATTAATTTAACCAAGTCAAATTGCTTCATATTCCTACATTGTTTGGCATTACGGAACATGAAGAGAATGTTTCATTTTAAAGTGAACATATTCTTCAGAAAGGTTTACATTCGTGCATCACCTAAATGGAATAGAAACGTTTGTTTTAGTGCTGCTCATATCCTTTACCCGACTTTACCTTCTTGTGGAATATCTTAACTTGGTGAGTGTCACAATTTTTTGAATTCATGAGCTGTAACTAATGTGTCTGCAATTTAATTTGATTCAATTACTTTGAAAAGAATCGATGAACCACATTATAGCTGCCTTCTGAAATTAAAATAACATAACCAACTGTCACCTACTCAGTAAATTATAAGTTGATGAAGGGCTAAAATATTGCTAAGTGGTATTAGACACAGGGCAGGCTCACACTCTGGACAAGACACCAGTCTGTTTCAGGGGTTATGCACAATTACATTTTTATAGCAACTACATCAGCTTTTAAGATGAGCCGTCCATCCATTTTTTAGCATGCTTTTTCAGTTAAGGTGCAAGGGGTAGTTAGGGACCTTGGAAGAATTGCCAGCCAGTCACAAGGATGTAACAAACATTTTTTTATTCTTAAGAAACATTTTTAAATGAAAACATTAGAACAATCTAGATAAGTGCAGGCCATTCAGCTCAACAAATCTTGTCGGTCCTATCACTTAATTCTTCTAAAATAACATCAAGCTTATATCAATACTTGGTAGCTTATTCCATTGTCTGTGTGAAGAGAAACTTTCTAATGTTTGTGCGAAATTTACTTACTTATTGGATTATTTATTTTTTTATTTTCTTCCTTGTGATGTTTGCTGTTTTATGGATTATTTAATTGTTTATTCCAACAACCACACTGCACTTTGTGTTGGATTTGGAGCACTTTTTGGAAAATAAAATTACTTAGCACTTTGTAATAATAATAATAATAATAATAATAATAATTCATTTTATTTATAAGGCACTTTACATTTGTAGTAAACCTCAAAGTGCTACATAAAATTTAAACAAAGACACAACAAGATAAAAGCAAAGATAAAACAATAATTAGAGGCAATTTTGTTAATATGCTTTCCTAAATAGAAAAGTCTTTAGCTGTTTTTTAAAACAGCCCACAATCTGCTGTGTTCTCAGGCTCTCTGGTAGGGCGTTCAAGAGCCGTGGAGCAGCAACTGCAAAGGCTCAGTCACCCATTGTATGAAGTTTGGTCACAGGGGGGTGAAGGCAGTAGGTATTTGTAAAACGGAGGTTTCTTGTAGTGGATTGTAATATAAGGAGTTCTTTAAGATATTGTGGAGCTTTTCCATGGATACACTGGTGAGTAAACAAACAAAGTTTGTATTCAATACGGAGATGAATAGGGAGCCAATAAAGTGACCGAAGGATTGGTGAAATATGTTCATACAGTATTTCCGCACCCTCATCAGGATCCTTGCAGCACTATTTTGAATTTGTTGGAGCTTTTGAAGGCTCCTTTTGTATATCCCGATGAGGAGTGCATTACAATAGTCCAGCCTGGAGGAGACAAAGTCATGAACCAGCTTTTCAGCATCACAAAGGGAAAGGCAGTGACGGAGTTTGGCTATGTTTTGAAGATGAAGGAATGCAATTTTACAGAGATGATGGACATGTGTATCAAATGACAAATGGGAGTCTAATTTGACACCCAAATTAGTAACAGAAGGGGAGAAAGTAATGGTATGGCCAGAAAAGGAAATACAATTTACAGAGGAACGAACTTAATGGGGAGTACCAATTACTGTAAAAGAGCTTCAGTTCTGGTGCTGTTCAGCTTAACTTTACACCATCCATTGCTGTGTGTTATGGGTCTTCATCATTTGGTTCATTTTCAGACATGAAGACATAATCAACGACCAAGGTTCAAGGGTTGTGATGTCAGCCGCGGGCACTTGGGCTGTCACAAAGACAGTAGAAAATAAAACAAAATATAAATCCACATTAGATTGGATTGATATTTTTCTCTATTATATAAAAATGCATAACAGCTATAATTTGTTTCCTTAATTCTTAGTTAAATAATTAACCCAGGAAACATAATTCATTCAGGATCTTGATCTTGTAATTGTTCTGGTGTTTTAGATGGTGAGATATGTAGGTCTTTATCTTTATACGTTTCTCGAGTACCTTCACTTTTGTCTTTCATCATAACACACCTGCACTACCTCACCCCCAATACTGCACCTCTGTAAGAGTATGTACTGTATGTGTGTTCCTTACTTAGATGTCCTACTAAACTTAGAATGAAGAAATAACAGTGGAAATTGTAGCCTTAATACAGGTTATTACTTACAGCTAAGGCAATAACAATACCCAGAAAAATATATGTCAATGTCAATTTATTTATATAGCACATTTAAAACAACATAGAAATGCTGTGGCCAAAGTGCTTTACAATAATAGAATAAAAGAAAACATACAATTAACATAAATAGAATTAAAATAAATAAACATAAATAAAATAAATAATATATAGAAGTAAGATTACATAATCACAATTAGGAAGCCATCAGTATTACTGAAGGTCACAGAAAGCAAGTGAATAGAAATGAGTCTTTAATCTCGTTTTAAACAGTTCAGTTGTAGACGACTCCTTTATATGATGAGGTAAAGAGTTTAGTGGAATTTAACTTCCATAGAAGCTAAGTATGTACTAAACATGGCTTTTGTATTCTTCATTTTTCCTGTATAAACACTTTAATGTACTTTTCCATGCTTTTCAAATAATTTCTAGGGAAGGTCAACAGTCTAAAGAACAGTGGCAGAAAGTGTATGGACGATGTTCTGGAAATGAAGTTTACCATATTTTAATGGAAGAGAGTGCCTTTTTTGCCGAATATGAAGGAAAGAGCTTTACATATGCTTCCTTCCATGCACACAAAAAGTGAGTTATTCAAGCAAGCTTTGTAGCATAATGTGTTGAATATATAGCAGTAATGTATATTTTAAAAAGTCAAGTTTTATCATATTTAAAACTGTTTAATTCTTATGATTTGATTATACAAATACCTCCTTAGCAATTTATTAATGAAGAATTGTTGGCTTCACTGTGACATTGACTTAATTTATTTTATAAAATAAATCTGTTTATATACTGTATGTTTACTTATTCAATTTTGCACAAAAAAAAATATATATATTGTCACAAAAACAGTCACAAGACATCAAAAAGGTTTGGTGCAGCCACCCGTATAATATGCCCTTGCTGCAAATGGTTAATTTTGTTGAGATGTTCACAGATTTGAGTCCAAAACAGAACTGATTTGAATTGTGAGAATATGGAGGCTTTAAAGGCCGATAAGGGACGTGATGTCATTGGAACTGGAAGTGACATCATCAATATTGCCAGAACTGATGTCTTTGGGACTGGATGTGATGCAATCAATGCCCACACCCCTGATTCCAGAAGTGACATCATCAATAGCGCTGGTACTGGAAGTGATATCATCAATGGTGCCGGGACCTAGCAGGATTTCCCGTGGATGGTCTGCAGAGGATTAATTCAGCAAATCAGTGCAGCTCGCTACCCCCCTGGTCTGACGTGGTACTACTATTATTCAGGCCCTTTAGCTGCCTCCCAATCTCACTTGTGTGACAATATATATATACTGTATAAAAAAAGGTTTGGAGCATGTCCATGACCCCATATAATGAAAATAAATGAAAGGAAAATTATCTTTTTTTGCAAAGATGAAAATGACTTAATTTCAGATGGCAGTCCAATACAGAACTTATTCAAAATGGTCAAACGTCCAGTCATATGGATTCCAGGCAGGAAGGGATGGGGTCTATGGGGGCAGACGAGGGAAGTGACATTAGCGGTGAAACGGCTGGCCAGTCTTCTGTTTTGCAGGTTGAGGAAGAGAGAAGGCATTAGAACTCAGCACTAACCCCTGGTTCAGCAGGTAATTACCACCACTAGAGCTCTTAAGTTGCCTCCCAAGTTCACACATATAACAATATGTATATTTGGAAACTGCATTTAAAGGTGAAAGGCTAACAAATTATATCTTTCTGGTTTCTGGGTGTTAATGTAGGCAAGAATCATATTTCCATATGGTGATAATATCTCTGAAATTGGAACTGTTTTGTTATTTAATTATCATGGATTCTGTAAATACTTCTTTTCAACCACATAAAAAACAGAATCTACCTCTTTCAACTTTTACCATATATTAAATGCAGACACCTTTATTGATATCGTAAATATAACAGGGATATTGCCACCATATGTGGGGAAGATGAAGCAGTTATGTAATAAAGGAAACCAAATGTAAAATATGCACTTGATAGTAATTTCTTGTAATCTTCTAGTTCAGGACAGTTTTAATTGTTCCTGTGAAGCTTATCCCTTCTTACAATGGATCTCCACTCCTTATATATACACCACATTTCACGTTATGTTCAAGGTTTTGTTTTGGACACACTAGAACTTACATTGCCAGTAACACGTACTGAATGAGCTGTGGCTTTTCAGGGGTGATGGCATGTTTTCTGCCTGCACATGTCCTTAGACCTACTACTGTTTTTCTTGTCCTATTACTTTGTGCAGGACTTTCTTCATCCTCTGGTAATAAGGCACTAATACAGATATCTGCTGGTTAGAAGGCAGCAGCTGGGGTCCAGCCAAATATGTGTTTCTGGTTCTTTAAGAAAATGGTTGCTTGCCTTTCAAGCTGTCAGGAATGAGTTGAAACTATTGGCTGGCCACCTGGCGGTAACCCTAGAAGTGGTTTTGTGTTGCCCTTTACAAGGAACCTCCCGTCTTCAGCCAAGTGGAATTAAATAGTGTTAGCGGCTTGCCTGACAAAGAGTTGGAGTAAAGAAGAGAGGAGGACAAAAGTAGCCTAGAGAGGAGTGGAGGACAAAATAATTGTAGCTGTGTGAATTATGTCAAAGAATAAGCCTTATTTAAGGGAAAAGGAAAAAAAAAGTGTATTGGTCCTGCAGCTGTACAAGTGCAGCTCTGTCTGTGGTTTGGGGGTCTGAAATGCCCTCAGAGGTCAAAATATCTATTATATAATAGAACACTAAGGTCTGTGTGTCCAGTCCCTCAGGACAATCTGATTTGTCAGTTTGGCTTTGGTGACTCGACAGAAGATGAAATGCGAGTGTGCGGCAGATAAGGAGCAGTAAAGTGTGTGAAGCATACTGAGAGAGCCTCTTTCAAAGACAGAAAGTACAAAACCAGACAGGAGGCAAGAAAGACTCCTTGAAAATAATGTCTGAGATGTAATAATAATTCATTACATTAATATAGAGCTTTTCAAGGTATTCAAGTGCTTTACACAGTGAGTGGTGGAATCACTTCAACCACCACTAATGTGCAGCATCCACCTGGATGTTGCAATGGCAGCCATTTTTGTGGCAATAAGCTGACCGCACTTTAGCTGTTAGGTGGTGAAGGGGTGAGAGAGAGTTAGCCAATTAGAGATGGATTGATTAGGAGGCCAGATTGACAAGGCCATTGTGGACTATTTAGCCAAGACATTGGGAAACACTCCACTGATTACCAAGGATGCCCAAAGATCTTTAATGACCACAGACAGTCAGGACGTTGATTTTATGTCTTGTCTGAAGGATGGGTTAGTAGTCTTTCTGTGAACACAATTGTGAAAGGGAATGCCAGTGAAGAGATGTTCAGAAACAAGCCAATATAAAGGAAAGGTGCTGAAGTTACATGTAGGGCAAGAGACAGAAAATATTTTTAATTATTATATTTTTAATTAGTCTTTGACAGGTACCATGGCTAGCATATAAATAATTTCAGTGAGAAAACAAATATATAAGGTAAGTTATTGCCGGACTGATATTTCATTTAAGCAGTGCAATTTTATACCGTATATACTCGCGGATAAGTCGGGACTTGATTTTACCGTATAATTTCTGGTATTTTATAATGCTGGTCGTATAAGTCGAATGCGGAAAACTCACGCTGTTGGTCCCAGAGATTATGATATGCTAACGCCCACCAGAGAGAGTAACCACGGAGCACACTGCCTTTTCTTTTCTATGTGGGTGCGGCAATGCGCTGTATCAGTGCGTGATCCTAACCTCTCTCTCTCTATTCTGCCTACGTCACCACGCGGTAATACCCAAACTATTCCGAAGCAACATTTGCACTGATTTGTGTTTTTTGTATCTCACACCCTCATACACCTTTATTATAAGAACATCCATTATCTACAATGGAGTATTTGATCAGATGAAAATATGAAGCTGGTTTTAAATTAAACGTCGTAGAAGTGGCGGAAGAAATTGGTAACTGCGCTGCTGCAACAAAATTTGATGTGTCTGAGAAACTGAGATTGGAGGAGTGTGATGATGCGAGTTCGCTCCATGCTCTCATCTTGCTTCTGGGAGCTCTTAGACCTGACACCGTCGGTAATTTCACCGATGAGCTAGGCAGAGAGGCACAAACAATAATATAAGGGAATGGTGCAAAAAATGCAAAGTGCTTTTATTTAAAAATCAATAAAACAAAACAGTGTACAAATAAATAGTGCAGTGCATCAAAACCTTCAAATAAATAATCCAATAAAAACAAGGTGAAATTGTGGAGGTTAAAGTCCAATAAAAAAAAATCTTCTAAAACCCGAGGTTAAAACAATGGCCGGAAGCTGTCCTTTAACACAAAGCCCGGTGCCTTTCTACTGGTGACTCCCCTGCTTCTCCCGTCCAGGCTATGCACCAGGGGAACCACCCTACCTTCAGCTGACCTTCTGTCTGTGTTTTCCTGCTGGTCTGTTCACCTTCCCGATCCCTGGCTCCGGTAGGCCTAACCAGACCATGAACTTGGGCTCCCCAGCAACCAGAGTGCTCACGCTGGGGCTTTCACATCCCAAGTCCTGACTCCCACTGCCTTCTTGGCCTTAGGCAGCGAGCCATCCTCTTTCTGGTTACTCCTGCTCTTCACAAAATCCTCAGCGGGAGCAACCACAATCGACTGCTCCTCGGGTGCCGGCTACTACCAACTGCCCTAGGTGTTAGCCAAACACCCTGCTAGGGCTCACTGCTCAGCTGCCTGCGAGCCTGTACTCGCTCGTTCTCACTCTCTTGCACTGGCTTTCCTCTCATCGCTTCCTGCCTTCTTCTCCTGCAACCTCTGCTCACTTTTCCTTTTCTTTTTTCCTTTCTCTCCTAGCCACCTTGCTACAGCACATTCCACCCCCCATAAGCTCCAGCTGCATGGGAAGGCTCCATGCCACTGCCAACCCTGTGAAACTGGCGGCCTAGGTCCACAGTTCGGCCACACTACCACTGCACTAAAACAAAAACACTAAAAATAACCCTGCACTAAAACCAACCCAAACCCCCTTTGTAAAAACAGGACATTAAAAGAGAACTTTTAAAAGACAATAAAACCAAACAATAAATGAATGTCCATTAAAAAGCTCCGTCCTTTAAAATGTCCTCCTCCGGATTGGGTCTGTGGGTTCTTTTAAAAAGTCTGGCACCAATTCCGCTTGCTGCTCTGTGTCCTGTTCCTCAGACCCCACTGCCAGCACATCCCACAAATTAAATGTTGTAGAAGTGGCGAAAGAAATTGGTAACTGCGCTGCTGCAACAAAATTCGATGCACCTGAGAAACTGAGGTTGGAGGAGTGTGACGATGCAGGTTCGCTCATTGCTCCCATCTTGCTTCTGGGAGCTCTTGAACCTGACACCTTCGGTAAATGTCACCGATGAGCTAGGCTGTAAGGCACAACAAAGCAAGGGGATGGTGCCAAGTGCCAAGGTGCTTTTATTAAAACCAACAAAACAAAACAGTGTTCAAATAAATAGTGCAGTGCATCTCAAAAATCTTTAAATAAATAATCAAATAAAACAAGTGAAAGGTGGATGTTAAGATCCAATACAACAAATAAATCCTTTAAAAAAAAACAACAAGGTTAAAACAATGGCTGGAAGCTGTCCCTTTAAAAACAAATCATCCCGGTGCCTTTCTTCTACTGGTAACTCCCCTGCTTCTCCCATCCAGGCAATGCACCAGGCGAGTCACCCTAACTGCAGCTGACCTGCTCTGCCTGCTGGTCTGGAGGCTTCCCGATCCCTGGCTTCGGTTCTGCTCTCCCCAGACCGAGACTTGGGTTCCCCAGTGACCAGGACGCTCACGCTGGGGAATCCACCTCCCAAGCCTCCCAACTCCCGCTGTCTTCCATGGTGAGCCATCCTTCTTCTGGTCACTCCTGCTCCTTAACCACATGCTCAGCAGGAGCGACCACTACCAACTGCCCTAGGTGTTGGCCAAATACCCCGCTAGGGTTCACTGCTTAGCTGCCCGTGAGCCTGCACTCACTCGTTCTCAATCTCTTGCACCAGCTTTCCTCTCACCGCTTCCTGCCTTCTTCTCCTGCAACCTCCGTTCACTTTTCCTTTTCTTTTTTCCTTTCTCTCCTAGCCGCCTCGCACTTGTATTTATTACGGGGACGTGGATCAGATGTGGCAATTAGCAGCTCTCTGCGCCAATCACGAATGCGGACGACTCCTCACCTGTGCACTTAAGTGAGGACCGCCCGCATCACGAACTACCCCGGGAACTAATCGTCCACATATATCACGCCCCCTCTCTAAGCCGCGAGTGCGGCGATTATTCATTTAAAAAGTGGCCTTTTTGATGTGAGCTGTGGACCTGCTATACCACAAGGAGGCAAGAAGATGTAAAAAAAAAAAAAAATTAAGTGTCGTATTTTTGAATGGGCATATAAGTCTGATTTTATGATCGATTTTTCAGGTTTTAACACCCGACTTATATGTGAGTATATACAGTATTTATTTTTATTCAAAACACAATTTGACAAAATTTTTTTATTTTACATAAAGTACATTGAAAGAATCTTATGCACTCTTATCTGTTGTCAAAGGGACTTGTTGCGCCCTCATGCCCTTTGATCGAGCACAATCTCAAATAATTAATGATTAACAAAACCCAGTAGATATAATTAATTCTAATAAGTGGCCAGTTGGTTGAAAAGGGAATGGACTTTTTCTTTGATGTTCTCTAGATGTTAAAATGATTCAATTTCCTAAATTTTAAGAATAAACTACAGTTATATAAAAATATTAATTTAATGCAGCACCATGATTAGCACTGCTCTCTCAGAGATCCAGTGCCCTGGGTTTGGATTCTGCACCCAGACACTCTGCAGGTCAGCTCAACACTACCAGTTCCTTCCAGGAGCCTCTTGAACCTGCCACTGCTGATAACATAAGATGAGCCAGGCAGATGATGCATAGCAACAAGGGGTAGGTGCAAAAAGGTGCCAAAGTGATTTTATTTAAAACGATCCAAAAGCAAATCAGTGTCCAAATTAAAGTGCAGTGCTCCATCTATTATAAATAAATAATCCAATCCAAAACAAATGCTATCGTGGAGATTAAAACAAGTCTGATAAATAATCCATACAAACGAGCAACACGGCAAGATTCTTAACTTTAAAAATCACAGTCCCTGGAGCTTCCCTTTAAAACAGAAGTCTCTCTTTTAGAAAGAAGTCAACCAACATGCTCAGGCAATCTTCTGATCTGCTCGTGTCCCCACCGTCCATCCTAAGGTGATCCATGGGGCGCCGCCGAACCTCATCACCTTTGGACTCCTGCTGCCATGCCCCGGCCTTGCGGGTGAGTCCCTCCAGAGTAATGTTGCTCCTGCTGTCATACTCAGCAGCAGCACCCCACAGCCCTCTTGAGCACTGGCCACACACTCCTCTAGTGGGGCAACATTCCTGATTGCCTGCTTCCTCCCAGTGCATCGGCTCTCACTCACTCCCGCCCTTCTCTTCCCATCCTTTAACCTCCATTCTCTCTATACTCTCCTCTCCTTTCCTTTCATTCCCCTTCTACCTCGTGCAGGCTTCTTTTAACTTTGCTGCCTAACTGGTTGCACTTGCAAGGAGCAGTGTCCTCCGTGTACCAATTGAGGTGTTGGACTGATCTGCCCTCCTTTACATGTGTGTGCTGCGCGATCAGCCTACACCTCAATTAACCAGGAATTGAAACACACTCACGCACACCCACACCTGATTAGAGTCCTCCACCTCTCCCAGGACGCGTTATTTATTTAAAAAGTTGCCCTATGCCACGGACCACTCATCACAGTTCTCCACATGTCTGTGTGGGTTCTTTGTCGGGTACTTTGTTGTTTCCTGCCACATCCCAAAAGATGGGCATTTTAGTTTAAGTAGTAATCCTAAATGTGTTCAGGAGTGTCGAGAATTCTTTCCTGAACTTTACTTGCTGTTGCCAGGTTAAACTCCAACCCTCTACAGGGGTTAGATAATGTTTTGTTATTTAATTTAATATAACATGTTGGTCCATAAGACAGAAATATGCTAATTTATATTAATACAATAAGGCAGCAGAAACAGGAATAAACAGATGAAAGGGAAAGTAGAAGTTGTCATAATAAATGTGCTAGTCTGTCTGAAACCTGTCGCGATGGTGTTGACCAATAGCTTATACTAACATAAAGAAAGAAAAAACAAATAAATGTAAAGAGTGAATTTAAAAAAAAAATCACTCACAAGATTTTAAAATTAAAACAATTATTAAATTGGTTATAGAGTTTTATAAGTTTTTTTTATTTGCTTTTTCGTTCTCAGATATGGAGTCTGTCTGATTGGTGCAAGAAGAGAGGATAATAAAAATATGTTGTTAAATCCAGGACCTCGCTACATTATGACTGGAACAGACACTTGTTTTTACGTCAATATCACAAAGGAAGAAAATTCAACCTTTAAAAAACACGAAGAAGAAAAAAGCAACAAGAATCCCTCATCAGTATACCATGGTCCTTCACGTTTACCTGTACACAGCATCATTGCTAGCATGGGTTAGTATTGCATGTAATAAACGTTTACAAAGCTTTTACTTCTACGGCCGCAATGTACTTAATTGTTATACGTGCACTATAAAATATGTACAATATAAGCTGTGTGTTAGAAATATAGATCACCATCTTGTGCCATCCATCTTGCACTGTTAACACAAAATGTTTACCTTGTATAACACTAAGTAAGTGGCACAAGGACCACAATTTATTAATGATTAATTTAATTTTCTGGTTGCTTTGATTAATGAGATTTACCGTTATTAAGGTATGGTACCATTTGTTTAATTATTTGTCTGTAGCCTCAATTGTATGGCTTGAGGTAATGGAAACAGATGGAACACTGTAAATCTTAGCACTGAGAACAAGATACTTAAAATGAATCCCAATGCTGTTGTTTGCTTATTATTATAATTATTATTAATTTTGCCTCTTTGAAGTTGTAGAATTATTTGCTTTTTTATTGTTTGATTTGCCCTCATTATGGTATAAGCCTAATTTCTTTTTTATTTATATGCTTGTCTGTAGCCTCAAGGCTATGCCATCTTGAATATTCCCAGTCCCATAAACTAAGCAGGCTTGAGCTTAGTTATCACCTGTACAGGGGCTACTGTATAAAATATTTTGAGTTGTGGCCAGCAGGATGTGATGCTTCCCTGTAATGTTTTTCTAGTCATCTCACAAGCAAGCCAGCAGGGAAGAATTAAAAAATAGTTCTACTGGGTAGACAAGAAAAAAAAAATTAATAAAACAAATAAAACTCTTCAATCTTAGATGATACTCATTTACCTAAAATGAATAAATAAGCACAAAATGCTTGTAATATTGTTTTAGAAGGTTGAAAATAAAAATGTATAATCTTTGAACAAATATTTCTGTATCAATAGTTAAGTTGGGTGGCACGGTGGCGCAGTGGGTAGCGCTGCTGCCTCGCAGTTGGGAGACCTGGGGACCTGGGTTTGCTTCCCAGGTCCTCCCTGCGTGGAGTTTGCATGTTCTCCCCGTGTCTGCGTGGGTTTCCTCCGGGTGCTCCGGTTTCCTCCCACAGTTCAAAGACATGCGGGTTAGGTGGATTGGCGATTCTAAATTGGCCCTAGTGTGTGTGGGTGTGTTTGTGTGTGTCCTGCGGTGGGTTGGCGCCCTGCCCAGGATTGGTTCCTGCCTTGTGCCCTGTGTTGGCTGGGATTGGCTCCAGCAGACCCCCGTGACCCTGTGTTCGGATTCAGCAGGTTGGAAAATGGATGGATGGATAGTTAAGTTTTAAACCCTGTGGCCACCAGGAGGTGCATCATCTCCCCAAATCCAACAGATAGCCACCAAGCACAAGTCCAGCAACACACACATTTTATTTTTAGCTGTGGAAACACTTTACTTGATTCTCCAGCTCACAGCACAGTACAAAGCACCAATAAATAGCACTGTACAACAGTTTCTCTTCTTCTTTCTCACTCTCCATCTTCCACATCCACTCCTCTGGCAAGCTTCGTCCTCTACCTCCTCATTCTGGCTCCTCAAATGAAGTGAAGCAGTGCCTTTTATGCTGCACCTAGGAGCACTTCAGGTGGCTCATCAGCATTATCTGGAAGTATTCCCAGATGTGATGGGAACCCAAAGTAGGGCTCTAAAATCCCACTAGCAACCCCCACGGAACCCAACAGGGCTGTGCCAAACTCCCATGGAGCCCTGTGGGAATCTGAGGCCCTGCTGCAACCCAGGGGGCCTGGCATCTAGCACTCCGGGGTGAGGCAGTGCCCTATGCACATCTGCTCCATTAGTCCTTCCTTAACAATGGCCTCCCAGCCGTGAAAAGGCCCCGGCCATCCATCACAAATCTCAAAGTAGAATTCTTTTTTTTTTTTTTATTTTATTTATTAATTTTATTGTAATCATTCCATACAAATAGATCAATTTATAACAAAAAAAAAATTGAAAACAAATCAAACCCCACCCGTCAAAGTAGAATTCTAAGCATTTTTGAAATGTTTAATATATAGAATCAAAGCCCCATGCAGTGTGTTCAGGCTTAATTAGCAGAAAAGAAAGTATTTGAACTTTTTTGTCTTTTAATGAATTGAAACAAAAACAATGTTGACCTCAACCAATACAGTATGTTAGAAATGTATGTATCTGGGAAGGTATAATCCCAGATTGCAATAGCTTTGCTGTTAATCAAGGTCAAATGAACATGGAAGCTCTGCTGCAAGTTTGCATCATTGTTGAACAGTGCGCCAGAGTGAGATTTCTTTGGGTAGAGGGAGTGAAACCAGCTGAAATTTACAGAAAGGTGTTGGCTTGTGCTGATCAATAAGCTGTTTGGGTACCCATCTTGCACAAACTTTACGATACCCTAAGTCATCATGCACTATGCCATGTGCAGATCCATAGCTGATATCCAAAAGTGCAGCAACAGCAGACAATCTAATCCGTCAGACTTCTGTGATGAAAGCATTGGTCGTATTGATCTGGGCTTGTGTGTGCAATGTTGATGGTCGTCCAAAATGAAGTTTCACCATTTATCCTTGTTCTTCCTGCTTTAAGCCATTCCACCCATAAATAAACGTTTCTTTGAGTCACGCTGCTTTCACTTCCCTACCAAGTCAACATCCTTGTGCACAGTAGAAAAAGAAAACCCAGAGGCCTATCGCACAGCAATGACATGTAAGATCAAGCAATATGGCATCTAGAATGCATTTAGATGTCCGGGGATACAAATGCGCCTTTAGAATATAAATGTATATATACCTGGGGCAAAGAGATGTGTGTAAACCATTGAACCAAATTCATGATGGGAACTGAGGCATACAACTGTTCCTCATGAATAAAGAATTCCTAGTATTTCCAGGTCATGAGCCTGCTAGTGATGGGTGATACTGCTAATTTTCTTTTCAATCCATTAGCGTTTGATACTGAGGCCAGCATTGCCAATACTGATGCAGCCAGTGTGTCGTCTTGCAAGAATGGTTAATCTTCTGTAAAAACTTACAGTTTGTGTGGACATCAAAAAGTCACATATAGTAGACTATTACATGTAGTGGGTGGCACGGTGGCGCAGTGGATAGTGCTGCGGGTAGTGCTGCTGCCTCGCAGTAAGGAGACTTGGGTACGCTTCCTGGGTCCTCCCTGCATGGAGTTTACATGTTCTCCCAGTGTCTACATGGGTTTCCTCCGGGTGCTCTGGTTTCCTCCTACAGTCCAAAGACATGCAGGTTAGGTGCATTGGCGATCCTAAATTGTCCCTAGTATGTGCTTGGTGTGTGTGTGTGTCCTGCAGTGGGCTGGTGCCCTGCCAGGGGGTTTGTTTCCTGCCTTGCGCCCTATGTTGGCTGGGATTGGCTCCAGCAGACCCCTGTGACCCTGCAGTTAGGATATAGCAGGTTGGATAATGGATGGATGGAGTACATATAGTGCCAAAGAATAGACTTCTTTGCTTGTTTCTTAACAGAAATTATTAAACATGTTCAGTTCTTGCAAAAGATCTATGGAACAACAACAAACATTAGTGTTACATTTTATTTCGTAAAGATGTAAAAAGCATTGCATTTTTTGGCTCACAAAATGCCATTTTTATTTTTTACTGTAAAATGTGCTAAACGGTAAAAGTATGGAGTCAGAAGTGTAAAAAGTATAATGATGCAAGTCCCAAATGAACGTCACTTTTGGAAACATCATGCGTGGGTGACAACAAATAATGTTTAAATTCTTACTTTATTACAATTTCATTGCTTTTTAGTATCACTCTTTCAAGTTATCAAACAGGTTTTCTAATTTCTCTTAAACAGCTCATAGTTTTCTGGAATGACCATTAAGCATTACTTAAAATGAAGAATAAAATAACCACCACAACTTGATCTGCTGCTATTCACAAACCATTTGTGTTGTTGCCCACTTATTCGAGCTTTCATGGAGTTATGTATTCACATTTTAAATAAAGTTTGTTATTAGGTCCTCTAGTTCTGAAAACATGTTTGCTGAAACTGTCAATTTGTTGGTGACCAGAAGCTGGCCACTAGTTTTCCTTCCATAGATGTGTGTGTTCACATAATTGGTGATACTGAGTTGGCCCAGTTGTTACACAGTAAATGCATGGTGTGTACTCTGCGATGGACTGTTGCCCTGTCCAAGGTTGGTTGGTCACTGAAGGTTTAAGCTCCAACTCTATGTGACTCTGCAATACTTTAAGTAGGTTCATTAATGGACGGATGGCCAAAAGAAGTCTGCTACAAGCACATTTTAATGCCAAACACCATATGAAGCAAACAGAGGAAGAGCATGTGGGCTGCCACTTCACACTGAGAATATTTGAAACTGCGAATCACAGATACTGTATTTGTATATTTTTATTTTTGAACAGATGCAAGAGACATACTGTTCGATATATTGCAGCCTGTAAACTAAATCCTAAAATATGCTCTTATTTTGAAAATCTACCTTCTCTGTCATAGGGCATTGTGAAGTACAAAATGTATTTATTTATCAAATTCACATCAATAGAGAAAGCAGCAATGAGGGTGAGAAGGATTTTTCACAAAAACACATTCAAAATAGAATAAGGGCTACGTAAAAATTCAATTAAAAATGATAAAGTTACATTAAACAAAGATTGAATAAATCACAGCATGAGTATATGGCCATAGTATATGGGATTTATTAACTCAAAAAGTGTAGTATATGGTACCAGATACAGAGAACATGTCTATGTCATATACGTACATGTACTATTAATCATTTGTCAATTATTAGTCTTATTACCTTTAAGTAGAAGTTTTTGGTCTTTGAATACTTCAATACTGTTTTCCAGATGGCAGTTTATCAGTGGGATAGTGAGATTTGGAAATTTAAAACAGAAAGCTATGAGTGGCATTTTACCCATGTTTTAATCATTTTTGAAAACCAGGTGTTTTAATTTCATATCTTAAGGCACTGTAGCTATTGACTTGCAAGACACAGGCTGTAGATCAACAAGTGGCCCTAATCTGACTCTTCCTACTGATGGAACCAAAGGAGAGCGGAGACCTAGCATTGCTCCTGTCCTAGAAGTAGCTGATGCGTCTTTGATTCAAGCATGTGATCTACTAAGCGATCACTCAGAGGATGAAGCAGTGCTGTCTGATGAAGAAAGACCAAAAGAAGAGTAAGATTACATCTTTACGCTAATGATATGCCAGAAATCGCTTATAGAACAAAGTAGATAATGTTAAATACAAAATAAAAAGTGAATTTGTTTTACAATTAACACAGCATGCTACAACTCGTAAACGAGTTATAAAGTCAACAGTATAATTCTCCCTGCACCTTTAACCCTGTGTTTTATTTCCCATTTCTTCTTTATTAGACATGGCGTTCAGTGTGACTTGACAATGTACACTTCTTACTGCGATTTAAAAATGTGGAATAAATTTATATTGTTAATGCAGCAATGTCCTTTCCAAATAAGGACATAATTATTGCCAGTGCACCATACTCTGGACAGACTTATTTATGTCACTGTTTACAAAATAAACTAGCATACTGTATACTGCAGATCATGACCTTTTTTAATGCCTTAGATTGGCTTTAATGTTTTGCCACAAATATAAATGTTTTGGTTTAAAAAATTAGTAGTGATATATGTGTTTTGCTTTTTAGGTTTGTTAAAGGGTACCCTCCGAATTCTCCTTATATAGGCAGCTCACCAACATTTTGCCATTTACTCAGGGAGAAAGTACCATTTTGTTGTCTTCGACTAGATAAGGTATGTAATAATTATTTTTATATAATTTAACCATATATATATGTGTGTGTGTGTGTGAAAGTTTCTGCTTGTATAGTGATAACTGGATAACTTATTTACAAGTCATCTTTAAAGCAGAAATCATGTCTCCTTAAGAAGATCAAGTGAACTTCAGTCCATCTTGGCCTGTCACCTTTTATACTTCCTACAGGTGTTGTAACTGTAAGGGATGGTCCTAATATCCCCTCTCTCGCATTTCTGGGCTGTGGCAGACTCTCCAGGTTTCCTGTTTATCTTCTTGAGGAATGTTTTTGTGTATGCACTCCTTGTTCCTTCCTGTGGCAAGACAGAGCCAGAGCCAGGAGATAGTGATCTCCACATTAACAGTCCGCGTATGAAGATGGGGCAAGCTGCGGTACATACATTCAGTAGCCTTTATTAGGTGCACCTGCTTGTTAATGCAAGTACCCTGCTCATTTAAACAGCCAAACATGTGCGTTCAAATTAATACAAATATAGCAGATTCAAAAAGATTTCAGGCCTCTTCACCTTTCTCATAGTTTTCTGTATGGTAGCCTTGTGCTAAAATTATTTGAATTAATTTTTTCCCCACATCAAGAAACAATCGGTCCCATAGAATGACAAAGTGAAAACATGATTTTAGTAATTTTTGCAAATTTATTAAAAATTAAAAACTGAAATTTCCCACTGATACACGTATTCAGACTATTCACCTAGTTTGTCATTGAGGTCCCTTTGGCAGCAAGTCTATCTGGGAATTTCACACACCTGGGGATTTTCTGTCATTTTTCTATGCAGTTTCTCTCAGACTCTGTCAGTTTGGATGGAGACCGTCAGTGTTCAGGTCTGTTTTCAGGTCTGTCCAGAAGGGTTTAACTGGGTTTACGTCTGGGGATCTGGCTGGACAATTCAAAGACATTCCCAGAGTTGACCTTAAGTCTTTCCTGTGTTGTTTTTGTTTCGTGCTTAGGGCTTATTGTCCTGTTAGAAGGTGAACTTTCTGCTCATTCTAAGGTGTAGAGTACTTTGGAGCAGATTTTCACTAAGGATATCTCTGTATTTTGCTCCTCTTAGCTTTTCCTTAACCCTATATGGTCTCCAGTCCCTGCTGCTGATCAACAACCCCACAGCATGATGCTGCTACCTCCATGTTTCATCGTTGAAATGGTATTGTTCAGATGATGAGCAGTGCCTGTTCTCCTCCTGACATAATTCTAATCTTGGTTATCTCAGACCAGAAGATCTGAAGGTGCCTTTTTGAAAACTTCAAGTAATTCTTTGTGTCTTTCACTGTGGAGAGTCTTCTGCTTGGATACTCTATCAAAACTCCCAGATCAGTAGAGTCTTTCAGTGATGGTTGTCCTTCTGGAAGCTTCTCTCATCTTCACACAGGTTCAGACAGAGTGACCATTGGGTTTTTGGTCACCTTTCTTGACATTAGCCTTTCTACAATGGTTGTTCATTTTGGCCAGTTGACTAGGTTTGGGAAGAGTTATGATTGTTCCAAACTTATTCTGTTTAAGAATTACTGAGTCCACTGTGCTCTTGGGAACCCTTGTAGTCTTCCCCAGACTGCCCTTGACGCAATCCTATCTCTAATCTCTGCAGACAACTCCTTCAACATCATGGTTTAGTTTTGGCACTGATGCACATTTTCAACTGTGGTACCTTCTACACACAGCCTTATGCCTTTTCTAATCATGTCCAATCATATAAATTTATAATGGTGGTCTCCAAACAAGGAAACATCTCAATAAGGATCAACAGAATGAATTGCATCTAAGACAGTTTTCAAATGTCATAACTGAGAATCTGAATGCTCATGTCAATGTCACATTTCAGTTTTTTTATTCTTAATGAATGTGCAAAAATTTAAAAAATTCCTTTATTCACTTGATATGGGGAAAAGAATTAAAACATTAAATTAATTTAAGCACAAGGCTGTAACATAGCAAGATAAAAGAATTAATTGCTTTCCGAATTCACTGTGGCCTACAGAAATGGCTAGGAGGTTTAGTTATTGTTTGACTAAACATCAGAATGTTGAAGATTTGTGATCTAAGCTATTTTGACAGTAATATGATTGTTGGTGCTACATGTGGTGGTTAAAATGATCAAAAGACCCATAAAAAATCCAAAAATGAAAAACAAAATACAAAGTAAAGGCCTCTCTATACCATTTGAATGCCACCATGTATCTCAGCATTACTGCTCTGCATTGCTTTCTAGCATTCAACTCAAACTCAAAAGTGGCTGCAGGTTTCTGGTCAAGCTACTTTCTATCTTAGTAACCAATAACTGCTGCTAATAGAACAGATTTCTTTGACCTTAATTTTTAAATGACTTCCTCTTTTAAATTTAGAACTTCTAATTGTTTCTTTTTTATTTAACTAGCAGCCAAGCAATAATGAGATGCAAAGCAAGCCATGAACTTGCTTGATCACATTGGCCACTGCATCTATCATAAGGTATATATTTGAATGAAACATGTGGTAAAAATAAGTGAATGTATGAGAAATACTTATTTACATTGGTCCACAAAACTCTAAGGTGGTGCTCTCAAAAAATAAAATCAACAGTTTTATACTGTACATGTTGGGTATGGTAGCACAAGAGCAGTAACAAGATATAGAATTAAATAATGGGTCTCCCTAAAAGCAAGAATTCGTTTCTAATTAAGAAAGTGGTTTCAATGAAAGTGGTGGCTCTTCAGAATGTTAGCTTGAGACCACTGAGCTAGCTGGTCATCTGTTGCCTCATATTGTATCTTTTCTATTGTTAAGCTGCTGGTATATAAAAAAAAAAGAAAGAGTTAAGGGGTAAGCCATTTAAAATGCAAATAAATGAAGATAAAGGCAAACAAACAATGTTCCTTTAAGAAAGATAAATCTTTGGCTAACTTTTTTCCCAGCAGGCCATTATAATTACAAATGACATAGACTCAGACCACCAGCTTCTCTGCTTTTACAAAATGAGTTACATTAGTGAATAAACAGTAGGCACACAAATTCATAAATTATCATCTACATTGGAGGATTTGCTTTGGAGAAGGTCAAGAACTTCCTTGGAGTCACCCAAACTCCTGACCTCAGGCACACAGCAGTTATCATTAGGGAGGCTCACCAACACCTGCATTTCCTCAGACGTCTGAGAAAGTCACACATGTCTCCTTCAGTACTGGTCAGTTTCTACGGGTGTGCTGTGGAGTCAGTCCTCACAGGATATATCACATCCTGGTTTGGTAGCTGCTCTGCACTGGACCATAAAGCCCTAAAAGGGGTTACAAGAACAGCACAGAAAATTACTAGCATTCAGTAATAAAAAGGGCAGACCATATCATCGAGGATTCAAACCAGCCTGCAGGGAAGATTTTTTCTTTTATTCCCTTTGGAAAAAGACTCAAGATCATCCCACACATGCACAGCAAGGTTCAGAGACAGTTTTTATCCCCAGACAATAAGACTGCTGAAAAGCATTGATTGGCAGTATTGCCACTATTATCCAACAGCATACACTTACAAATTGTAGATTTGCTTCCATTGTACCAATTACCTGACTCTATAGTGATCTGTAGATGCATGTCACATTATTTTGGACTGTCTTATTGTCAGAATTAGTCATTTATTGTTTAATCAGTTATATGCATCTTGTATTTCACACTACATTATCTTGCATTGTCACTTATTGTACTGCCAAATCCAGGGACTGACAGTTTTCTGTGAGCTATTTATTGTGATCTACATACACTATGCACTGTTTTAGTTTATGTGCACTGCACTTATTATACTGCACTTTATTACTGAATAACAGAAGTGTCACTTTATTGCTTAGCTAGCTGTGCTATCTGTGTAAGACACGTTGAAATCTAAATAATCAACATAGACCTCAGCGATAATGTTTGCAGTGCACCATGCAATACATACAGTATTTAGCATTTAGTATAGGATTCGTTAAAGCAGTGTTAATGTTTGTGATATGTCATCTATTGAAATGACAGGGACATAGCATCCGGGTGGACACATAGACGGACATGCAGACACATGTTATCCTTTCATTGAGGTGGATTTTTTGTTTTATTTTATTGAAACCACAAAACATTCCAAACAAACAAATCATTTTTTACAAAAATAGGATCGAAAACAAACCAACCCCCATCCCTGGGAAAGACAGCTAGGCCAGCAGAGTAAAACTTAAAGCTAGTAAAAATAAGTAAATAGATGAATTAATAAGTGAATAAAGATAAATGGAGGAAAAAAAGGGGGGAGAGAATCTGCTTCCTCAGTGCTTTAAAAGCTCATTCTAAAATGTTATTGATCAGATCCTGGTTTTGAAAAAGTTCTGCACAGGTCCTCTAAGTGCGAATTTGAGTTTTTCCAGTTTAAAATCATATATAACATCAGTTACCCACTGATTAAAAGAAGAGAGTTAGGATTCTTCCAGTTGAGCAAGATAAGTCTACATGCCAATAGTGAAGTAAAGGCAATCACAGTTTGTTTGTCCTTCTCCACTTTAAGCCCATCTTGGGAGTCCACCAAAAACAGCTGTTAGTGGATTAGGAGGGATTGGGACACCAAGGCTCTCCGAAAGGCATTTCAAGATTTTGGTCCAGAATGATGTTAATTTGGTGCACGCTCAAAAGATGTGGCCCAATGAGGCTGGAGCTCGATTGCAACGTTTGCAGGTTGGATTTTGCCCTGGAAACAGTAAGGTGGATTTTTAAACTGCTATAGTGATTACTGCTCCTCATTTAACAACACGAGTCATTGTATTCTTTTTTTTTTTTGAAGAAAATAACATAACATAATTAAGTTTAAGTTGTACTACAAATAATTTCAAAGTAAGCACATTAACACAAAAAAGCTAAAACTAAAAAAGCTAAAATGAAAACAAAAAAAATACAAAAGTTAAAAATAGAAAGCAATAAAAGCAAATTCTAGCCCCACCTGAAGAACAGAGAGGAGAGCAACATCATGGGCAAAAATAGTTAGAGAAAAAAGAAAAACTCAAAGAAGGGATTTGATTTGATTTTTTCCAATTTAAAATAGTAAAGAACATCAGTTGCCCACTGACTTCTAAAAGGTGGATTGGGATTCTTCCAGTTAAATAAGATTAGTCTACGTGCTAGTAGTGTGGCAATGGCCATTACAATCAATTTGTCCTTCTCCACTTTAAGCCCATCTGGGAGTCCACCAGACACAGCTGTTAATGGATTAGGAGCAATTGTGACACCAAGGCTGTCTGGTAGGCATTCAAAGATTTTGGTCCAGAATGATCTTAATTTGGTGCAGGCCCAAAACATGTGGTCTACTGAGGCTGGAGCTCGACTGAATATTTCACAGATGGAATCTTGGCCTTGAAACATTTTGGACCATTTTAAGAAGTAAGCGATGAAAGAATTTAAGTTGAAATATTAAATTCTTTGCACATATGGTGTTTTCAATGCCTGGCTGCCCTCCACTCCTTCTCTGGGATATTAATTGAAAGATCCTTTTCCACTGTTCCCTAGTATCTTTGAAAGGAAGAGACTTTTAGATGTTTTTAAATATTGTTGAGATGCTGTCTGATGCCCAGGGATTGTTCCTGCCTTGCACCCTATAATTACTGGGCTAGGTTTCAACTTCCCCACAACCCTACTCAGGATAAATCGGGTTGGAAAATGAATGAATGAATGTTCTGTATTGTTGCATTACTGTTCTGTTAATTTTGTACCATTAATTGTAGCCGATCATTGTATTCTGCAAGGTAGACACACAAATAAGAATTTCATTATAACTATACACTGAACTCTGTATGTACGACAATAATATTTTAATTGATATCATATCATATCTTATTTTACAATCTCTTTATCCTGGCATTCATTTTAACATTTTAGTAAACCTGTTTGCAAACCACAGAAAAGAAAAGAATTATTACATATTGTATGTGTTTTCCAGGGTTGTCAGCATAACTGTTTTGAAGATGCTAAAGCATATGGTTTTAGAAACAAACTAATAATAGTGGCTGCTGAAACAGCTGGGAATGGATTATATAACTTTATTGTGCCTCTCAGAGCATATTACAGACCAAAGAAAGAGCTTAACCCAATAGTGCTCCTGCTGGATAACCCGTGAGTATAGCTGCTATTTTTAGATTGCTCTGTAATGAAAAATATATGCAATGTTCATAAGGTTATCCCACTCTATAAATTTGTGTTATTTTTTTATGTTGTTCTAATATATCAAATTTATGACACTTTTAGTGGAACAGGATCAGAAGTCTTATTCCAGATGGGAAGATGTGTAAACTATTGGTGGCTATGTTGATCAAGTTTAATTTCTGTTCACGTGAAGTCAATTCTCACAACATCTGTAATATTTGCCTTTCTTTTCCAACTATTGCTGTTGTGTAAACCACCAAGATCAGAAATTTCAATGAAATTAGCAACATCCACCTTTCCATCTGAACATCCAAGCATTCATCCTTTTTTGAGTAACATCTATTTTATAAGTAATACAGAGCGGCAGATCCAAGTAGGAACACATTGAAATAAAACTTTGCATTAAATGGCTCTTCTTATGGTGTATGTACGCCGTAATTAATCATTAGAACAATCTAGACAAGAACAGGCCTTTCAACCCAACAAAGCCCACCAGTCCTATTCATTTGAAAATTCCAATATAACATCAAGTTGAATATAATCTGCCACAAATCTGCCTAAGCCTGTATGCTGTCCAAATCCCAATTAGATATCATGTAACTAAGCATCATTACGGTTTTGATTATAGTAAGAGTATGGATAAGCACAAATTTATCATTCTTATTCCAAACATGATTGTTTATTTATTATCCTGTGTGGAATAAGGCGCTATATAGGTGCCGACCCGACACAGACTGACAGCGGAGACACTGCTAAAATAAACAAAAAGATTTTATTGTCTTCCCCGTGTCCCACTTGTCCTACACAGTCCCCAAAAGCACACCAAAGGAAAAAACACCTCAAGATCACTCTTCGTCTTAGTCCTCGTCCTTGTCCTTGTCCTCGTCCTCCCAACTCTGGCGCCTCGAGTAATGGCTGCAGGCTGTTCTTATAGCCCAGCCTGGAAGTGCTTCAGGTGATATTAACCTAATTCAGGCTGCACTTCCGGGTGTGGCTGCATTCCAGCCCATATGGGCTCATTAAACCATGCAGGTCCTCCCGGTAGTGGCCACGGAGCCCAACAGGGCTGAGGCCTGAAGTCCCAGGCCTGTGGCCCCAATGTAACCCAGGATTGTTGCCACCACGCATTCCGGGGGACGTAGTGTGCATCCCATGGCTGCTCCCCCAGATCCAGTGTCAAAGGGGCGGCCCGGCCGGGCATCACACCTGATACTTGGGGTAAAAAATAAGTATGTAGTGATACTCTACACTCTAATTAAGCAGGTAACGAGTAGTAACTTTGTCTAGACTGAAAAAATGCATCCACTGATATAACTTTCAAATAAACAGCAACATTATAGTTTCATTTTATTTTTTTAGTTTGGAACAATATGTTACATTTTTGTGAATATACTGTATAAGTTGCTTTGAAAAATTTTGGAAAAACAAAAAAAGGATTTACTTAATTGTTAATCAGACTTATCATTTTCTGAAAACGACGATTTGGAGTGGCACTACAGGTAGTGCTGCTGCCTCACAGCTTCGTACAACTGTTTTGAAATCCCATTCTGTTTGCTTTTCGACTTGAGTCTGTCTGTTGTTTTCTTTCAGGACTTTGGCTATGAATTAGTTTAATGAACAATTTTACATTTGGCCATTATGAGTGAACTGGGTGTGTGGTTGCCTGTTTTCAGTGCTACTTGCTGCTTGGTCCCAGATGCTTCCAGAAAAATCTCTGCCTCTCCATAATGCTACAAACGAACAAATAAGATCATCCACTCAAGTTGCTCTTTTTAGTTTTGTTTGTGTATATTAGATTTCATAGTGTTATCCAACAGAATTTTTATTTTACTGAATGTTTACTATGTTATATACAATAATGAAATATTGTGCTCTATAATTTCAAATATGTTCTTTTATATGATAGAATTTTTTGACAACCTCAATATTAACAAGAACATCATATATCTAGAACAAAAAGGAAAACTTTGTTTGTTGAAAAAACATGCATTTCTGCTGTATAGTCTTTGTGCTCTGGGATTAAAACAGAATATATGAAAAAAAAAAATCATATATCTTTTTTGTCACACACAGAAGCATTGCAGCTTTGCCACAGAAATGATCATTTCTTTACGTGAATTTTACATATACATTACTCCATCATTGACAATTATGGGTGTGGGTTATGAATGTGTTTTAATAGCAGCATTTTGGTTTAATATCCAGACATACACATGGATTCGATTAAATTTCAGCTACACATAACTTTACTGAATCCCCATGTTCAGAGGCTAGTTATTCAGGAGTACAAATGTACAAAAATCAACAAAACTTTAAACTACAAAGATCTGAATGGTATTATTTAGTGACTTTTCTAGATATATTTAAACAAATAGCACCAACACAACTATGTAGTTCTCCATCCATCCATCCATTCGCTGAATTCAATCTAAATTAGCATTTTAGGGGCCAAAGTCATAGTAGAAATAATACAATACAAGTATGCTATTTCTTCCACGGAAAATTAATGACAACTGCAATAAAGGCTGGACTGGGCTATGGGAAGAAAAAGTGTTTGAGCAGTACTGCCCCAAAAAAGTGATGATGTGTAAAGCCAAATCAGGATTGACAGTGAAAGTCAGCAGGGATACTCATCAGATACTTCAGTTTTGATGATAGGAGATCTCTTTTGAACAGGATGATAGCCATGATTTAAACAGACCTGACCATATTGTTATTTTACAGTAAATATGGAGAATTACCTTGACACTGATTTTTTTCCCAGGGAATATAAGCTGACAAAGATTCTTAAAGCAAACTATAACAGCATTCTCAGACTTTCTAAGATTAGGTGTGTATGTGTGGGTTCTACAGTAAATATAAATACTGGATTTAGACTTTTTTCTACAAGTCTGATTAATAATGAATGTAAATATATCAAGATCATAAATCACACACACACACATTATATATATATATATACACACACACTAGGGGGCTTACCCCCTGCTCGCATCGCTTGCCAACCCCTCTTGCTTGCACTATACGCCAGCCACTTCATGTCTCTGCCACTCGTGTTGTGAAGAGGGGCGCTGAATGCACCCCAAGATGACGCGGTGGCTCCTCCAAAACCCCCTCTTAAATGGAGATACAATGGGAAACAAATACATTTTTTTTTTTACCTCCTCTTTGCTCGATCAGCAGCAGTAGCCGCACACGACACTTTGAACATTTAAAAGCCTGTACAGCAGCTGTCTTTGTCATCTACTCTTTGTTTTTTATTTCCGGCCCCGGGCGTGGTTAAATCTTTTGGCACAAAGTCTTGTCTCGCAGGACGGGAGTTCTTGATATTTTTTAGTTTCTAATTTAAAAACGGAATAAGAATCTGAAAATCTAACAACATCACATTAAAGTAAATTCTGAAAAGAATGATACCAAAAATATATGTAGGTTTTAAAATAAGCCCAATTTAAAGCATGACATAAAAAGACATAAAAGACATTAAAAGTCACATAAAATCATTGCACAAAATCGTTGCACTTTTAGGCTTTGGATTTTAAATATATATATATAGATAGATAGATAGAGAGAGAGAGAGAGAGCAGATATATAACATTTACAGTTTAATCGTTTCATAAACTAAAAAAAATTAATTCACTAGGAATGTACTGAACATAACCAGGCATGTTTCTTTTAACATCTAATGGCAGGTATTATCTATTAACTCACGGTCAAGTCATGAACTTGGAGTCTCAAACACTTAAGAGTTCCAAAGCGCTTCCAATAATACCACACTGTCAAACTCCAGCTAGTAATAAGGACAAGCACTGAATCTTTATAAAATAAGATTTATTCTTCAAAAAAAGTATTTTAATCTCTATGAAGCTCTGTGTAGCACAAAGGCAAAATGGAATTGCCTGAAACACAAAGGCAGTCCAATTCAAACTAGTCCCAAAAACAAGGTAAAAAAACAGAGCAGAAAGTCAAAAAATTAGAGATCCAATAATAAACAAAAATCACAATAAACACGAGTACACTCCCCAACTCTCTAGTGTATTCACAATGAACCACCAGAAACTGTGGAAGACCCGGAGGATTTATGGGGCGGTGGGTAGTTTGTGGCGGTGATTGGCAGGTGGCCCACAAAACATAAGAAAGGCAGCTTATGCACCTTGACATAACCAAAAATAATGGAAGATGCACATAATCAACATAGAAAATTCATAAAATGAATTAAAGAGACATAAAGCATGAATTTGAACCCCAGATAGGGGAGAAACCCTGGCTGAGACACGACACTCACTTCCAGGCAGTTCACATTATATTTCTGTGCTTCACTATCATTTGGCCTGTGTGAGTGTAAAGATAAACTTCAATATATTATAGCTATATAAATAAAAATAACTTTTAAACATTATGTGTATTGTTTTTTTTTCTCTTCAGGCATTTATGAGAAGAAACATTTAAAAAGTATTAAATATTCATTATTGTGATTTTCCTTAACAAACAAAAGTGAACATGTTTAGGTGAGGTTAATTAATTGTGTTCATTTTTAATTTTTATTATTGTTCCTTTAGGCCAGAAATTCATTTTCTTGAAGCAATCTGTTGGTTTCCAATGGTTTACTACATGGTGGGCTCCATTGACAAGTATGTAATCAAAAAAATCAGAAACACAATCTTGTGTGCTTTTAATTTTATAGTTTTGCATGTAAATCTCTTATCTAGTATGTGTGTATTATGGTTAAATGAAAAGTCTGCATGACAATTTAGACAAATTAGCAACTTTTCCACTTGTCATTATGGAAAAATTAAAATCCACAATATTATATATATATATATATATTTAATTTCTCACCTTATTTACCCATGTGAAAAAACGTTATGCTTACTAAACCAGTCTGTATTGGGAATGTACCTATGAATGTTGTTTTGACCAAATTTAAAGTATATGAAATTGAGTACTGAGAAAAGCGCTATATAAATGTAATGAATTATTATAGTTTGTGGTAAATATGGTACTTTGATATATTTTTAATTATACTTAAGTAGATGTAGTATTTTGATTTGTTTTGATTTATACTTAAGCAGACATTTAAATGAATTGGGGTAGTGTATTTAACATACATTCTTCAAGTATTCATGTTTCAAATTCAAGTATAAATTAATTGTTATTTGTACACAGTACAATTAAATTTGTATTTGTACTTGTGACTACACTGAATGATAAACCACACAATATTTACAAGAAACACACATGCAGTCATCAGCATCTATGGTTGCTCAGGAGCATTGTGAGCTGTAAATGAAAACTGAGCCTAAATCTAAATACGCTGTGCAGGGTGGGGTTAAAAAGTATTTGTGTAGGGTGGCTAAGTTGTTTAATAATACTGTTTACCTTTTAAGGTAGCATATACTGGATATATATGTCCTGATCAAAGGGGAGCTGTCAGCCAGTAATATCCTGAGCTGATTTCTCCATATTTGTAGTACTTTGCAGTCCTGAACTGAGCAGGTATCATAGCAGGATTAAGTGCACTTGGTAAGAATGAACTGCACTGTGCATCTGTTGAAGATGGCGAGCATAGATGGAGACATTTCGGCTTCACTCAAACATTTGAGATTGCAGAGACAACAATTGGGTGTCAATTACATCATAAGTTGTGCCCTCTTCAGTTCATCAGTAATGGTGACACCAAGAAATTTAAAACTGCTAATTCTCCCCACAACTCTGATTCAGATGACAGTGTAGTCTGTCTACTCTTTCTAAAAGTCCATGACCAACTTCTAGGTTTTTCTGGCATTAAGCGACAGATTGTTGTCTTGGCACCACTATGTCAGGAGGCCTAATGTATCCCTTCTCTGTGAGCCATTTCTTAATTGTTGGTGATCAGGTAATGGTGGTATCATCAGTAAGTGTAATTTTTTTTTTGTTTTTCTTAAGCAGGCTGAAACTGTACGTTCTCATAATGGGGCATTAAACATATGTACAAAACACCCAATTTATTGTTACCAGGTTTTTAAAAATGCTTCATGGATGTTCACAGAAATTGAGATGACCAAGGGAATCATTGTGAAATTACAGGGTTTTTGAAACTCAAACCCTGTAGCCAAATGAACAAAAAAGTGTTTCTTAATAAAATATGATTGACAAAAAAGTTTGAAAAAGGAGGAAAGTAGAAAAAAAGAGCAAAGAGCCAGCGAATAAAAAATTAGTATTTAGGAGAATCAAACAACCTCCTCCTTTTCCTATCCTAGATATGTGCCCACAGTCTCCCCATTTGTTATAGAGAGAGTGGGAAGATGGGAGAACCTAAAATCTACACCCATATCCTTTGTCTTAGAAATATTTAGCTGTAAGAAGAAACAATCACACCATTGAACAAACAATGAACTTTGCCTTTGCACTCATTTTGCCATGTAAGCCAAAAGTGTCACAAATCATATCAGATGTGTTAATATCTGTAAAAATACAGTATTCTGATGTAAGGTCACTGCCATATAACATACTCCTAGTCTCTTGAAAACGACTTCAAGGTTTGTTACAGGAGACGGAGCAACTTGTTGATGCTTCTGCGGTCCAGAGTGCCATTCTCCTTCCATTTCATAGCACTTGCCTCCAGCTAGAACTTATGTGACCTACAGGGCCTTATTTCTATGAAAGCACGGTGAAAGGCTACAAGTGTGTTGGTGACAGTCACAATTAAAGGGCAAAGCAGTGCAATATGAAAGATAACACTGAAAGAGCCTTGAAGAGTGCAGAGTGAAAGAAGCTACTGCGAATCCTGAAGAGATAATACAAGCCTTCTCCCTCGATATTTTGATGCAACAATTTTGGCATACTGTGTTTATTAAATGAAAAATTGAAATAAATGATTATGTACGTTTCAGGAGTCTTCTTTCATTTTCTCTGCCTTTTTTCTCGGTCTTCCTATGTCAGGCTATAATCTACTTGAAATATAATATCTTTTTTAAGCTTTAAAAGTAAATTTTTAGAAAAACAACACAGAGTTAGATATATGTAACATTGTTACATAAGTGTCATCAGAACTTTTATTATGCTTCCCTACCAAATGATTGAAAGCAAATGCACTCACCACTTTGGTTTAATACAGTAGAGCTAAGCAATTAGCATATTGCCTTGAGAGTTTTCTTGACTGTGGTCTCTATAGCAACACATTGCTTTGCCTTCTTCTGCATTTATAATTTTGATGACAACAGATTTTGTTCATTTCCCAAACAGGAATTTTGTCACGCTATTTAGCTATCAATAACAATGATAATAACACAATGACATGACTTAAGGTTGCTGTATTTACCCTAATATTTATGCCAAAACAGTACTTCAATTGCATTGAGTCTCATCCTGTGGTGCATTTTTAAAGCATAGTGATTAATATTTTACAGTTAAGGCATAGAATATTAATCTTGCTTCTTAAAGTTGGTACTTTGAATACTGTATGTGAATATATTCAGATAAAGCATAAATATAATGGGGCGGCACGGTGGCGCAGTGGGTAGCACTGCTGCCTCGCAGTTGGGAGACCAGGGGACCTGGGTTCGCTTCCCGGATCCTCCCTGCGTGGAGTTTGCATGTTCTCCCCGTGTCTGCGTGGGTTTCCTCCCACAGTCCAAAGACATGCAGGTTAGGTGGATTGGCGATTCTAAATTGGCCCTAGTGTGTGCTTGGTGTGTGGGGGTGTTTGTGTGTGTCCTGCGGTGGGTTGGCACCCTGCCCAGGATTGGTTCCTGCCTTGCGCCCTGTGTTGGCTGGGATTGGCTCCAGCAGACCCCCATGACCCTGTGTTCGGATTCAGGGGGTTGTAAAATGGATGGATGGATGGATAAATATAATGGCATTCAGTAGCAATGTGGTATTTTTAACTGTTGGGCTTTGCAGTTTCAGATTATATACTGTTTACCATCTTTGATAACTCTACATCCAGAATGTAAAATGGTAAAATTATGAAACAAGTGATGAAGAAGTGCTACATGAGATTTTTGGGGGTTAGTATTAACAAGTTACGCTGTTATTACCACCATTCAGCACACTTAAACTTGTCCATATAATATTCAATATGCAAAGTACGCTGGAAGACAGAATTTCATGAATAATTTCCAAAATCACTGTACATTTGGATCTTTATAAACAAGATGTGAGTCATAAAAGTAAAGTATGTTAAGCCTACTTCTCTCCTTAAATATTTTTCACTATAATTAAATAAGTTTTAGTACTTGTCATGTTTCCTTCTTAGAATATTAGAACAATCTAGACGAGAACAGGCAATTCAACCCAAAAAAGTTTACTAGTCCTATCCACTTAATTCTTCCAAAATAACATGAAGTCAAGTTTTGAAAGTCCCTAAAGTCCTATTATCTACCACACTACTTGGTAGCTTATTCCAAGTGTCTATGGTTGTCTGTGTGAAGAAAAAACGTCCACATTTTTGTGTGAAATTTAACCTAAACAAGTTTCCAGCTGTGTCCCCATGTTCTTGATGAACTAATTGTAAAGTAACAGTCTCAATCCACTGTACTAATTCCCTTCAGAATTTTAAACACTTCAATCACCTTTCCTTCTTAATCTCCTTTTGCTTTTAATCTTTTCTCATAACACATACCCTGTAGTTCTGGAATCAGCCTGGTCGCTCTTCTCTGGACTTTTTCTAGTGCTGCTATGTCCTTTTTGTAGCCTGCAGACTAAAACTGTACACAGTATTCCAGGTGAGGGCTAACCAGTACGTTATAAAGGTTCAGTATACCCTCCTTGGACTTGTACTCCATACATCAGGGTCCTATATAACCTGACATTCTGTTAGCCTTCTTAATGCCTTCTGAACATTGTCTGGAGGTTGATAGCGTTGAGTCCACTACGACTTCTAAATCCTTCTCATAAGGTGTACTTTTGATTTTCAGACCTCCCATTGTGTATTCAAATCTAACAATTTTACTTCCTACATATAATACTTTACATTTACTTACATTAAATTTCATCTGCTACAAATCCACCCAAGCCTGTGTGCTATCCAAATCTGTCTGTAATGATTCAATGGGTTCTAGATTATCTGTGAATCCACCTATCTTGGTATCATCTACAAACTTAACTGGCTTGTTACTTATATTCCTGTCTCAATCATTTATATATATTCAAAATAGCAGCAGCCCTAGCACTGACCCCTGTGGGGCACCGCTCTTAACATCAGCCAATTCCAATGGGGTTTCTCACACCATAACCCTCTGCTTCTTGTGTCTGAGACAATTTTGCACCTATGTACACACCACAATCTGAACTCCATTTATTTTCATTTGATGCCCAATCTCTCATGTGGCACCTTATCCAATACTTTCTGAAAGTCAAGATAAATAATATCATATACTGCACTTTGATCATATCCTTTCGGTTCTTCATTGAATTCCATTGGTAAAACATGACCTTCCTTTTCTAAACCCATGAAGACTGTCCAGTAAGACTGAAGTTTTTGCCATGTGTTGCTCAATCTTTTCCTCAATAATTCCTTTAATAATTATTTTTGAGATGAATTGACCTGGAGATGATTAGACTGAAAAGGCAAGGCAGAATGCTCAAAAGCACTTGCAGGATATGTCAGTATCCAAAATATCAGAATATCAGGAGTATCAACAATTTTAGTCAGAAAACAAGACGTGAGATGAAAACATAACTAGAAAAGGATTCACTAAATATCACTGTTTCAAGCAAAGTTCTTTTGCATTTTATTTTACTATCCAAAAGCTTGGTTACTGAATGCTACATGCCTCCATCTTAAATAGGAAATACATGACAACATCATGGAAACTAATAACGTCTTTTCTAATGTTGATGCCCAGTCACATGTTTGACAGCAACCATCACAACCACAAACAACTAGGATATAAAATTCAAAATAAAATAGTTGCACCTGCATCTGAAAAATATACCAAAAATGATCTGACACCCAAAGGTAAAGACAGGCCTAATTTAATATCAAACATTCAATAAACCAAGATGTCTAAACTCAAACAGGAATCCTGCTTAGTCAAAGAAAACACCCACAGAGAATCGTTATCAAGAAAAGCAAGTAAATAAAAAACACAGTGACAAGTCTTTGTAAATGGTGTTTGCAGTCTTGGATAACTAGGAAGTTTACGATGCTGACCTTTTATACCTTTAATCCGTTGGTGTTGACCTGGTTGACCTTGCCTAACAATGATATAGCAATGGTTAACACAAAATCCTCAAGGGAAAACAAAATAAAGTCACAAAAGAACATCAATATATTTTTAACATTGAGAAATGTAATCTAAAACCAAAAACAAATGTCAGAAACAGATTCCTTGGACTTCAAAATCACAATCTACAATTAGAACCTTTGATTAAAGCCCAAGGAAAACTCCGAAAAAGATAAAAAACTTAAACAAGCTGATGATAACAAAAGATTCCACTGAAATGGCTTTAAAATTTGTTTACATGGAACGTGGTTACATGTTTCAAATCTATGTATATAAAATATTAAGGGTTGCCTATCACACAAAAAGCATACGCTATGTATGATATGCATGACACTGCCCATGAATTGCTCATGTGGGCTACCTCGGCCACGAAATTAGACTTTTGGATCGTCTCATAACAAGCAGTGGCATAGTCGTGTGCCATAGCTGACAGGAAAACAAAATGTTCTCTGGCACGAGGCACTGCTGATAGGTAAAGAACTGTGGAAATCTTTACTGACATTGAAACACATTGCACAGGTTGATGGCAGTCATAAACTCTGACCGAAAGTCATAATCAGTAAATATTGATTAGAACAGAAAGTCAAACATGACCAAAGATTTGCAGGGCCAGGCTTCCTCCTCCATGTTATTGGGCTTCAGGTCTTTCATACAGTGAGTGCTAGTCATGCGACATGGCTGACAAGAAAAGAATGGTCTTGTAAGCATGTCTGTCAAGAAATGAGCCACAGCGACAGTAGATGGCAATGAAGGACATTGCAGTAATCTCGGTAGAGTGACTTGGGATGCTGTGTTCTACATGAGGCAACTTTCTTCAAGAACATGAGGTCCGAGTGTTACTAGCTTAATATAATCAAAGAGACCAAATAAACCTAAAGATTCCATAACTAAGTTCCTACATTTCACATTCTCCTTCTGTTTAGGTAGGTTTAGGGTACTCGTTATTTTTGTCTTACACCCAAAGGTGTAGCTCTAAATTGACCCCGTTGCTGTGTGACTGATTGAGCGCCAATGTGATTTGGAATCCCATGAAAGTCTTCTTTATGTAATTTGATACTAAAATTGGCTACTTTGTGCAGTTCTGAAACTTTAATTTGTACCAGCTTGTTTTGTAAAACCCTTAATTTTATGGTTGCATCTTAATCTTCAATTAGTCATAGACAATAGTACATCTGTTGTTTTTGTAAGATGATAAAATAAGCATATTTAATGTATTAGCATTTTTGTGCATTACTACTTTGTAACCTTTATAATTTGTCCTTTTTTATTTTCGGATGAAAGTTTAGATGATTTGCTTCGATGTGGAATTTCCTTTGCTGCCAATATGGTTGTTGTGGATAAGGAGAGCACCATGAGTGCAGAAGAAGACTACATGGCAGATGCAAAAACAATTGTGAATGTACAGACACTATTCCGGTAAGAGTGCCTTTGGCTTGAATGTAGTTTAAAGATTTCTTGTCAGTTTAATTATTGTCTAGTATGTGTTTATATGTCTGTTTTATGAATGTCATTGTTAATTCAGTTGGCCTGATGGATTAGTGGAGAATAAAGTGAATTAATGATATAAAAGAGGAGTTGCAGGTGCCAGAAAAATATTTGGTTTTAAATATTTAGAAGAGAATTAAAATGATTTCTTTGTTAAATATTTGTAAGAAGTTGGAGTACATGGCTTACGCTGTCTTTGTGAAGTCTTGCTCCATCATGTTTTCCTATGGTTGCCATAATACAAATTTCAACACAGAAAAGTAAGTAAAACTTCAGTTGGTTCAGCAGCTCTTTTAGACCATATAATTTCCCATTTTTACTAATAAGATCACCTTTCCATTTTATGCCTAATTATCAGCTCTGTCTACTACACTCATGACAGAACTCGAAGGTGCAAGCAGCTGTGTGGTTTCCAGCCCAGTGATCTTGGTGAATGGCCTAAATCAATGCACCAGACTCTGTAATTGTTAGTGTATTAACAGTGTCTGTTTTCACATAATGTGCTTTTGAATTTCTGTAGTCAGTTAATCATTTTAGATTTTTCCCAGTGTTAGAAAGTTTATTACATACTGTAGATACATTGCATTGACTATTTACTTAATTGAACAATTGTATCATCGTCTTGTCTGTGAAACCCATTTTCAATATTTACTAAAAAAATAAAAGATTCAACAAAGTATTTTTAACACTTCATTGAATTTATTAAAATCAAACAACATTTCATACAAGCAAGTCAAATTTTACAAAACTAGGTTCAAATCAAGTCAACCCCACCCATGAGAAAGAGAGCTAGGCCAACACAGCAAAACTTTAATAGAAAAGATAAGTAAGTAAATAAATAGAATAAAAAGGGGAAGAGAATCCACTTCTTCAATTTAAATGCTTATTCTAAAATATTATTATTTATTTACTTCTAGATTTTAAAAAAGTTTTGCACAGATTTTCTAAGTGAGTATTTAATTTTTTCCAGTTTCAAGTAGTATATAACATTGGTTACCCAGTAGCTGAAAAGAGGTGAGTTAGGATTCCTCCAGTTGAGCAAGATAAGTCTACGTGCCAATAGTGAAGTAAAGGCAATTACAGTTTGTTTGTCCTTCTCCACTTTAAGCCCATCTGGGAGTCCACCAAACACACCTGTTAGTGGATTAGGAGGGATTGTGACACCAAGGCTGTCTGAAAAGCATTTAAAGGTCCAGAATGATGTTAATTTGGTGCAGGCCCAAAACATGTGGCCCAGTGAGACTGGAGCTCGATTGCAATGTTCGCAGGTTGGTTCTTGCCCTGGAAGCATTTTCAACAATTTTAAACGAGACAGATGTGCTTGATAAATGATTTTAAGTTGAATAATTGTATGCTTTGCATATATGGAGCTTGAGTGAATTCTGTGCATTGCTGCCTTCCATTCCTTTTCCAAAATGATGAGTGTGCAATCCTTTTCCCACAGTACTCTGGGATCTTTGAAAGGGAGGGACTTGTTTTTATGTATGTTAGAGAAATGCTGTCTGAGCCCTCAAGACTGATCAATATTTTTTTCTGGAGTAGAAGTAGGTGAAGTAGGTGAGGAAAGTTGGGCAGGTTTTGTTTAACAAAGTTTCTAATTTGAAGGTAGTGAAAGAAATGTGTTGCTGGAAGGTTAAATTTAGAGTGTAATTGTTTGTAGGATGCAAAAACGTTGTCTATGTACAGATCTCTAAGTGATTTAATCCCGAATGTTTTCCAGACATTAAAAGCTGCGTACATTTGAAAGGGTGGAAAAAAGTGGTTTCAACAAAATATTTTTTCAACATGAGATTCAGTATGTTTGGCTGATTTTCTTTGAAGAGCGTTGTTAAAGGACACATTTTTATTGAGTAAATATTGTTGTTGTAACCCCAACATATTTACATTATATTGGAGGTGTTCTGCTAGACCCAGGACCAATGAAGATGTGGAAACTGTCTATAAAATAATAGCCCCACTTTAGAGACTTTATTTTAAAATACCTTTTTATACCTAATTTGAGGAAACTATTCAGTCCATTAAGCTCATTTGGTTAGCTAATTGCTAAGCAGTTGCATCTCTGTGTTATAGACAAGCAGGGCATGTTCCACCAGATGGTGCTGTTGTGTAAAATGAGTAATACACTTGTCTCAAAAATTTTCTAAAATGATATTTTTTACATGTTACTTACCCCATGTAATTTATAGTGATGGCTGAGAATCTTTTTTATCTCATATTTATGTAGAGAATGGAAATAACATTTCTGACAAAAACAGGAGCCTATGCTGATTTGTGCTGAACAACAGCAAACAATATCCAAAACATCCATTTTTATTCATGTTTGCATAATACAATTGTCAAGTCATTCAGTCCAATTGTCAAAACGTGCATAATAATTAACGATGGAAAATGAAAGTAGTCCACGAACAGAAAGCCCCTTCACACAATATTGCATTTCTGAACTCGGTTCATTTTTGATATTGTTGTCCAGTGCTGGGTACCTGCTCTATCAGAAATGTTATCTCATGAAAACATGAGGATTTTTCTTGGCCATCACTACAAACTGCATGCGGTAAGTAACATATAATAAAAAATATCATTTTTGGGTGGAGTATTCCTTTAACTTAAATATTTTGCCAAACCTGATTTTATGGTCTTAATCATTTTTTCCCACTTTTCCATCATTGCTTATGGTGTGGTGAGTGTACTAGCACAGAAATGGCTGCAGTTGCATCATCTACATGGATGCTACACATTAGTGGTGGTTAAAGTGGCTCCCCATTCACTATGAAAAGCACTATGAGTAGAAAGAACAGCGTAAATGTAAACAATTTTAATTGTTTTTAATTATTATATGCTCAATTTTTGTCGAAAAATGTCAAAAAATTTTTAGCATGTGTTGATCTGGTTGCGGCTACCCTAATTCTAGGTCTTACTTTTGGGTCTGCATGTGTGCGTATGTACAACCTCAACTTTCTGTCATTTTTTTTTTTTTATTGCATGTGGACCAGTCATGATTATGGAAATTTGTTAAGGATAAATTACACACAAACATTAGGGAGGTTTTCTTTACACAGAGAACCACAGACACATGGAATAAACTACCAAGTAGTGTGGTAGGCAGAGAGACTTCAGGGACTTTCAAAACTCGACTTGATGTTATTTCAGAAGAATTAAGTGGATAGAACTGGCAAGCTTTGTTAAGCTGAATGGTCTGTTCTCGTCCAGATTTTTCCAGTGTTTTTCTAAAATGCAAGCCTGTCGTAAACTACAAAAAGTCCCCAGTACCATTCATCTCCATTTTAAAGCACAAGAGCAGGCTAGGTATTTGTTAAAATGCATAAAAAATATTTCACACTAGAACACAAAGTGACATATGCCATGATCATGAAGAAATAACTGTGACCTAAAAAATACAAAAGTTATCCTTTAAGGTATACTTGACCTCTGCCAAGAAAAGATTGGAAAAAATATTTTATTTGTTTTCTGACATTGCATTTCTTAGCTTTGGAAGATGACCCTAACTTATCCCTATGCACTTTAATGCCATTTGGGAGTACACTAAATATCATAACACCAGTAATGGTGCAATGCACGATAACATGCAGTGAATACACTTGACTTCTAGTTTTCATCCTCTTTCTCTGTACGTTTAACATTCATTTGCTCAGAGGTTGATGTGCTTGCTGCTTGTTTTAGTTTGGGAAAATGGTTCAAAGGTTTTAACAGAAAATAAGCAGGCAAGAATCAGAGAGGAAAGGTCCAATACTTCAATTGTTTACTTGTTCAAATATAATATCAGTTACATACAATATAACAGCAATATACATGCAGATATAGGAATTGTACTATTGACTTACAGTAATATATATAAAGATATATGATTTATACTATTGACTTACAGTAATACAGATATGTGAATTATACTATACTTACAGTAATATCAAAAGACCCAGAGCCATCATCCTAGACCAGTAGACTGAGGGAGCCCGCGTGTCAGTCTCGTCAGAGGATCAACTCGTGAGCCTGGTCCAATACCGGGCGGTGTGCACGTTCCCCACGGTTGAGCTTCCGAAGAAACTGAGGGCGGAACCTTCCCTTATATACTAATTGAGTGTCCTTACCCAAAATGGCTTACGTGTAAGCAGTGTATACAGAAGTGATCAGTTTCTGCACACCTTCTTCCCACGGGACATCTTATTGTTTTTCTTCTACTTGGCCCTCACTGAGATGGTGCCTAGTATCAGAAGACACACAATAACAAGCGTTGCCCTTCAATGAAGCCCCTCGAAGTGAAAAACAAGTACATGGCCTTGACTGTATTCCCATAACATTCTGAAACTCTTTATGAGAAGCAAGTTTTTGCACATTCTTTCGCTATCATCCCAAACATTCCAATCTTTGTAGCTGGTTTTGCACTGAAGCGACCAATCCCCCCCTCTTACTCCTTTATTTCATCCCTTCTCCTGTTACAGAGAAAACCTTTTTTATTACAATCGGTCCCTCGCTCAGCGCAAAATCAGCAACCTTGTCTGTCGTGCTCTGTTATTAATTCGTTTTAAAACACAAAACACATAGCAATTACATATAGTCATTAAAGCAATAATAATAATAAGCAGCACCAAAGGGCGGAAGAAAACTGACAACATTGTGGATGCCTTTGGTGACCAACCTGTAAAGATTGACCACCACGCATTTACAGATTCACCTTCAATTTTGGTCCCTAAAATTTGTAATTGAGACGTCGTCATGACTGTCTGTACAGTAAGTGCATCTACATGTTTTTGATGTTTAGCAGCCAATTCTTTTAATTGCAGGGAGCTATTTAATAAACGTTCAGCTACAGCCAGTGAAATTGAGGTCGGAGCATGCCAGACTTGCCATTGAACCTTGGTAAGATGGTTTTTAGTGGTGTAATTATTCAGATAGTAAGTATTATTTGCTATTTGCCAAACATATACATTATCAAGACATCCAGAAAACGGAACCTGTGGCAGCCTACGATTAGCGATGGTGGTGGAAACACAGAGTCGGTGAGGTCCCACTTCATACAGAGTGGTGTTCTGATTAACTAGTCTCCAATTACAGGTGGTTGCTTTACCTGAAATACATGGGTTTTCCTGTCCTGACATCAATCCACAGAACATACCAATATTAGTGTGTTCGCAATTTCGTAAATCATATGTTTTGTTTGTTTTAGGTTCTAGCCACTCACCATCCAATTGCAGCTGCCAAAAGTGTCCGTGTGCAACAACAGGTAAAACGTGATATCTACACAAGGTTATCATAGTGGTAACATTATATTGAAACCAATACCCATTACATATTGTATCATTGCACCTAGTGTTTTCAGGTTTAACCGTTAACCATAAGCTACTGCTAATGTTCCATATATCTTGCCATATTTGCATATTATTAGTCCTTAAAGCCATTTGCATGTTATTTTTCTGTATCTGTGCTTGTAATATGTTAAAAGTGCATACAGTCCAGTTCATGAAAGTTGAGACATTTAGCCATCGAATGTCATTGCTAGCCATGATTATCCAATCTGAAGCGCGTTGTTCCCAGTTTACTGTTTGCTGATGAGAGACCATGGACTGAGGTAACCACCTAGCCATTTGGTCTGCCACTTTGTGAGTATGTCGTCCCACATTCTCAAGCTTGTTTGCAGTTATTTCATTATCTATGGTGTTTAAAGTTCCTAGGGTGGTGCCAACCCCTCCTAAGAAAGTGTCATACCATGCCCGTTTAGCACGCTTACACTGTGGCAACAGTGGAAATGTCACTTGCCATGTAACCTTAGTCCTTTTTGCTGTCATAGAAACAAGTTTACATGTGTCAATTATTGGTTCTACGTGTGACTGTCTCGTTATGGGGGTTCTGGCCCACACGGCTATGGCAAGCATTGGTATAGTCCTGTTAATAATTTCAGTTGCATTGATCCAGCCAATGGGCCCAGTCTTATTAGAGGTGTATTCGCCTGATGTTGCATTGACCTCGCACTGTACCTTGGAGCCGTTCCAGGGCCCCATACACCAAGTTACTTTCGACGTCCAGGTAATATTTAAGTTTTCAGAGCACTCAATCAGATACCTCTGTGGTTTTACCCCCGGCACCTTCAAGTTCGAGGAGTAGATGGTGCACCCATCACCAGTCGTAATTGTAAGGACATTGCAAGACTGATTCTCCGGACACGTCGTGTTCTCCTGCCGTCTAGATTTAGTGGAAGTGTTCCACCACCATCGGACCTGAGTCGTCTCCGTTGCCTCGCCTCCTAATGTAGTGGCTCCTACTTCATTCAGAACACCCCCAATTCTGTAAAACAAGAACACAGCATGTTGCACCCACTCCTCTCCTCCTCCCGAAACAGAATTTATGATTACGATACTACCTATTTACATTGTGTTAATTCTAAAAAAAAAAATAAATTTTAACTTACACTTTAGCTTTACCCTTAACAATTTCGTGCTGCATGTTCTAATTCTTCAACGGGATATAAAGTCCTTCCTTTATTTTTCCCTTTTTCTTTGCCCTTGGCTTTCTTTCCTCCTTTCTTGTGTTTACTCTTGCGCCGGTTTTTCTCCTTATCTTAACATTACCCTGTGCATCAGCATAAAGTCTGCGACGCATCACGGGTTTAGCCTGTAGAGGCAGAGGGTCAATTACCGACCCTGCATCGGGTCCGTCATCATCCTCATAATCATCATCCCAAATGTTACCGTCCCATTTTTCAGGATCCCACTCATGGACGTTAACTGCGGCTACAAACGCTTTAACCTTCGCAACATCCGGTCTGCGCTTCTTTTTCGCATTCACCTTGGCTATGCAAAAGGCTGCCTTTTCCGACATCCCCTCGGCTCTCTGTACCCGCGGCAATAATACAGCTACCTGGGATTCGGCCATTGAGGCCCGCCCTAACGCATCCGCCAAGTCCATTTGCATTTTCTTAATCTCCCTTTCTTTTTCGTCTATCAGACTGTCCAGATTTTTAACCGCAGTTAGCAAAACCCACCCTCGCGTCTGCAAGCCCATTATGGGTTCCTTTGCAGACACCTGACATTTCTTAAGCGCGGCTAGCACATTCACTGGTGTTGGGGGATCCAAGCTCTGCCAATATTGTGCTAATCCCCCCCCACATCTCAATTCTCTGGCGCAGTCTTCCCATACTGTTTCTTCCCAGCCGGGGAGAGGTAAAGGAGCTGCGCCAGGGTTTTTATCCTTTTTCTTAAACATCTCTGATTTCCTTTGCCTCACTTAATAGTTCAATATTTTACCAGATTCCCCAAAATCCTGCAACCGACTACGCCAAAATGTTTTAGTTTGGGAAAATGGTTCAAAGGTTTTAACAGAAAATAAGCAGGCAAGAATCAGAGAGGAAAGGTCCAATACTTCAATTGTTTACTTGTTCAAATATAATATCAGTTACATACAATATAACAGCAATATACATGCAGATATAGGAATTGTACTATTGACTTACAGTAATATATATAAAGATATATGATTTATACTATTGACTTACAGTAATACAGATATGTGAATTATACTATACTTACAGTAATATCAAAAGACCCAGAGCCATCATCCTAGACCAGTAGACTGAGGGAGCCCGCGTGTCAGTCTCGTCAGAGGATCAACTCGTGAGCCTGGTCCAATACCGGGCGGTGTGCACGTTCCCCACGGTTGAGCTTCCGAAGAAACTGAGGGCGGAACCTTCCCTTATATACTAATTGAGTGTCCTTACCCAAAATGGCTTACGTGTAAGCAGTGTATACAGAAGTGATCAGTTTCTGCACACCTTCTTCCCACGGGACATCTTATTGTTTTTCTTCTACTTGGCCCTCACTGAGATGGTGCCTAGTATCAGAAGACACACAATAACAAGCGTTGCCCTTCAATGAAGCCCCTCGAAGTGAAAAACAAGTACATGGCCTTGACTGTATTCCCATAACATTCTGAAACTCTTTATGAGAAGCAAGTTTTTGCACATTCTTTCGCTATCATCCCAAACATTCCAATCTTTGTAGCTGGTTTTGCACTGAAGCGACCAATCCCCCCCTCTTACTCCTTTATTTCATCCCTTCTCCTGTTACAGAGAAAACCTTTTTTATTACACTGCTTCCTGAGCAGCTCTTCTTTTCTCCACCCTAGCGTCCCGCTTCTTCTCTTCTTTTGTTGGCATCTTTTCGCGTTAAAACTGATTAAGTCAATGTTTGTATTGCAATTACTTAGTACGTTTTCCTTAATTTTTCAATTAAGCTGGCACTTAAGTCTTCAATCTGCCTCAAGAATGTAAGATATGAAGAGGTAGGGGAAATGACGGCGAAGGTGGTAGGGATGAGAATGACACCCATATGCATGCGCTGCTCGACGGCCCTGCTGACTGCTGCTACAGTAAGAGCTGATTCTACAATTAATAAAAAAAAAAAGAGGAATAACCTTGGAGGTCAATCATCACCCAGAAAGCGGTCAATACGTCAAACGGTTTGCGAGCTACAGGTGATTTAAAATCATGGACATGCAAATGATCAGCCAAGGTAGCATATTATATATAAAGATCATAATCACAATATTCTTTTTTAGATTAAGTTAGATTATAATTTCTTTGTCCAGAAGGGTTTTTTCTTTAATTAGAGGTTTCCCTTCATCATTTAGTAAATGTGTCCTTTACAAAGTGTTAGGTATTATAACATAATATCAACTTAAACCTGAAGACACATGTTAATAATTTTAACAATTCAGTGAAGAAAACTCCAAAATGACATGGTGAGGTGTCAGTGATGATTTGCACATTGCACACTGTACATTTGGGTGAATTCAGTAGTGTTATTAGCTGGAAGTGTCATGTTACATTGTGCACTACTTACTGTTTTTATTCTACATAAGACAAACCAGTGTTACTTTTATATGAGCCTGTCAATAGCAAGTACTATCTCTAAAACTTTATGCGCACTTATTTTAGAAGTGGAAACTTTTGCAAGTCATAAGACTAGCTAAGGGCCCCAGAGGTGGCCTTTTTTTAGCTGAAAGTACAACACATTATTTACAAGACCATATTAACAGGAGCAAATGCAGGACAAAGCTGAAGTAGAAGTCCAAGCATAACCTTCTCTGGTCTGTAGATGTCAGTGTTGCATTGCAGCAATAGTACACTGTAAGAAGAACTCCAGAAAAGGAATCAGTCAAACAGACAAATGTTTGCTGAAGTCATTCTTGGTATGCGTATGAGTGCATAAAAGATCACCTACAATATTATTGAAAAACCAGGAGGAAAAGTATTGCTTGAATTGCTGAATAAATACAGACTTAAACTGATGCAGTCTGTCAAAAAAATGTAAACACGTACTTCAATATTTGAGAAGAGAAAACTAGTTTAAAATGAAATATATCTTAACTGTACTGATATTGCTTTGGAATGGCCAAGTTTTATAAATATATTAACTTAAACAAAATTTTGAAAATAGAGATATTTGGTTCTGTCTATGTTTACCACGTGTTTTTATAGTAATGTGTTTATTATTGAAGATTTTGTTGTTTATGTCCATGGTGGACTGGTACTCTATCCAGAGAGAAGTGCTTCCCCACTCAGGACAGGCTTGGTCCTGGGGCATTTCTACATTTCAGTTGTATCAGAGTTTTTACCACTGAGGAGCGGGGTGTGGGGTCCCCCGGGCCTTCGAGCCCATTGGCATACTGACATATACATGTAACATCGAGCAGCAAAGGGCTGGGGGGTGTTATTCCTTAGGGTTTGAACACATGAAAATGTGTCAAGAACATTGATCATTGGAATTTCGAGTTAAATGATCTACATTTAATTTTGGGGGATAAAAAAATAAGAGGATGAACAAATCAGGGGCATGGCACAATAGGTCAGGGGCATAAACCTCTGAAGCCCCCCCCCCTTCCCAATGTCACTGGGCCTCTGATAGAAAATAATGTTAAGCTTGTTTCAGAATACTACTGTATATGTTACATCATTACTAGATCCCCCTTTACTCACCATATCACTCCAGTCTTGCAGCAGCTTCATTGGCTCCCGGTTAAGTTCCGCATTGACTTCAAAATTCTCCTGTTAACATTTAAGACTATCCACAACCTTGCCCCTCCATATCTGTCTGACCTCCTCCATGTTGCCATTCCCTCCTGCACCCTTAGATCCTCTTCCTGCATCCACTTGACTGTCCCCTTCATCTGTCTTACCACCATGGGGAGCGGAGCATTCAGTTGGAACTCATTACCATCCGAGCTTAGAAATATTGATTCATTCTCACTTTTCAAATCTAAACTTAAAACTCATCTGTTTAAGACTGCTGTTTCTCTTTGATTATAAGTGCTCTGCCTGATTTTAATTTTTGTGTTTTTAGTTTTGTTTATAATGTGTGTTTTATCTATTGTTCGGTGTCCTTGAGTGTTTAGAAAGGTGCCTATGAATAAATAAAATGTGTTATTATTATTATTATTATATACTTTTTTTTTTTTTTTTTTTTTTTTTTTTTTTTTTTTATATTTTTATTTTATTAATTTTCATTGTAATCATTCCATACAAACAGATCCATTTATAACCCAACAAATTTGAAAACAAATCAAACCCCATCCCTGAGAAGGAGAGCTTAGCTAAAGGAAAATTTCTTTAAGCTTTTTAATAAGGCAACATTAGACAAAAGAAGGGGAGAAGTAAATATCTATATAAATAAGAGATGGAGAAGGGAGTTAAATACAATAATAGTTAATTCTCTTATTCTAAAATAATATTGATTAAATCCTGCCAAGTTTTGAAAAAATTTTGTACAGATCCTCTAACTGAAAATTTGATTTTTTCCAATTTCAAATAATATAAAACATCAGTTTCCCACTGACTTATAAGAGGAGAATTAGGATTCTTCCAATTTAACAAAATAAGTCTGCGTGCCAAGAGTGTAGTGAATGCAATCACCGTTTGCTTGTCCTTCTCCAATTCAAGTCCATCTGGAAGGACACCAAACACAGCTGTTAGTGGGTTAGGAGGGATTGTGATACTAAGGCTGTCTGAGAGGCACTTAAAAATTTTTGTCCAAAATGATGTTAGTTTGGTGCAGGCCCAGAACATGTGACCCAGTGAGGCAGGAGCTTGGTTGCAGCGCTCGCAGGTTGGATCCTGGCCTGGAAACATTTTGGACAGTTTTAAGCGAGACAGATGAGCTCGATATATATAATTTTTAGTTGAATAATTCTATGCTTTGCGCATATAGAACTCGAGTGAATTCTCTGCTTTGCTACCTTCCACTCCTTTTCTGATATATTGATTAAGAGATCTTCTTCCCAATGTCCTCTTGGATCTTTGAAAGGTAGGGACTCTAATAAGATTTTATATATTGCGGAAATAGTGTTTGTTTCCTCGGAATTGAGCAGTATTTTTTCCAGCATTGTGGAGGGTGCAAGGTGGGGGAAATCGGGCAATTTCTGTTTAACAAAATTTCTAATTTGAAGATAGTAAAAGAAATGTGTAGCTGGGAGGTTAAATTTTGAACGTAATTGTTCAAAAGATGTAAATATGTTGTCTATATAAAGATCTCTGAGCATTTTAATCCCAAAACTTTTCCAGGTATTAAAAACTGGATATACTTGCGAAGGTTGAAAGAGGTGGTTCCCTTGCAAAGGTGCCACTGATAAAAGATTTTCCATCTTAAAATGCTTCCTAATTTGGTTCCATATTCTGAGTGAGTAAAGCACAATTGGGTTATTAGTATATTTGCGATAACTTTCATTTATTGGAGAGCAAAGCAGGGAATATAAAGAAGTACTACAGGATTTTACTTCTATTGCAGACCAAGCCTGTGTATGTGCATTTATTTGTGTCCAGGTTTTTATGGCTTGTATGTTTGCTGCCCAGTAATAAAACTGAAAATTAGGTAAAGCCATGCCACCTTCTGCCTGAGGTCTTTGTAGGGTCGCTCTTCGGATACGTGGGTGTTTTGAGTTCCAAATGAATGAGGTTATTATTGAATCTAACTGTTTAAAAAATGATTTATTGATATATATTGAAATGTTTTGAAATAAAAAGAGAAGTTTAGGAAGGATATTCATCTTAACACTGTTAATTCTTCCGGCTAGAGTGAGATGAAGGGTTGACCATCTATGCAAGTCTTGCTTAATTTTTTCCATACAGACGCCAAAATTTTGTTGATAAAGAGCTTTATGTTTACTTGTAATATTTACCCCTAGGTATTTAAACTGATCTGCTATGGTAAAAGGTAGGGTGTCTAATTTAATATTATATGCTCGTGAGTTCACTGGAAAGAGTATACTTTTATTCAGATTAATTCTAAGACCAGATATCTTTTGAAATTCTGTTAGTGCTGTTAAAACAGCAGGGACAGTGTTTTCTGGGTCCGATATATATAAGACCATATCATCTGCATATAGAGAAATTTTCTGTTCCAGTCCTTCTCTGACAATCCCCTTTATCTGATGAGAATTTCGGCAGTGAACCGCCAGTGGTTCAATAGCGATTGCAAACAACAGTGGCGACAAGGGACATCCTTGTCTGGTACCACGTTCTAGTTTAAAGTAGTCTGAGCAAATTTTATTAGTACAAACTGAAGCTTCTGGACTGGTATACAGTAGTTTAATCCAAGCACAAATATTCGGGCCAAACCCAAATTTCTCCAATGCAGTGAAAAGGTAATTCCATTCGATCATGTCAAATGCCTTTTCTGCGTCTAATGATAGTAATATCTCTGGGGTGTTTGATTTTGCTGGTGAATATATAACATTAAACAAGCGTCGGAGATTTGAAGATAGATGTCGGCCTTTAATAAATCCAGTTTGATCTTGTGATATTACCGAGGGCAGCACTTTCTCCATCCTTCTAGCTAGGATTTTTGAGAGTATCTTAACATCATTATTCAGGAGTGAAATTGGTCTATATGATGGACATTGTAACAAGTCCTTATTTTGTTTAGGAAAGACGGTGATTAATGCTTGTCGAAATGTTTGAGGTAGTATTTGGTGGTCTTTAGCTTCTGTAAATGTTACCAATAAGAGTGGAGCTAGCTGAGTGGAGAATTTCTTATAAAACTCTACGGGGTAACCATCAGGGCCTGATGATTTCCCGCTTTGTAGTGACTTTATAGCGTCTAGTAATTCTGTTAGCGTTAGAGGTTTATCTAGTTCCTCAGCACTTAAAGCATCTATTTGTGGTATTTGTGAATTATCCAGAAATGCATTAGATTGCGTGTTGTCTTCTTTGGGCTCAGTGGAATATAAAGACTTATAGTAATCTCTAAATGTGTGCATTATTTTATTATGGTCGATGATTTCTTCTCCATTCTTGTTGGTGATTACTGGTATTGCATTGTGAACTTCTTGTTTATGAATTTGTTGAGCTAAAAGCTTATTAGCTTTTTCTCCGTGTTCATAGTAATGCTGTCTAGACTTATAAATAAGTTGTTCAGTTTCTTTAGTTGCTAAGATGTTAAGTTCTGTATGCAAGGCCTGCCTTTTCCTGTGAAGAGCTTCACTTGGACGCCTGGCTTGTTCTTCATCTATTCTAGTAATTTCATTTCTTAGCTCTGACACTTTCTTGGTTTCTAATTTATTTCTATGGGAAAGATATGAAATAATCTGGCCTCTTAGGAAGGCCTTTAGAGTTTCCCAGAGTGTTCCTGCAGAAACCTCTGTAGACGTGTTTGTCTCTAGGAAGAAGCTGATTTGTTTGGATATAAATTCTGTGCAGTTCTCGTCTGCCAATAAAAGAGGGTTAAGACGCCATCTGCGAGGTGAGTACGAGGGGCTTATTGATTTTAGCTCCAAGACTAGAGGGGCATGGTCAGAGATAACAATTGTGTCATATTTGCATGATTTAATTGTAGGCAGGAAATTATTATCTATAAAAAAATAATCAATTCTTGAGTAGCTATAATGCACTGGTGAGTAGAACGAGTATGTTCTTGAGTTTGGGTTAAGAAACCTCCAGGGGTCTGATAAGTTGTGATCATTTAAAAACTGTGTAATTATCTTTGCAGTATTAGATGTCGTCCCCCCTGTCACAGGAGTCCTATCTAAGAGTGGATTTAAAACACAATTAAAGTCCCCAGCCATTATAATTTTATGAGTGTTCACACTGGGAATGGATGCAAATAGATTTTGCATGAATTCCTTATCATCAACATTGGGTGCATAAACATTTATCAAAATCATTTTACTGTTATATAAGTTGCCCATGACCATCACATATCTCCCTTCAGGGTCCGACACTACCTCTGATGCTACAAATGGAACTGTTCTATGTATGAGAATTCCCACCCCTCTAGTTTTCTTTATAAAGCTAGAATGGAACATTTGGCCAGTCCAGTCTTTTTGTAATCTGAACTGATCCTTGGTTAGTAAGTGGGTCTCCTGTAAAAATACTATTTTAGCGTTTAAGCCTGTTAGGTGAGAGCATACTTTCTTTCTCTTTAATTCGTGATTCAGGCCTTTAACATTCCAGCTCACAAAGTTAACTGTCCCATCATGGAGACATTGATTCTGAGTTTTTAATGTCATTTTATAGTTTTAATTGGTAATATGGCAGTTTTAATCTTAGTTTCAAGATTCCCCAGGAGTTGTTGCATGTTAGCCTGTTGCTGCATTGATATTTATAATTATAAGGATTATAAGAATAGATTAGATATAACCTGCTCTCCTTCTCTCCCCCCTTTATCCCCCCACCCCCCCCTTTTGTCTCCCCCACATGAGGCTAGACCCCACTTCGCGATGTTCCAGTCCTCTGACATACGAAGAGACAGAGCACGTCCAAAACAAAACAAACCCCACCCTGCAGCGGCGTTACAGAATTAAAACAGAGATATCTTTACAGTTAAATCCTTAATACTATCTGCCGAAAATGTTCTCATTAACAATATTTAATCTTGAAATAATCTTCAGCGCTTTTAAGTTAAGATATTAGGGTTAAAAAAAAAAAAAAAAAACAACACTGGGAGTGATTTTAAAAACTAGTCCAGGATAAACCTGGTAATTCATACTGTAATAGTATAATGGTAATTGTATAAATAGTAGAACAAGCATTAAACCAAGGGTATGAAGTTAAACAGTCTACTTTAAGGTATAGTAAAATAAAAAAAATAAATAAATAAATTAAAAAAAAAAAAAAGAAAAATAAAAAAAAAAAAGAAATAAAAAAAAAAATAAATAAAACGACTCCTACTTTAATCACTTCCACATTTTCACACTCACGTCTATAACTCTATAACTCTGATTAAAACATAAACATATAACATATAAAGTCCAGATAAAAAAAAAATTTAAAAAAAGAGAATAAGAGATGTATAATTATAATACCAGTCTCTTTAAACATGGATCCAGCGATCAGATCATGGGTCTTTCCCGTGCCTTGATAGAATACGGCTCTTTAATTTTAATTAACTTTCAAAAAAAGTGTCGGAAACAGCTTCTTTAATTCTTTTTCAGCTTCTTCTTTGCTGAAGAAAATATAATGTCCGTCTTGAACTTCCACTTTCAGTTTGGCAGGATACAAGAGGCTGTATTTGATATCGGCTTCCCGTAGCATCCTTTTAATGTCGTTGTAGGATCTGCGTTTTGCAGCTGTTGATGGTGAGAAGTCGGGAAAAATACGAATAAGATTATTTTCGAATATAATCTCTTGCTTGTGTCTGAGAAGTGCCATCACATCAAGCTTACATCTTAGTCGTTCGAAGCGGACAATAAAAGACCTAGATTTAAAGGCGCTTGGTATCTTTGTGCGATAAGCCGTGGCTATCTCATTGTCGAGTTTAAAGTCATCTCCAATTATTTTAGACAGTAATTCTACTGCAAATTTCACTGGGCTTGAGCTTTCTCGTTTTCTCAGGTATACCCTCAATTCTTATATTATTTCTTCTGCACCCATCCTCCAGGGCTGCAAGTCTGTCTCCAAGTTTTTTGTATTCCGAGTTCGCAGCTGTGGCTTTTTCATCGGCGTTAGATGCCATTTGTTCCGCTGTTTCCACTCGAGCCGTGAGTCCCTGCTTAACGTCTTCCAGCTGGTCTGAAACGTCATTAATATGATCATCAAGCCTTTTCAGTTTGGAGTTAGTTTCTTCAATGTGTTCCACTAATTTCTCCAACATGCCTTTAAAGTTCACGTCGAAACGTTCAAATAGACGCGTTTCCTTATCTTTGTTATCCTTCTTGAGCTCAGTGGCCACCTTCTTAAGATCATTTGTGTTATCTTTCTTAAGCTCCTTCATGGCCGTAACCATGGCAGTGGCCAGTGTAGTGTTCATCTCTTTCTGTGTAGCTATCTGTGTAGCGATCATCTCTTTCAGTTCGGACAGTTCGCTTCTGCTTTCGTGCTCCGCAAGTGAAAATGCAGCTCCTGTTACAGGCTCGCGATGAGTAGATGAGAGCACGTCCTGCAGAGCCCTTTCTAGTCTCGAATGATCCTCAGTAATCGGCGATCCCTCGCGACCTGTATCACTTGCGCCTTCGCTCCCATTTTCACTCTCGACTGGAGACGATACAATGGAGCGGGGCCCCAGGAATTCTGCGCACTCTTCTGCCTGTTCCAGGTCAGTCTCCGTGATGCCATACCTTACACCTGCACTCAGGCCAGAAGTCTGTCCGGACTTCGATGCAGCTTTAAGTTTCTTTTCCGGTTCTTTCTGACTTTTCTTCTTGTTACTCATGCTTGTATATTGTAGTGGAAGTTCCTTGGTCGGGTTAAATACAGGATACCTCTAAATAATATGAAATACGTGGGAAAATAAAGCCGCTGCTAGCGGAGCTCTGCTTCAGACGTCCATCTCCTATAAACGGACCAAACCAAATCTGTTATAATAACAGTGTGCTATAGTAGTAATATATTGTATTATGTTATAATAATATGTTGCATACTACTGTACTCGTATGTTATGTTAGGTTTTGTTTCCAAATGTCGCTCCTTCATAATTATTCAGGTTGCCTTGTTTGTCACGAAGGTTATTCATGTCATGTTTTAATCAAAGTTGCTCCCCCAGTTTATATTTAAATTTAATTTTGTATCTTATTTGTTCATTTGTTATTCATTAATTACTATTGATCATGTTAGTAGTGTTATTTTTATATTATTTGTCTAATGATTTATTCTTAGGCATTTTCATTTTGTTATTATGTAGTTCTTATGTCGGTAATCTTGTTCACTGATATTCCCTATGTTTTGTAAGTGGCTCTCTACAAGCCACCATTATATCACTGCTAAAGAATGCAACCCCCCCACCCCCCCATAAAGGAAGGCTGGGAAAGTGAATTCCTTGCAGTTCATTTCAGTGTGCTTTAGTGGAAGCAAGTTTTGTATTGTAAGTATTACTCTTATTTCAAATTTTACCTGTCTTTGGATTTTGCACTGGGACCTTGTTACTGTTGATTGTTTTTCAGGCAAATACTTTTTCCTAATTACATTTTTGACTATTTTGTTATTTTCCATTGTTTTTAAATAGTTTTTTTTTGCCCGGTCTTACACAAGCCAGGAGTTGACAGTAATCATCTCCCTTGTGGGGCATTATGAATATTTTCTTAGGAATTTGCTATTATTTTAGCACTTTTCAAGCTAAAGCCCAATTTGTCCCAGTGTAGGGTAGAGCAGGGCAGGCTAGTTAGGGAGTCTGGCTTGCTTTCTAGCTCTGTTTCAGATGCCTCACACTTTTTTTTATCATTTTTGTGTGTGTAAATCATCACAAAAATAGCATGTTTGAATGAAAATGTACTAGTGTGGACTCCCCTCAGCATCACCACCCATACGTACGTAGGCTATGATGCTTCATGAGTTACATTAATGTTAGGCAATCAGCTGAGTTAGTATCATGTTTATGAGGCAGGCCTTCATACAAGAAAAAAAGAATGATTTTCAATATGCATCCTAACAAACAGGCATGAATTGTTTTTTGCCAAGAGTTTCATTTTACTATAATAGTACATCACGATTACTTTGTTGTTATTTGTATTCCATACATTACCCTATACATCAACAAACGCAGTACAGTAATAAACTGTAATAATGGGCAACTGCACTGTAGCAAGGCAGGTACATTCTTTGTAAAACCAGTGTAACAATAAGGATGGTGTAAAGTGTTGCCTCATTTTTTCAGTTGAGTTTCAAGAATACCTTTTCAGCAGGGTATGAAATGCTTGTTAAATCTATGTGGCCAGAATGTCATTTTAATTACTTTTCATTTTAATAGATAGATAGATAGATAGATAGATAGATAGATAGATAGATAGATAGATAGATAGATAGATAGATAGATAGATAGATAGATAGATAGATAGATGGCGCTGTCGTCCTCTTGAACCCTCAGACTTGACTCCAGACACCAGGTAAAAGTCCAATAATTCGTTTTATTTAGACAATACAGTGCACAAAGCACCCTCCACTCCACAATACTCATAAATTAAACAATACAATACTCAATAATCATAATCCTCCACTCCCAGACGCATTGCTACCCTTCCACCCAGCTCAGCTCAACGCTCTGCTCTCTCACAGTCCTTTATATAGTCCATGACCCTGAAGTGTTTTTCTGTCTCTGTCCATGTGACTGTGAACAAGTCCGGGTCAGATAAAAGCTCCTTTTCTTCAACCCAGAAGTGTATCATTCGCTCTGTCGCCGTGACTAAGATGCACTTCCGGTTTATAGGTGAAACCAAAGTCTCTGGGCCTTCCTGCATTGTCCCCTGGATGTCCCCATGGTATCCAGCAGGGCTGTGATGAAAAACTCCACTGCCCATGATGCCCTGCTGGAACTCATGGCACCTCTACGTTTGCAGGCAGGGCTCCACCTGGCGGCCTGTGGGTATTGGCCGGGATAAAAGGCTGGCCATGTCCCACAATAGATAGATAGATAGATAGATAGATAGATAGATAGATAGATAGATAGATAGATAGATAGATAGATAGATAGATAGATAGATAGATAGATAGATAGATAGATACTTTATTAATCCCAAGGGGAAATTCACATACTCCAGCAGCAGCATACTGATACAAAAAACAATATTAAATTAAAGAGTAATAAAATGCAGGTAAAAACAGACAATAACTTTGAATAATGTTAACGTTTACCCCCTCCGGGTGGAATTGAAGAGTTGCATAGTGTGGGGGAGGAATGATCTCCTCAGTCTGTCAGTGGAGAAGGACAGTGACAGCAGTCTGTCGCTGAAGCTGCTCCTCTGTCTGGAGATGACACTGTTTAGTGGATGCAGTGGATTCTCCATAATTGATAGGAGCCTGCTGAGCGCCCGTCGCTCTGCCACAGATGGTAAACTGTCCAGCTCCATGCCTACAATAGAGCCTGCTTTCCTCACCAGTTTGTCGAGGCGTGAGGCGTCCTTCTTCTTAATGCTGCCTCCCCAGCACACCACTGCGTAGAAGAGGGCGCTCGCCACAACCCTCAGATAGAACATCTGCAGCATCTTATTGCAGATGTTGAAGGACGCCAGTCTTCTAAGGAAGTATAGCCGGCTCTGTCCTCTCTTGCACAGAGAATCAGTATTGGCAGTCCAGTCCAATTTATCATCCAGCTGCACTCCCAGGTATTTATAGGTCTGTACCCTCTGCAAACAGTCATCTGGCCTGGGCCTCCTAAAATCCACCACCAGCTCCTTGGTTTTGCTGGTGTTCAGGTGTAAGTGGTTGAGTCACACCATTTAACAAAGTCCTTGATGAGGTCCCTATACTCCTCTTCCTGCCCACTCCTGATGCAGCCCACGATAGCAGTGTCGTCAGTGAACTTTTGCACGTGGCAGGACTCCAAGTTGTATTGGAAGTCCGATGTATATAGGCTGAACAGGACCGGAGAAAGTACAGTCCCCTGCGGCGCTCCTGTGTTTCTGACCACAATGTCAGACCTGCAGTTCCCGAGACGCACATACTGAGGTCTGTTTGTAAGATAGTTCACGATCCATGCCACTAGGTATGAATCTACTCCCATCTCTGTCAGCTTGTCCCTAAGGAGCAGAGGTTGGATGGTGTTGAAGATGGTAGAGAAGTCTAGAAACATGATTCTTACAGCACCACTGCCTCTGTCCAAGTGGGAGAGTGAGCGGTGTAGCATATAGATGATGGCATCCTCTGCTCCCACCTTCTCTTGGTATGCGAACTGCAGAGGGTCGAGGGCGTGTTGAACCTGTGGCCTCAGGTGGTGAAGCAGCAGCCGGTCTATGGTCTTCATCACATGTGACGTCAGAGCGACAGGCCGGAAGTCGTTCAGCTCACTAGGACGTGATACCTTTGGGACTGGGGTGATACAAGATGTTTTCCAAAGCCTCGAGACTCTCCCTTGTTCCAGGCTCAGGTTGAAGATGCGCTGTAGAGGACTCCCCAGCTCCAGTGCACAGACCTTCAGCAGTAGTGGCGATACTCCATCTGGAACCGCTGGTTTGCTGGCACAAAGTCTCCTCAGCTTCCTGCTCACCTGCACTGCTGTAATTGTGGGTGGGGGGAAAGTCTCTCCTATGCTGGTATCAGCAGAAGGATGGGTGGAGGGTGTAGTACTCCGAGGTGAGAGTGGGTTAGGGTGGTCAAACCTGTTAAAGAAGTTGTTCATTTGGTTTGCTCTCTTCACGTCTCTCTCAATGGTGGCACCCTGCTTCGAGCTGCAGCCAGTGATGATCTTCATCCCATCCCACACTTCCTTCATGCTGTTATTCTCAACTTCTGCTCCAGCTTTCTCCTGTGCTGCTCCTTCACCGCCCTCAGCTGGACTCGGAGTTCCTTCTGCACGCGCTTGAGCTCATGCTGATCAGCGCCTTTAAAAGCCCTTTTCTTCTGGTTCAAAAGGCCCTTGATGTCATTTGTAATCCATGGCTTGTTGTTAGCATAGCAGCATACTGTTCTTACTGGAACTACAATGTCCATACAGAAGTTGATGTAGTCAGTAGTGCAGTCAACAACCTCCTCAATGTTCTCACTATGTGATTCCTGCAGGATATCCCAGTCTGTAGTTCCAAAGCAGTCTCTCAGAGCCTGCTCTGCCTCAGGGGACCACTTCCTGAATGAGCGTGTGGTTGTAGGTAGCTCCCTCACTCTTGGTTTGTAGTGAGGCTGAAGCAGAACCAGGTTATGATCTGCTTTCCCAAGCACAGGCAGCGGGGTGGCGCTGTATGCGTCTTTAACATTTGCATACAGTAAGTCAATAGTCTTATTTCCCCGGGTGTTACAGTCCACATACTGGGAGAAGGCAGGTAATGTTTTGGTCCAGCGTCACATGGTTAAAATCTCCAGCGATTAGCACAAGCGCCTCAGGGTGCTGCGTTTGTAACTTAGCAACAGCAGAATGGATGATGTCACTCGCTGTCTCCACGTCCGCCCGAGGAGGAATGTATACAATAATAACAATGACGTGTCCAAACTCTCTGGGCAGGTAATAGGGATGCAAACTTACAGCCAACAGTTCGATGTCCCTGCAGTAAGTGGAGATTTTGAAGTTTACATGTCCAGAGTTACACCACTTTGAATTGACATAGAGAGCTAGGCCTCCTCCTTTGTGCTTCCCGCAGGTACTTGCGTCTCTGTCCGCTCTAACTGTGCTAAATCCGGGTAGCTACACATTAGCATCTGGGATGGTGGTAGTTAGCCACGTTTCACAAAAACACAACAAACTACATTCTCTGTAGGTTCTGATATTTTTCACCAGCGCAGCCAGTTCGTCGATCTTATTTGATATTGAGTTCACATTTCCCAGAATTACAGAAGGCACCGAAGGCTTAAAACGCCACTTTCTCGCAAGCCGCTTCATTTTTAGCGTAGTGCCGGCTCTGCTGCCACGATACCGCCTTCTTACCTCGTCGGGTAAATAGGGAACCACACCGGCACTGGGATTTGTTCTTAGCGCTCGAAGTTGACTCCTTGAATAGACGAGTCTCGGCGTGTAAAAATCCATGTCCACGTTGTAAAAGTAAAAGTGTCCAGGGAACGAGTCCACATAAAAGAAAGTGATAGGAGTGATCAATAAAAAATAATAAAAAAAAAAAAAAGAGAGAGAAATAAAAGGTAGAAAAATAAAGTCGTACACAGAGCTGCTGAAAAAGCTTCCACTCTCGGCGGCGCCTGAGTCATCATGATGCGCCTGATTGATTGATTGATTGATTAATTAATTAATTAATTAATGCTGAACCAATGATTTTAAGAAAAGAAACTCCAAGTGTGATTCGCGTTGAGCAATATCCACAGCTAACTGTAAATAACCCAACACACTGAACTCTGGGATGACTTACTTTTTTCCCCTACTTTCCCCCAGGACATATCTGTTAAGACTACAGGCCAGCCTGAAGATTCAATTTTAAATTTTAGCAAGAAAGAAAAAAAATGTATTATGGTGTAAACTTAACAGCAGACATGTATTTTGGTTTTAATTTAATATCTTGGACCACTGTGATGCCTCGTGCCTTGGACCCCAGCATGGATCAAACCCTGGGTGTCTTTTAGTTTGTAACTGAGCACAAGTGAGAGAATGAGAGAGAAAAAAAGCAATATCTGTCCTTTATTATATTAGGTGACAGTTAAAAAGCAATTTTGTGCACTTTTTTAGAAATGCAGTCAAGTTTGGTAATGAAACGCAAAAAAGGAAAAGAAAAAAGTAAAAAGATTTTACTGCTCCCAAAAATGTTATTAAAATTCTAGAAAATCATTCTTTCAAAGAATTAAAAATAGACAAAACTCATAAGAAACTGAATAGCAAAATAAAAAACCACTTATCAGTTCAAAACCTCTACTACAGCTGATGGTTTGAAAATTAGAACATTAGAAGAATCTGGACAAGAACAGGCCATTCAGTCCAACAAAGCACACCAGTCCTATCCACTTAATTCATCAAAAACAAACATCAAGTCTGGTTTTGAAAGTTCCAATAGTCCTGTTTTCTACCACACTACTTGGTAACTTATTCCAAGTGTCTGTGGTACTCTATGTGAAAATAACTTCCTAATGTTTGTGCGAAATTTACCCTTAACAAGTTTCCAACTGTGTCTCGGTGTTGTTTATGAACTTATTTTAAAGTAACAGTCTTAATCCACTGGACTAATTCCCTTCATAATTTTAAACACTTCAGTCATGTCTCCTCTTAATCTTCTTTTGCTTAAACTGAAAAGGCTCAGTTCTTTTAATCTTTCCTTACAAATCATCCCCTGGTTTCAGCCTAGTCGTTGTTCTCTGGATTTTTTCCACTGCTGCTATGTCCTTTTTGTAGCCTGAAGACCAGAACTGTACACATTACACTAGGTGAGGCCTCACCACATTATAAAGATTCAGCATAACCTCCTTGGACTTGTAATCCACACAACAGGGCGCTATGTAAGCTGACATTCTGTTGGCCTTCTTAATAGCTTCTGAACACTCTCTGCCAGTTGATATTGTCAAGTCCACTACAGCTCCTAACTCCTTCTCATAAGGTGTACGTTCAATTTCAGATCTCCCACTGTGTATTCATTCGAACCTAATATTTTTACTTCCTAAATGAAATACTTTTCATTTACATTGCTCTAATTTAACTGTATTACTAAAGTACTTTACACTCTCTTCTTTGATGCTAGAAATTCACTCTCTTAAAACAATCAATAGATCAAAAGTCAACCACCACTTCCACTCTTTTTCTTAAATCAACGGTTGATCCTAAACACCCTCCCTCTTTACTGATTTCTCTCATATGTTCAGCAGGTCCAACAATCTGTACAGAGAGGGAAAAACTAAGTAATTCCACCATATTTTATTCAGGCAATAAATACGGTCTCGGAGACAGTCTCACAACCAATCCCAGATGACAGTTTACTGTCCACCTCCAATTACCCTACATAGCAGTACACAAAATCTCTAATTAGGCTCTCAGTCCCACTTGTGAACATGTACATGCGAGTACTTTATGCAAATTCTAGATTTCCAAACTTCTTTCACTCCTTGCCCATTACTGACTCCGCCACACTTTCACACCTTGACAAGCCAGCACTGGGAAGCCAAAGTGTGCTCCCCTACCACTCACCCTGCACCAACCCCTTCCAGGTAAGTGTACACACTATTTACACTATATCTCTCGGTCTATAAATAATAAAAACTGCATAAACTATGCCAACTTTTAGTGGCTCAGTGGTGCAATCTGTCACAGCAACCTGGTGGCTCATGGTGGCCAGTATGCTTCACAGCTTTAGGGACCTTGGTCTGAATCCTCGCCTTGGCACTCTCTGGGAGGTGCTTGCATGATCTTCTCGCCTGACATTGGTGTGTGCATGAGAGTGCACTGCCATGGACTGGTGTCCTATCCTGGGTAAAATCCTCTCACAATTTATACATTTGCAGTTGTAAAACAAGCATGGTGGGAGTCATAATCTGAACAGTATCTCTCTGCTAGAATGTACATTAGATGTGTACCTGTTTCTGTAGTGCTCATCTTTATTATCATATTCAATCGTATTATATGATATCATCTACTGTTGAATTCTGCTCTGTACTTGTAATATTTCTATTGCACTATTATATTGTATTGAGGATTACTTGTGTCCTCTTCTGTGTATTGTGTTGTATATACCCCCTTTCTTTTTGACATCCAACCTACCTGGAAAGGGGTCTCTCTTTGAACTGCCTTTCATGAGGGGTCTTCCATTTTTTTCCCTACAAGGGTTTTTTTTTGGGAGTTTTTCCTTGTCTTCTTGCAGAGTCAAGGCAGGGGACCCCTGTCAAGAGGCAGGGCCTGTTAAAGCCCATTGCGGCACTTCTTGTGTGATTTTGGGCTATACAAAAATAAATTCTATTGTATTGTATTATTTTGTTTATCCTTTTCTCTATATTTTAGGTTGTTCTCATTTCTCAGTATAATTACTGAACTGACACACCCTGCAAACATGAGGTTCATGCAGTTTAGAGCCAAAGACTGCTATTCTCTGTCCCTGTCAAAATTAGAAAAGGTAAGAATCCTTTACAAAAGATATCTTACTGCAGAGTTCATTCCCTAGAATTTTGTGTTGATATAAACATGTAAAATATTGTGTGCTGTTATGAATAAGGGATTTACATAGAAAAGTTAGAACTGAGAAAGTAAAATGCTAAAGAGAAAAAAGCAAAAATGAATGTAGTTAGAAGTGCCGACTCAAAGCTCCAGGAGATCTGATTTAAAATCTGTGCCTGCTTATCATCTGTGAAGATTTCTTTCCTGAGCTTTTTTCAGCTTACTCCAGCTTACCTTCCACATCCTGGAGATTTTCATTGGCCATTCACAACTTGCCTAGTGTGAGTGTGTATGGTATGTTAATGTTCTCTCTGATAGACTGGCACCCTGATTTGGGGTGGATTATTCTTTGCATTTCATGCCAGGAAGCTCTGGCCAACCCGCAAACCCTGAAGTGGAAAAATCAGTGCCTGTATTTATCAAGAGTCTCAGAGAAGGATAATGGTCCTAACTGTCTCAAAAATATCAGAGTGATGCAAATTTGGTCCTAGTATTTTCTCTATTTTCCTTATTTAGGAAACTACTAATAACTTCACCAGAATTTAGGAGAGCTTGTGAGCTGTCCTAACTAACTAGGAGCTGCCAGAAGATGGTGCTCAGGCAATTTGCATGCCACACATTCTGGTAAAGGGGGAATGTTTGGAAATGCCTAACAGTGATGAACTTGCTAAAAGATATTGATTTGACAGAAAGGGAATAATATTTGTAATAATTTTATATATTTGCTCTATTCATGAGAAGAATCAATGAAAGTGGTGGTAATATTATATCATTTTTGCCCTTGTATAATTTGCAGATGTACAATAGTGATGACTTGGGTATGTCACATTTCTCAAATTTTCAACCAAACTTTGAATGATCTTACAACACATTAGATAATGCAAAGATTTATTCATTTTCCCACAACTCTACATAAGGTAATTTTAAAACAAGGTTCAATCATAAGCGATATCACAGTATCAACACACAGGTAGTCTCATGGAGCTAGACAAGAATACACATCTGGGGGACAACCCATTAAAAAGTTTGTTGTGCATAGCGGCAAAATCATGTGCTGCAAAGGCTACACCCACAGGGCTTTGTACTAAAACATCTGCCGCCCATTTCCTCAAGTTCTTGCATTTTAAACCACTGTTGGGGTTTCAGGGAGAGAGTAAAAGATACGGAGCAAAAGAGTTAATGCTGAGAGAAAATAAAAAGCTTAAATTGATGCTATTCATTCTGGAGCTCAGTAGCACAAGGTAACTGAAGCTTAATAATTAACTTACACATTATAAAGAGCACTGTGACTGAACAGACACACAGATTCACACATATAGACTACCACAGTTTGAATAGTGCCGCTGTCTGCTATGATATCTTTCTGTCATTTTAACTATTACATCACTATATGACATAACAACAGTCAATTGAGTTTAGATAAGCATTGCTGTCTATGGGTATACAATGTATTTAAAAAGTGGCAGATATTTTCTCTTGGCATGTTTGCATTTAAATTAGACAGTAATATTAAATTTTGTTAGTTATTCGTTTAGACGTGCAGTCAGAAGGTGGGTGCTGTGCAGCCTCATCTGTGCATCTACTGGTGTCGTTAGGCAGATTGGTTGATTCAAGTGTTTTGTGTACTGAAATCTGCATCTCCGGGGGATTTTCATTATCAGCTCTCTTAATTGCAGTCCCTTTGATGGAGTGTGAGACACCCTTTAATTTAGGTGGATATTCTGCAGTTAAAATTTTCATGAATATACCTGAGAATTCTTTCAAGCTTACATCAACTTCTACACTATCATTGTAACTGAACAACAGAATGCACACACAACACCTGAGATAACGTAATCGTTCATGTTTACTATTCGTCGATCGATGCCTTTGAATGCCAATGTATAATCTAATGTTACAGAAACCTTGTATCAGGTTATGTTTATGTATAATTTTATTTTTAAAATGTACAATGTGCCCCCTGCACACGTGGCAACACAATTAAATGTTTGATAGGTTTCTTGTAGGAGACTTTTTGACTGTAGACAGGTTCATTGTAATCAGAAGCTTATTGTCTGTCAGATAAGCTTAACGAAAGCCCCTCAGATTTTTGCTTTTGAAAATCACCACCCCTACTTTGAGCACCACCTTTGTGAGGCACTGGATTAGTTCAGAAATGGGACACTCACTGAACCCTCTAATTGTTCCCAGCCAATTTTAAGCAAAATTCATTCAAGGTTGTCTCCAAATTTATATATTATATATCTGGCTTCAGGGAGACTAACACAAAGGTGGCCGTGGATGCAAACTGCATTATTCTTGATGTTTTTGTGAAGAGGCAACAATTACACGCAGCTTAGTGCAATATTCTACCTTATTATGTTTTCCTTCTTCATCTTTTACTATTTCAATGTTATTTTTATTATTATTATTATCTTTGTGGTGAAGCTTTATCATTAGTATCAGAAATCTACAAAAGGTCATTGTGATTTTCAATTAAACTACAAAAACGTCATCTTGAGTGCCATTTTGTGACTCAAGGTGCTGCAAAATCGTGATGTCATTCATTCTCAAATGTGATCTCCTTATCCTCGCTGGGAGTGAATGTCGGACGCTTCATAACTACTTGTCATGTCGTACTCTGGGGTAGGACACATTCTTATCCTGGTCAGTCCTTTAATGCAATTCCTGGGACTAATTCTGAGATGCTTGATAAATATGGGCACAGGTATAAGCTGACAGACAGATGTGTGGGTTCCCCCCACATATCTAATTGATTTAACTTTTGACCGGCAAGTTCTGCTTTTTGGTATATCAGTAAAATAATAATCTGTTCTAAAAACGTTTAAAAGCCTTGCACCATAAAAATGTTGTCTTTCAACTTTGCAATATTCATAGGTGCCTGTCTGAGCTTTTATTGACCATTTTTTAACAGAAAAAAATTACATTATGACCAAAGGGTACCAAATTGTTACAGTGTCTCTAAAGTGTTATAACACTTATTAAGCAAAAACGTATCTGTTTCTTTTTTATAATCTTTGTGCTTAATGCTATAGCTTGTATCAGCATTAATTTCCTCTTCAAACACCATAGTGTTATTTCTTTATTACAGTATAAAATCAAGAGCAATGTCTGAGTGGAAAAGATTCTTAGATATTTGCCGCAGCTGTTTGTAATAAATACAATAAAAATATTCAGTGCAGTAAAGCTCAGGTTCATCTCAGATATGTTTTCCATAGACTTTTCAATGCTGTCAATTTTTAACACTTTTTTTTTAGTAGAAATACTAATTCCATTTTTAAAAATGGAAACATTCAGTATTGCATTAAAACATGAGGAAATGCTCATCTGCAGTACAGTCTGTTATTTCCCCATTCAGCAGGCGTTTTCTGCTCCTGACATGATAAAACTATGACTAATACACAGAACAGCAAAACAATATACAGAACATACACTTCTTTATTATCTGTGTTATAATGTGAAGTCTCTTGCAATTTAAAAAAACAAATTACTTTTTTGTTGTCCTTGACAGAATTATAAGTCAGAGTAATGGGTATTTTAAAATTCACTCTGTTTCATAAAATTGGCATATTGTGAAATAACATTTTTAAAATATTGTCCTGTGGTAATGTTTTTGTAAGTGTTCTTTGAAGTACCAGTTGATGGCAGTAACGTTCTTAATATTGAACTGTCTTCTTCTTTTATATTGTGGTCAGAAAGAACGTGAGAAAGGCTCCAATCTCGCATTTATGTTCCGGTTGCCCTTTGCTGCAGGAAGAGTGTTCAGTATTAGCATGCTGGATACATTGCTGTACCAGGTAATGTATGGCATTTTTTTCACATTTAGCAAACATATTATAAGTGACATCTATATGCCTGATCGCTTTTTCTGCATATTTTTTCTATATTGCAAAATTGTCCACATCATTCATTTAATTCATCTCAACTCAATTAATTTTAGCCTAGCACTCTTCACTGAGTACAAGCGCAGGGCACTTGCACGTATTTACACTATAATGAGCTAACAGTAAATTATTAAACTGTACATTTATTTACATAATGACACAAATTACATTAAATACAGAGAATGAATACCATTGAAGGGGTGGCATGGTGGTGCAGTGGGTAGCACTGCTGCCTCGCAGTAAGGAGAGCTGGGTTTGCTTCCTGGGTCCTCCCTGCGTGGAGTTTGCATGTTCTCCTCGTGTCCGCGTGGGCTTCCTCCCACAGTCCAAAGACATGCAGGTTAGGTGCATTGGTGATCCTAAATTGTCCCTAGTGTGTGCTTGGTGTGTGGGTGTGTGTGTGTGTGTATGCCCTGCGGTGGGCTGGTGCCCTGCCCGGGGTTTGTTTCCTGTCTTGCGCCCTGTGTTGGCTGGGATTGGCTCCAGCAGACCCCCGTGACCCTGAGTTAGGATATAGTGGGTTGGATAATGGATGGGATGGAATATCATTGATCAACACACACGTTCTGACAATATCATTTGAGATATGTCCAGCTGATGATTGAAGAGAGGAAAACAAGAACTGTAGTTAAGAGCATTACTGGAGAAGAGAACTGCTTAAGGGTCCACAGTTGTTTACGGTGCCTATACAAAGATTTCACCACCTAGGAAGTTTTCACGCTTTATTATTAAACAACATTGAATCACAATGGATTTAATTTGGCTTTTTTGATGCTGATCATGAGAGAAAGTGCATTTAATGTCAAAGTGAAAACAGATCTCTACACAGTGGTCTAAATTAATTACAAATATAAAACAGAAAGCGATTGATCAAATAATTGTTCATCCCCTGCAAGTCACAATTTAGTAGATGTACCTTTGGCACCTACAGTATGTACACAGATCTGTCTATCTATCAGCTTTGCACATTTAGACCATCAGGTTGCATGGGGGTCGTGAATGAATGGCCTTGGTCAAGCCGATACACTTTAGGTACTACAAACAGGCATATATTACTCATTTACTCTTCTGTAACAAGACCTTAACAAAGGATTCCTTTGTTTTTCATGACACTTAGAAAACATCAGTAGATTGGTTGTTCATATCTGTGCAGTGTGGGATATCAACATGATAATAAAATGACTTGTTAATATGAACAATTCACAGATCTTATACTAAATCTGCAATATCAAGAGACATGTGTCTCAGTTAAGCCACCTCAGACCACTCCAAAGTGAAGTTTTGGTAGTAGGTCTCATTGCAGAGAAGAATAACCACTTTACTGATATTTTGTAAGTGTTATGAAGACCCAAAGAAGTTTATGTTATGGTCTTGTCACATGATAGTAACAAAGTGATAGATGCAGTTTGCAGCATCTAAACTAAAGTGTTACCATCAAGTCCAACCACAAATTCTCAGTTGGACTGAGATCTGAACTCTGACTTGGCCACTCTAGAACATTAATGTTGTTGTTCTAAAGACATTTCTGTGTAGCTTTGGCTTTAGGATTGGGGTTGTTTTCTTGTTGGAAAACAAATCTTCTCCCAAGGCACAGGTTTCCTACAGGCAGCCTCAGGCTTTCCTCTAGGATTTTCTCATATTTTGCTGCGTTCATTTTACCCTTTACCCTCCCAAGCCTGCTGCAGAAAAGCATCTCCACAGCATGATGCTGCCACCATCATGCTTTATGGTGGAAACGCTCTGTTTAAACCAGGTGTTTATGCTGATAGACAAAAAGTTAAACTTTGATTTTATTAAACCATAGCACCTTCTTTCCAGTTGACTTAAGAGTCTCCCATGTGCTTTTAGGCAAACTATAGCTGAGTTGTCATGTATGTTTTTTAACAGTGGATTTTTCTTTGATACTCTCCCCTAAAGCAGAGCCAGTCAATTCATTAGGCGACATAGGCAGCCACCTTTGGCACCATCATCTGAGGGGTGCCATTTATGAAGGTTAATGGGATGAATGGGTGCTGTTACCTGCTGGGCACTGTTTTTGAAAATTAAAGAGCACACACTCTGTACACCAAGTGGTACGGTATAAATACCAAAGTGCACTGTTTGTGCTACTGAAAGGGTGCATGCTCCAGACACCAAGGAGGTTACCGCCATCCATCCTTTCATCACAGGTCATCGAAATCTAATAATATTGACTACCTGCTATGGACAACATGAGGCAACATCCATCCATCCTGTCCAGGGTTCCAAATGGGTTTTGGCCAGCTTTGCCATAAAGCTAAGACTGGTTAATTACCCAATAGTTGTTGTCCACCCAGTCTCTCCAATCGATAGATAGATAGATAGATAGATAGATAGATAGATAGATAGATAGATAGATAGATAGATAGATAGATAGATAGATAGATAGATAGATAGATAGATAGATAGATAGATAGAACTTTATTTGTCTCCAGGGGGAAATTATTTATTTAAAGAGCTTCTATGAAAAGCATAAATAAATACATAAATGGATAGAAAAAAAATAAATATATACACACACACTCACTTTAGTCTGAACACACACCAGAATGGCTAAAAAGGAAGAAAATTGAAAAGAAAGAAACATCTGACTTGTCAGTCCTAGTCCCAATGAGGCATTATGCAAGGCATATTGCTATTGTTATACAGGGGCTGCCGTAGCGTTTCCTGACACACTTCTGCTGAATGATTCATTAACTGAAAGTCCTCAGTGTTAGTGTGTCAGAGATAGGATGTGCAGCATTGTTCAGAATGGCACTCAGTTTTGTTTTAACTCTGTCCTTTGCTACTATCTCTATAACTGAACTTGCTTTTCTAATTACAGCTGAGCTATACTCTATCCATTTCTTAATGACTGATTTAACTGAACTCCAAGGGTAATTTGGTTTTGATTTTTTGTCTCTATCCCCTCTTGTGCTTCTCACTGAGTTGCTTGGGATGTTCTTTTGTCTTCATTGTGTAGGTTAGGCATGCACAAGCTTCATCTTCTAGATCTGAACTAATTCTGTGACTTCTAAATCCAACAGGCTGCACCAGTGGTGATTTTGGTGTATCATATTTAAGAGGATGAATATTTATGCAATCAATTATTTTGATGTTCTGCATTTGTAATTAATTTAAACCACATTGCAGAGATGTTTACATTTTGACCTTAAAGAGTCTTTTTCTGTTAATCACTGTCAAAAAAAACAGATTAAATCTACTTTCTTATAATAATAAAGTTTGAAGACTTGCAAATTGGTGAAGACTTTTATACGCATTGTATAACACACAATGTCACCACTCTCCTGGGTATTCTGTGCTGAAATAGTAAAAAGTAGATTTCAATCCCATTGAATTGCAAGGAACTAAATATCTATTGCCACTTTCCATTGGCAGGAGTAGATGTTTTGACAATGCAGTGTAGGCATCAAATGTCCAGCATACTGAGAAGAGAAACAAAACAAAGGATGGTCAGTAGTAGTCCATAAAGACTGGCAAGCTTTTATTCTTGAGAAACCAACTAACAGTTGCAATATAAGCAAAATATTAAGTAGTGTTTTGTAATGGCGCCTGTGATCCTGAACTGGATGAGGTGAGAGTTTGATCTTTGATGGATAGACGTTTTTCAATGACTGAAATGCTTCCATAGATAGATACTTTATTAATCCCAAAGGGAAATTCACATACTCTAGCAGCAGCATACTGATAAAAAACAAAATTAAATTAAAAAGTGATAAAAATGCAGGTAACAGACAGTAACTTTGTATAATGTTAACGTTTACTCCCCTGGGTGGAATTGAAGAGTATAGCGTGGGGGAGGAAAGATCTCTTAAGTCAGTGGAGCAGGACAGTGACAGCAGTCTGTCGCTGAAGTTGCTCCTCTGTCTGGAGATGATACTGTTTAGTGGATGCAGTGGATTCTCCATAATTGATAGGAGCCTGCTCAGTACCCATCGTTCTGCCACAGATGTCAAACTGTCCAGCTCCGTGCCTACAACAGAGCCTGCCTTCCTCACCAGTTTGTCCAGGCGTGAGGCGTCCCTCTTCTTTATGCTGCCTCCCCAGCACACCACCGCATATAAGAGGGTGCTCGCCACAACCGTCTGATAGAATATCTGCAGCATCTTATTGCAGATGTTGAAAGACGCCAGCCTTCTAATAGTCGGCTCTGTCCTCTGTCCTCTCTTGCACAGAGCATGAGTATTGGCAGTCCAGTCCAATTTATCATCCAGCTGCACTCCCAGGTATTTATAGGTCTGCACCTTCTGCACACAGTCACCTCTGATGATCACGGGGTCCATGAGAGGCCTGGTCCTCCTAAAATCCACCACCAGTTCCTTGGTTTTGCTGGTGTTCAATTGTAGGTGGTTTGAGTCTCACCATTTAACAAAGTTCTTGATTAGGTTCCTATACTCCTCCTCCTGCCCATTCCTAATGCAGCCCACGTTAGCAGTGTCATCAGCGAACTTTTGCACATGGCAGGACTCCGAGTTGTATTGGAAGTCCGATGTATATAGGCTGAACAGTCCCCTGCAGCGCTCCTGTGCTGCTGACCACAATGTCAGACCTGCAGTTCCCGAGACGCACATACTGAGGTCTGTCTGTAAGATAGTCCACAATCCATGCCACCAGGTATGAATCTACTCCCATCTCTGTCAGCTTGTTCCTGAGGAGCAGAGGTTGGATGATGTTGAAGGCGCTAGAGAAGTCCAGAAGCATAATTCTTACTGCACCACTGCCTCTGTCCAAGTGGGAGAGGGATTGGTGTAGCATGTAGATGATGGCATCCTCCGCTCCCACCTTCTCCTGGTATGCAAACTGCAGAGGGTCAAGGGCGTGGCAGACCTGTGGCCTCAGGTGGTGAAGCAGCAGCCGCTCCATGGTTTTCATCACATGTGACGTCAGGGTGACAGGCCTGAAGTCATTCAGCTGACCAGGACGTGATACCTTTGGGACTGGGGTGATGCAAGATGTTTTCCAAAGCCTCGGGACTCTCCCCTGTTCCAGGCTCAGGTTAAAGATGCACTGTAGAGGACTCCCCAGCTCTAACGCACAGGCCTTCAGCAGTCGTGGCAATACACCATCTGGACCCACTGCTTTGCTGGCACAAAGTCTCCTCAGCTCTCTGCTTACCTGGGCTGCTGTAATTGTGAGTGGGGGAAACTCTCACTTATGCTGGTATCAGCAGAAGGATGGGTGGAGGGTGCAGTACTCTGAGGTGAGAGTCCAGGGTTTACATGTCCAGGGTTGCACCACCTTGTATTCACATAGAGAGCAAGTCCTCCTCCTTTCCGCTTCCTGCAGGTATTTGCGTCTCTGTCCACCCTAACTGTGTTAAACCCGGGTAGCTCCACACTAGCATCTGGGATGCTAGTTGTTAGCCACGTTTCACAAAAACACAACAAACTGCATTTTCTGTAGGTCCTGACATTTTTCACCAGCGCAGCCAGTTCGTCGATCTTATTTGGTAGTGAGTTCACATTTCCCAGGATCACAAAAGGCACCGAAATCTTGTATCGCCACCTCCTTGCTAGATGCTTAGCCTTTAGCTTAGCGCTGGCTCTGTTGCCACGATATGACCTTCTTACCTCGTCAGGTAAATAGGGAACCACACCGGCACGGGCCTTTGTTCTCAGCGCTTGAAGTTGACTACCTGAATAGACGAGTCTCGGCGTGTAAAAATCCATTTCCAAGTAGTAAAAAGTGTCCAGGAAACGAGTCCACATAAAAGAAAGTGGTAAAGAGTGATCAGAAAAATAGAGAAAAAGGTAGAAATATAAAGTCGAACATGGAACTGCTGGAAAGGCTGCCACTCGCAGTGGCGCCCAAGTCAATCTGTCCATTTACTAAGCCATCTTAATCCAGTTCAGATTTGTTGAGGCATCAGTACTTATCCCAACAGTTTAAGGCCTAAACTGGGAACCAACACTGGATGGGGTGCTAGATAGAGCCATATTTTATCATAAGCTAAATTAGGGTCTAACAGTTCAATGGTCTTTCAAAACTTCAGGACTTTTTTTCCTTAATTTGATACAGTTTTAGTTTCATGTTCTATTACTCACTCTTTTACTCCCTTAGCATTCTTTCCAGGTTCATTGCACCAGGTTTGTTGCACCGCCTTATAATCTTTTCACACTCACTAACAACATTTATTTCTATAGTACATTTTCATACAAAGGATGTAGCTCAAAAGTACTTTACAAGATGTCGAATACATAGTTACAAGAAAAGAAATTAGATAAGAATGATAATGAGTAATACATATATGTACATACATACATATATACAGACGTGTGTGAAGGAGAGGAAGGTCAGTGGAATGGTGAGGATGCAAGGAGTAGAGTTGGTGACAATGGATGAGTTTAAATACTTGGGATCAATAGTACAGAGTAATGGGGATTGTGGAAGAGAGGTGATAAAGAGAGTGCAGGCAGGGTGGAGTGGGTGGAGAAGAGTGTCAGGAGTGATTTGTGACTGACGGGTATCAGCAAGAGTGAAAGGGAAGGTCTACAGGACGGTAGTGAGACCAGCTATGTTATATGAGTTGGAGACAGTGGCACTGACCGGAAATCAGGAGACAGAGCTGGAGGTGGCAGAGTTAAAGATGCTAAGATTTGCACTGGGTGTGACGAGGATGGACAGGATTAGAAATGAGTACATTAGTGGGTCAGCTCAAGTTGGACGGTTGGGAGATAAAGTCAGAGAGATTGCATTGGTTTGGACATGTGCAGGGGAGAGATGCTGGGTATATTGGGAAAAGAATGCTAAGAATAGAGCTGCCAGGGAAGAGGAAAAGAGGAAGGCCTAAGTGAAGGTTTATGGATGTGGTGTGAGAGGACATGCAGGTGATGGGTATAACAGAACAAGATGGAGAGGAGAGAAGGATATGGAAGAAGATGATCCACTGTGAGCAGCCAAAAGAAGAAAAAGAAGTATACAAAAATAAACTTTCATAAGATGGATATAAAATGGAGAGAAGTAGAGTCCTTCATTTTAGAATTGTTTTTTTAAGTCTCTACATGCAAGTCCAATGATAAGGTCCAGTGACCAGGGTAGACAAAAAAAAATAAAAATAACTCCAGTTAACCTGAGAAAAAAACAAACCTTCAGAGGTGCCAGACTAAGAGACCACCCAGTCCTCATTGGGCTTTCTACCGAGCACAACTGTTCCTAAGTCAGAAAGAGCACATAGGGTCTCTACAGCTTCTCATAGCTTAGAGCGTCATTACAGAATGTCTAAATCTGGTCCTCATGTACACTTCCTCAGGTTGGGCTAATTTACAGTCCCCAAAATAACTATTAAAATGTTTGTGGGAGGTTTTGTTTGATTGGAACAGAGACCCATAATGGTAAAACTTGTAAACAGCCTTGTTGAGTGGTTTCTGTACAGAAAGTAAGCTATTCCTAAGATCTGCAAATTTGTTCCTTTCTAGTTCAGTGATTTAGCCAGCCGACCACAGCATCTGCTTATAACCGACTGTTCACCACTAATTGCTTTTAAATTTGAAGTTAACGCATTGATTGCAGGTAACTCAAGCAGTTATGTATCAGATTATAAAATCATAAGATCTGCTGTTGCTATAGAGAAAATGAATAAATATGGTGTTGGATACACAGGGCAACCATTTTGAACCTCAGCAGTCACACTTTTGTCTTTTTTGCCAATGATGTCATGAATGATTTTTCTCAGCAGTGTTTTTTTCTATATTTAGTGAGCTATTTGAAAATGTACACTGAAAAATTTCTTCATGTACAGCAGGGCTCTTTCAATAAAAAAAAAAATCAGAATTCATTATCTAATGCCTGCAATGTATGACATTTAGCAGAAAATAGCTCTTTAGAAAATTAAAGTGTAAGAGAAATGATCAGGTTAAAACATCCACATGTACATTGTCAGACTGGCTTAGTTTGCATGATTCCTATATACAGGACATTAAATATGGTCCAGCTTTTGTGCCATTCCATGCTCAACTGTCATTAACTCTCTACTATATAGTAAAATACTAAACTATTATTACTAAAGTCTGTGTGTCCAGTCCCTCTGAGCAATCTGATTGGTCAGTTTGGCTTTGGCGATGTAACGAAAGAGGAAGTGTGAGACACACAAGGAGGAGAAAAAGCATGGTAGGCATGTGCAGAGTCACTTTCAAAGACTGGGAATGCGAGAAAACCACCTTGAAAACAATGACAGAGTTGAGAGGCAGGCTTTATAGGAACACCCTGGAAAGAGAGTGTTGAACCCTGTTGAAGAGAGGTTCAGACACGTAAATACAGAGGAAAGAAGCTGAAAGTGCACATAGGGCAAGAGATAGAAAATATTTTTAAATTATTCAATTACCTGTCTTCAACAGGTAGTATTGGTAGTATTCAATAAAATGCTAAGATCTGTTCATCTGTTACATGATTACTTGTGAACTACTGGGGTTAAAACCTTGATCAAGGTCTTATTTGAAAGCTTATGACCTGATATATCTGCGGTGGGTTGGCACCCTGCCCGGGATTGTTTCCTGCCTTGTGCCCTGTGTTGGCTGGGATTGGCTCCAGCAGACCCCCGTGACCCTGTGTTCGGATTCAGCGGGTTGGAAAATGGATGGATGGATGGACCTGATATATTCTGGAATTTTGAGTAGCAGTAACCTGTTTATTATGGCAGAGTGAGCACAAAACCAAGTGACATGGCAGAAAGAAAAAGACCAGCAGTGACATCTGCTGACCGTAAAGCACATCCCAGAAGACAGTTAAATGACACAGAACCAGAATGAATAGGCAGAAAAGAACCACATTGACAAGCAAGAATCAGTGCTGAATATAGAGAAACTGAGCAGCGGACAAACACAGTGGCTGATAGACATGCAAAACAAAGTCTAGGATACAGAATGAAAGAGAACCCCAGGGACAGGTGACAATCTAAAGGATCATCAAATAGTCAAAGCTTCTGACCATATGAATGCATTCCTTTTATATCCTTACATCAATGTTTCTTTAAAGACCACTACTTAGCAATGTAACATCAATGACGTGATAAGTGTCATGCTATATTTTTTATTGTTAAAACCAAAACAGAAAACTTTTTTTTCTCAAATAATGAAAAGTTGAGACCATATGCAGGCATTCCTTTTACATCCTTAGATCAATGTTTGTTTGGAGAGCACTTCTTCCTAAAGTTAGAATACCAATGTGATAAATGTCAAGCCATATCTTTAATGTTGAAAACAAAACAATGTGTTGCAAACATGGAAAAGTTTAGCTTGCTCTATACGAACTAACTTTGTTTTAGAACTGTAGTTCCATTAGTTTCACTAGTTACTATAATTTTTACCTCACTGGAAGTTCATTTTTGGTTCCTGCATTTTTTAAGACATAATTGTTATAAAAAATTATATTGTTACTTGGTTTACTGTAATGCCACCATCTTTATTTACATTGATCTAATGTAACTTAGATTAGATTAGATTAAATAAACTTTATTAACTCCATGGCAAAATTCCCCATTTACTGTCTTTGCCTCATTTTGTGATGCTGTCTGCTATGTTAGCTATTGCTGTGGTTCACATGACTAGGAAATCATGTGACACATGGTGTTATTGCTCCCTATCATTTTAAGATGGTAGCTTGCAGCAAAAACATTTATGGAAAACTCTAACAAATGATGTGCTATACGAGTTATGATCTGTCTGACTTTCACTACTCAAAATGACACAATGCCTCTATAATCTAGGCTCAGGCTTCAAGTGATGTCTAAAATGCCAAAATGTGCCGCCAAACTCAAGGAGCAGCCTGTACATGCCCATAAAGATGGTAAAAGTCTCAAATGTGAAAAAAAAAACAGAAATGTGAGAGAGGAACCATGAAAACCTCTGGCCCATGATGACAAAAAATATATTCTTTAAAGTTTAATAATTCATTAACAAAAAGAATTCAGAAAACAGTAGTAGAGCAAAAATAAATTTTAAAAAGTTTGAATTAAAAAGTAATACTAAAGGCAAAACAAAACCAGTCCATAAACCACAAGTTAAGTGGAGTCAAAACATGGAAAATTCAAAAAGCACTTACAAATAAGATCTGCAAAAGCCAACCCTTTATTAATGCCAAAGTGAACTGATGTTCTTACTAAGCAGTAATTAGTGAAAAATTGTAATTAAAGGGCCCAGGACATGAAGCAGGGTGAAGAATACTTGCGGGGATCATTACTAAAGAAACAACCCAATCTTGAAAAAAAACCAGAAAACATTAAACAAAAATCTAATATTGTTAGCCATAAAAAAGCCAGAAAAACCATTAATTTTAATTCGATTTGAACTTGGATAAGGAAGACGTGTCTGTGATGACCTTTTATCTGGTCATGCTGATGATATCATGCATTGCATCTTCAGAAAACATGAAATTCACAACATGGAAGTGGCAACAGGAATCCAAAATGTTGTTGCAGGAAGGTCAAAAACCCTAGTTTAGATGCACAGAAGTCCACAAACACACTAGAAAAGAGACAGTAAATAATAACATACAGCAATCCTAACACAACACAGTGTTTTCAGGCTTACAGAGGCCTGGTGATGGTACCCCAGCTGCAAAATCAGGGCCCTGCTCCCTTAAAATAATATAATAATAAAAAAAATACCAAAATAAAATTCATCAAGAAGTATTAAAACACAGATAGAAAGGATTCACAAACAGAACTTCCAAATACTATTTAAAAGACAAAGAAAAGTATACATTAAAAGACCCTTAAGCTATTGATGAAACCCTGGATACACCTCAACAGTGTGAAGGTTTTTGTTAGTGATTTTCTGTGTAGTATTGGCTAAAAACGTTTTGCTTTTGTTTTTGAGGCTATGACTTTGTTTTATTGCATTTTGAGTACTTTCACTGTTTTTTTTAGTCTTCTGGATCGATCCTGAGCTGTCCTTCCATCTCCTTGTCCACTTATTCTTCTTATTTGTAATTCCTTTTGGACTATTGCTTGATTTATTTCAGGCATAATTTTTAGTAGATGTGCACACTTACCCTCCTTATTCCAAATGCTGTGTTGTGTCAGCATCAGGTGGAAAGCAAGAATGTGCTCTTCTCCATCTTAGAGCTCTTTTATTCTATCCTTTATTTTTATAATGAAATTGTACTGCAGAATAACAGACAGGTGATGTTTTATTGAGTTAACCAGGAAAAGCATGTAAACAATGAAACTGAAACAAATAAACTTAGCTACCAAATCCTAATTATAGACTAGAATCAAAGTCGAGAAAACAGGTAAAGAGGTCAAAAAGAATGGAAATCACAAGAAGCATAAAAGCAAAGAAATCTTTTTTGTTTTTTTGTTTTTTAAGAGGTTGTATCTACAGTTCAGATAACAAGAGGAGTTACCAGCCAACCCTTTATCTCGTCACACCAATTACCCATGGGTGACAACTGTTAACACCATGCATCTAGAAATGCATTGACATCTATTCAATTTGACGGCGATAGAAGGACCTGAAAGTAATTAATGACAATAGAATTTACAAAATAAAATTGCATAAACCTAATCATGAGAGAGGTATTCAGAACAGAAACAACAACATTTATTTCTATAGCACATTTTCATACAAATGATGTAGCTCAAAGTGCTTTACAAGGTGAAGAAAGAAAAAATAAAATTAGGCATTACTAATTAACAAAGTAAGGTCCGATTGCCAAGGATAACAGAAAAAAAAAAAAAACTCCAGAGGGCTGAAGAAAAAAACAAAATCTGCAGGGGTTCCAAGGCCACAAGACCATCCAGCCCCCTTTGGTCATTCTACCTAACATAAATGACCTCAATCAGTCCTCATGGTTGTCAGGCGTCACGTGGAAGAATTAGATGATGATGGTCATGTTGACATCTGGTCTTCGATCCATCAATGTAGGAACATCACGGTGCTTTGATTAGGTGGTGGTGGCGCAGATTGCCACCACAGAAAACCGGCACAAAAACAGAAGAGAAAGTAGGGGTTAGTATGGATCACGGAGCCATAAAAATGATACAGAATATCAGGGTTACACTAAAATGAAACTATAAGAAAGCCATGTTAAAGTAATGTGTTTTTAGCAGTTTTTTAAAGTGCTCCACTGTATTTGCCTGGTGAATTTCTATCGGTCAGCTATTCCAGATTTTAGGTGCATAACAGCAGAAGGCCGCCTCACCACTTCTTTTAAGTTTAGCTGTTGGAATTATAGGCAGATGCTCATTTGAAGATCTAAGGTTACGATTTGTAAATAACTGAAACCCCCTGCACTCTGGGATTTTTAAAAGTAAGGGACTTTAAAATGTTTTTATATATTATAGAAATAGAGCACAGTGATTTTAATCAGTTGAACTAAAGGTGAATCGCCTCCCTCTATGACCAATCGGTCTTCTGACTGAGTGGGTATCTTCTTTTCACAGCAGACTATATCCATTTCAGCCGTTCTCCAATAATATCAGCATTTATTTTTACAGCATATTTTCATTCAATAGTCTCAAAATAAGAAAAACAAGTTAAATTAGACAAGAATAATAATGAATATGTAATATAAAATAAATCAATGTGAGCTTACATAACATATTATTAGTAGAAAAGTTGAGACCTTATATATAATATTCTATCCTATGCCAAAAATGACTCCAATGATAAGGTCAGATAATCAGGAGGACTAAAAAAATTTCAAGTTAACTGAAAAAGAAAAAAAAACAAGACCTGCAGGGGTTCCACTAAACTCATACTGAACATTTTACCTAAAATAAACATTCTTAAATTGCTTCTCATTGTTTCCAAGCTTTGCCCAAAAGGACTCGGTGCAATGGGTTTCATGGACTGCTGGGGTCATCCGCCTTCATTTGAGCATCGCAGGTGGCTGCATAGTGCCTTGATGAGGTGGTGATGGTGCAAAACACCACCACAGAATAAAACAAAAAGAAAGCAAAGAAAATCATAGATTAGTAATGATTGCAAGTCCCTGAAGAATATGGTAGATATCATGGAAATCCAAACTACAATCACAACTAAGAAAAAATGTTATTTCTGTTAAATCAGATTGAAACCAGTTTAAGAAACTATCTGAGACTCCCACCCATGGTCTAAGGCGATTTATAAGAATACTGTGATATCAAATGCTGCACTCAAGTCTAACAGAACAAGAGCAGAATTGTGTCCAGTGTCCACATTAACCCACAAGTCATGTACTTCTTTAACCAGTGCAGTTTCAATATTATGATTTGTTCTAAAACCTGACTGAAACTTATCAAGAATAGAATGTTTGTGCAATATAGTGCAATATATAAACTTTGTTTATCAATTATGTATTTTTGTGATTTATTAATCTAGTTTAAAATAATAGGAGCCAAAGTCTGTCCTAGTAACATCACACCCTGGGCAGGAACCATCATCCCCATTCGGACATACGGTGTCATCTTAGAGACACCAATTAACCATATATGCTGATTTTTGGAATATAAGAGAAAAACTGGAATACCCTGAGGAAGCTTAATGCAGTCATTTATAACAATTCTGTCATATTCTCCACAGGCAGTGCTTGAAGCAGCATTTGAACCAAGGATTTTGCTAACCATAATGTCTTACATCCTTTCATTTAGATTCTCCACAGACACCTTGGTGTCATCCTCGTTTCTTCTAGTATTTCTCTATTATTTCTCGAAAGCTGCTGACTAAGCAATGAGCAGATGTTACTTTTCCACTTCAGTTTGCTAACATGCCAGCTGGCGTTACTCTCTACCAGTCTTCAGCAGCTTGTATTTGACTTTTTTGAATAACCTTGGACATTTTGAAGTCAGTATCATCTACTCAAAGCACACAAAGATCTTTCAAAATTCTTTCAGAGTTTGTAACTTTTATTCCTCCTAATGAATATATTAATACATTGAATGTCATTCCTTGACTGTCTTGTGGGCTCTGTTTCCACATTGTCAACAGTGTGCCTTACTTGGCAAAGATATTGTTACTTTAGAACAGCTCAAATTTTAGTTAAATTTGTATCAGTGCTGGCATGTGGGGTGAGGCAATGATGTGAACTCCTCTGGCATTACTTTTGTTAGGGTGGCATTTTAAGGAACATAACAAAATAATAATAGCAAAAATTAGTTAATTATGAACCACATATATATCTGCTTCGTTATTTACATTCGACCTCTAAAAAGTGAGAAATGTTTTCATTTTAAAAGTTTAAATTGCCCATAATGCAGATCATTTAGTTTCAATGCACCACAAGCCTTCAAGAATTAAATTAGCGAATGCACACTTCGAAGCTCAAGGTACAGGTCTATACAGTAATACATAGTGTAACAGACAATCACCACACAAACTCCCTCAACCCCACACACACACACAGAAACCATAGATGTGAAGATTGTATTTATTGCTTAACATCACAGTGAAGAGCCGGCTAATTGTTATGTCCTTACGTATTTATGCAAACTTCTGGTAGGGGTCACAGAGAACTCCACCTAAAACAACAAGCACACTGCTATACCCCAGATCTAGTCATGGTTCGTGTAATGTTGTACCCTTTGCATTAACTATCGCAATGGTCACCAACCGTTATAACCTTTTGACTTAGGCCTTCCTCTTCGCAATGCCTTTATCTACACATAAATCGTTAGGACTCCCGACTTCTGCCTCTTCGTCCACTCCACCACATGCAGTAATTTGGCTCTTCCATCCCACTCCTGTCATGCATGCGAGGTCCTCCACACTCATAGCTTTGACGTCACCTCCTGCCACTGGAAACACCAAACATATTGACCCCTCTTTTAATAACCCACGCCATAGGATGCCCAGCACTCCCTAGAAAGTTGTGCAAAGGACAGTACCTGTCAATCAGGTAGATCCACATCATCTTGTGCATTCCCTCTGCAGTGCTTAGTCCCAAAGTGATTGATTAGTGCTTTAGTTAACTGGCTTCTGTTTTAAAGCTAGTATTTTTCATTTTATTCCAAAAATATTATATATTTACTAGCTGTGTAAACCGGTGCTGTAAAAATCCTGGGGTCCTAGAAACTGTTGAAATCGTCAGAAAAAAAATTTAAATGTAGAGATGTCATTTAATTGAAAGGAACTACTCTAGGCATTTGTTTTGCCAATGTGCTCGCATCGCTTGTGCATTAGTGGCTAAGCGAGTGTCTCATTCTTCAGGGGTTTCGTTTTGTTGACGTGCTCGCTTCACTTGTGTATTAGCGGCGGGAGGAAAAGTGAAAGGGATACCATTTCGCCGATGTACTCGCATCACTTGTGCATTAGTGGCTAAGCAAATGTCTCGTTCTTCAGAGGTTTCGTTTTGCCAATGTGCTCACCTCACTTGTGTATTAGCGGCTAAGCAAGTTTCTGTTTCCTCAGTGGTGGAGCCTTTACCCCGACTCCACCTCTCACTTCTGGGGTGGATAGACAGACACACATACTTAGATGTTTATATATAAGATTTTTTATTTTGTCCATTGATATGAGGATACATAACATTGAAGGAAAGCTGTGTTGTGAAGCCTGTATCACCACACATACCAAATGTGGATTAAATGTTATGTCTTATGAAGACGGAGCCAGCAAAAGTGTGTCTCGCCTCTAGCAGCATTATTTAGTGCACCTGCCCTTTCTTATACCACCCAATACAATGTTAATCTGAATGTCACAGAATGTTATTATGTATTACAAGGTTGTGGCGTACACAGTGTTGGCAGTAGTTTTAGCTCCTATATCACCACACCAGCTGTGTGCTCAAATCCTGGCCCAGGCACGGTCTATAAGGAGTTTGTGCATGCTCTTTGGTTTGCCTCCTGCATCCCAAGGCCATGATGGTTAGGTTAATTGGTGACTCTAAACTATCCTTGTATAAGTTACTGTGAGTGTGTTGTTTGAGTGAGCACCACAGTACACTGGTGCCCAGTCAAGATTCACTTTCTACTTTGTGTCCAACGTGGTTGCGATAGGCTTCAGTATCTGTGATCCTGACGTGGTCTAAGTGTATTGGATAATGAATGGATGGGCTTAAAAATTGTATTAATTTTATTAAACCCAGGCAGCATGGTGGTATGGTGGTGAGTAGGTAAATCTTGGCAGCCACGGTGTGTAATTTACACATCCTCTGTGCTTCAAATCAAATCAAATCAAATTTAATTGGCCACATTCAAATACACCCACAAAACAATATGTAATGAAATGCTTTGCTACTGCATTCCAAGACTGTCTGTTTAGTACAGTGTACAAGAAGGGAAATAAATAATAAACAATAAATAGAACTTTATTTGTCCCCAGGAAAAATAATACTACATGACTGTATGAATATTAATAAAAATCATTACCAATAGCATGCATTATTTTAAAATTATAAAAATAGTAATAAATAAAAACATGTAAACATAAATAACTTAATATAAGAGCATTAACTTCAAGTAGCTATAGGAAGAAGACAGAATACGTTAGGCTTAATGATAATCAGGATTTAGAAGTTAGCCTGCAGGCAGAGCTGTTGAAAACAGTAGATACATTTAAATATTTGGGATCAGTGGTAACCCAGATGGGGAATTAGATGCTGAGATAACCCATAGTGTGCAGTGTGGATGGAACAATTGAAAGAAGGTATCAGGAGTATTATGAGATTGAAGAATTAAGATGAAGGTTAAAGGTTAGATTATTAAGATAGCGGTAAGGTCACCCCAGATGTATGGTAAGGTGAGACATGGGCAGTAATGGGAGCACACAAGAAGAAGTTAAATGTGTCAGAAATGAGAATGTTGAGATGGTTGTGTGAAGTTATAAAAAATACAGAATTAAAAAACGAGACAATCAGAGGTACAAGAAAAGTGGGAGAGGTAGAGGTATCTAAGAAACTACAAGAAGTGGTATGGACATGTGATGAGGAGAGACAATGAATATGTGGGATAAACAGTGATGGGAATGGAATTACGTGGGTGTGGGGGGAGAAAGTGAGGGAGGCCAAAGTGGAGGTGAATGGAGAAAGTAAAAGAAGATCTGAAAAAAAATTTGGGAGTGGTCTCCACTAGACTCTCTCGTATACTCAGATATGGGGATGGATATCTGAGGAGTAAACTGCAAGACAATGATTATTTTTGTATATTATGTACATTAAAGAACCATCAACAACAAATCAAATTAATATACTGAACAATTATTATAAAAGTAAAGTTGAATAAAAAAGTACCACTTCTGGTTAGCGGAAATAGCTGAAAAATTGATAGAAATCTACGTTTTGTACCTAACACTTGTATGCAAAATTTGGTTGACCTAAGTGAAAGTGCACTTAAGTTATCATGTTTACCACACACACACACACACACACACACACACACACACACACGCATGCACACACACACACACAGACAGACATAATTCCAAAAATGGTATTTTCAGACACAGGGAGGTCTAAAATGTCAAGATTAATCAAAATCTCGAAATCAAATTTTTGGACGATTACAGTACTTTTCCTATGAGAAAGTAATTCGGACTCAGAGAGGTCTAAAACATTGAGCTTCATCAAAATCTCGAGGTCAAATTTTTGAATGATTACAGTACTTTCCTTATACTTCATATAAGAGAAAGTAAAAAAGGGCTTGACGGGCGAGCAGGTGCAGGACTGAGCTGTTTGGAGGAAGTTGATCAAACCCATTGATACCATATAGAAGTGGGAAAAGACGAAGAGCAATTTGAAGAAGCATTTCCATGACCTCAGCACAGAGGAGATGTGGTTGTTGGGATGTCTGGTATCTTTAGTAATTTTCTTTGCTACAGTCAGGCATTGCTTGGTATAGATACCCTGAAAGCTTAGATGGTGCACGCCTGTTTATCTGTTCAACTGACCGTTCCACTATCTGTAGAGCCTTGAGGCCCTGCTTCTTGCTGTTTCCAAATCAGGCCAGTAATACTTCTTGTCAGCATGCTTTTGAAGGTCGATATGTAGACGTTCTTTAGTAACTGAGAAGGCAACCAAAAATCCCTGATGCTGGTAAAGACGTTGTTGTGTCATTCTTCACCAAGGTGGTGATGTGCATGGACCACGTTTAAGTCCTCTGTGATCTGGACGCTGAAATATATAAAACTCTCCATGCTCCCCACCTGTAATAATAATAATAATAATGACAATAAAATGTATTTATATAGCACCTTTCCCATGCTGAAGGTGCATTGTTAATTCTGAGGGGTTGGTAGCGCCTGTGCTGTCTTTTCTTTGGGATCTCCTGTATGCTCCCACAACCTAAAAATGCACATGGTGTCTGGACAGTGCAAATTGACCCAATGTAAAATTGTGCAGTCGTGTGCCTTGTGATAAACAGGCTTCCGTCCTAAACCTAATGGCACTCTCTCCCAGAAGCCCTGCCGCAGAATAAGGGTGAACTATGCTGTTAATTATCAGCATGTTAGTAAAAGCATAGAAACAGAGCATTTGGAAAGTGATACAATGTTGTGTCTCTGAAGAATTAATTCTGCTGCTTGGCTGTACTATATAAGAATTCATCAATATATCAATAATGCTTACAGTGCAAAAATAAAATAATCCCCTTTTTGCAACAACACATCAGTCACTATCATGGTAATTTATCAGTTTACATTTCAGTCCTGTGTTTCTTAATAAGGACAGTTTCCTAGACTGTATGATGCAACGGTGTGTGTTTTTGTTCAGCCATTTGACTGACAGCTTAAGTCCTCATAAGGGACAGGCTCATTAATTCTTATATTCATTGCATAGGCCTCTCTTCCTGTGCTTGACTGAAGCCTGCCATAAACAATATGACAATTTTACTTTCCTTCAGATTATACTTGCTGACACTGGACTGCTTGATAATTGTCTCCCTTTTGGAAGTTTTGTTTCCTATAGGTCTGAATTTTGCCAAAGTGTTTCATATCCTCCAGCTCACACCTCTTTAGAATATCTCATTTTTAAATCATATCATTTCTATCTACTGTTCTGCTTATTAACCTCCAAACATTCAATGCAAAGTGAAATATTTCTGACCTTCAATGTATGATCAGGTTATATAACATGAAATCATAATAATTGCAACCTTCATATTCAATCTGTTTCCATCTTTGCTGCCTCTGCTAGACTAGCCGAAAAAAGGCAGTTCATACTTATAAAATATAATAACGGATTTATATGCATACAGTGGATTCCTAAAGTATTCAGGCCTCTTCGCCTTTATCCACTCTTTATTGTGTTGCAGTTTTAATTTTAAATGGATAAATGTGCCATTTTTACCCATCAGTCTATACTAAATACCTCGTAATGACAAAGTGAAAGCATGTTTTCAGAAAGGTTTGCAGATTTATTACAAATCAATGACTGAAATCTCTCATTTCTAAAAGCATTCAGACCTTTTGTTCAAATTGTGCTCACGTACATCCTATTTGCTTTAATTCTGCTTGAGGTGTTTCTCGAACTTCATTGGCGTCCACCTTTGACAAACTGAATTGCTTGGACATTGTTTTTAAAGGCACACACTTGTGTATATTTGGTCCCACAATTCACAATGCATGTCAGCCATGAAATCCAAGGACCCTCTATGTACCTCTGTGATAAAATTGCGGTCAAGCATAGATCAGGGCAACCATTTATAAAATTTTAAGTGTTACCAGGAGAATAATTGTCCTAATAATTGTGAAATGAAAGAAGTTCTAAACCAGAAGGATCGGGCATGAAGGGCATTGATCACAATGTCCAATGTCATTATAAGCTGCTGGCTAATTTCTTTACAATCTGTGTAAATAATTCAGAAGGATTAGGTTGAGATGGTGTTCTGTGCTGCAGTCTCATGGGGAAGCAACCTGAGCTCCAAAGAAGCACAAACTTATCAGGAAAGCCTGCTCCATCACAGGGTGAACCCTGGACCCACTGGAAGCTGTTGTGGAAAAGAGGATGAAGGCAACATTACATATAATCAAGTCAAACTTAACAAAACAGAGTGGGAGGATGCCAACCACAAGAGCAAATATTTAGAAACAAAAAAAGAATATCCTTTTCCCAAATATAAAATCTTACTTTAAAGTTATTAATTAGATCTTGTCATATTTCAAAAAAGTTTCGGACAGATCCTCTAAGAATGAATTTGATTTATTCCAATCTTAAATAGTATAGAACAGAAGTTACCCACTGGGATTCTTCCAGTTGAGCAAGATACGTCTGCATGCTAATAAGGTGGTGTAGGCGATTACAATCAATTTGTCCTTCTCCACTTTAAGCCCACCTGGGAGTCCACCAAACACAGCTGTTAAATGCGTTAGAAGTCATTGTGACACAGAGGCTCTCTGATAGGCATTCAAAGATTTTTGTCCAGAATTATGTTAATTTGGTGCAGGCCTAAAACAATGTGGCCTAGTGAGGCTGGAGCTCGATTGCAACGTTTGCAGGTTGGATCTTGCTCTTGAAACATTTTGGACAATTTCAAACGAGAGAGATGTGCTTGATAAAAGATTTTAAGTTGAATAATTGTATGCTTTGCACATATGGAGCTTGAGTGAATTCTGTGCATGGCTGTCTTCCACTTCTTTTCTGAAATGTTGAGTAAGAGATCCTTTTCCCACTACACTCTGGGATATTTAAAAGGAAGACACTTTAAAATGTTTTTATATATTATAGAAATAGAGTACAGTGAGTTGAACTAATGGTGAATTGCTTTCCTCTATGATCGGTCTTCTGACTGAGTGGGTATCTTCTTTTCACAGCAGACTATATCTATTTCAGCTGCTGTCCAATAGCATCAACATTTATTTTTATAGCATAATATCATAAAAAGAGTCACAATGGGCTCAAAGTAGAGAAGGACAAACAAACTGTAATCACCTTTACTTCACTATTTGCAGGTAGGCTTACTTTGCTCAACTGAAAGAATCCTAAGCCACCTCTTTTAAGTCAGCAGGTAACTGATGTTATATATTATTTGAAATTGGAAGAAATCTAATTTGCACTTAGAGGGATTTTTCAAAACCTGATCAATAATATCTTAGAATAAGCATTTAAAAATGAGGAAGCAGATTCTCTCCCCTCTTTTTTATTCTATTTATTTTTATTCATTTATTAAATTATCTACTCACTTATTTTTAGTAGTTTAAAGTTTTACTCTACTGGCCTAGCTCTCTTTCTCATGGGTGGGAATTGATTTGTTTCAAACTTAGTTTTGTTAAACTTGACTTGCTTGTATGAAATATTATTTGATTTTAATAAGATGCAAAAAAAAAAAAATTTTTGTCTGGAATGATGTTTATTTGGTACACTCACAGAACATGTGGCCCAGTGAGACTACAGCTTGTAAGCCACTAGGGAGCGTACCACCACCCTAACCCCCGACACAAACAGGCAGGACACAGGTTCAATTCCACACCCGTGTTTGTTTATAATTAAAAGTGCACAAACCACCAACACCACATCACCAGTTTATCCGCCTCCACTCTTCCTCAGGCTTTGTCCACTCCTTCCTCCCGACTCCCCTTCCTCGCCCCTTAACCCCTTGTTGGCGATTGTTGCGAATTCGCTTCAAACTGCTTCCAGTCTGAACACAGCCGAGGTGGCGTATGTATCTCGCCAATGGCGGTCGATGCGAATTCGATACGTATCAAGGATCATATTGGAAGCACTGGTCATGCCATCTAGCCGTCGTAGTGGAAACAACATCCACCTGATGGAACTGAACTGTTGGCGTGGCCATGCATGTAGATTTTGGCTGCTAATTTCGAGAAATTGTCCAAATTTGAGGAAATGTTGTGCTAAAATGAAAATACATACCAGCTTATTGTTTGCTTGTGTACGTATATTCAAATTAACAGTCTCCACTTAATTTAGCATCTGCTTGACAATTTTATATAATTGTAAATAAATTTAGGCAACAAGGGCTTAATGGAGTGAGGCAGCTCCTCTTATTCAGTTCCCGGGAGTGTTCCAGGTGGCTCATCACTATTACCTGGAATCACTCCCAGGTGCGCTGGAGGTCCTCTACAAGTCTCTGCAGCTCCCCCTGGCAGCCCCCACAGAACCCAACAGGGCTTCACCAAACTCCAGTTCCCGACATGCCCTGCAGGAATCCATGGTGCCACGGCCTCCCAGGAGGGCAGCCTTCTAGTGTCCCAGGGGAGGTATTGCCTCATCAATGCCCTTTCCACTCTGCTGGCATCCCGGCCAGGTAGTGGCTGTGGCCACCCATCACAAGCTTGATTTCAACGTTCCCAGGATGAATCTTGGCCTAGATACATTTTGGACAATTTAACCAAGATAAATGTGCTTGATAAAAGATTTTAACATGAATGATTGAATGCTTTGGACATTTGGAGCTCGAGTATATTCTATACATAGTTGCTTTCCACTCATTTTCTTTCTCAGGTATAAATGAAAGATCCTTTCTCCACCGTACCCCAAGACCTTTGATTAAAACACTTAAAGAACTGTATATAGATAATGTCTTTGCATCTTATGAACAATTACACTTTAAATCAACACAATTTTTCCACTGCTTTCAAATCAGAAACTTCGCTAAAAGAAACCTGCCCAATTTTCCACATCTCACACCCATTTCTATTCCAGAAGAAATACTGATCAGATAGACAGCATCTCATTAATATATAAAAACAAATTAAAGTATTTTCCTTTCAAAGAATGGTCTGTTCCTGACACCATTATTCTAATGTTCTAAAATGCATTAAGGCTAGGGTTACCATATTTTTGAGCCAAAAAATAAAAAAAGAAATAAAAAAAAACTCTCCATATAGAGGGGTGGGACATTGGAGTTTCTTTCCAAGTAGGTCTATTGGAGGGGTCGGTGGATGCCTGGATGAGGGTATTTACTTATTAACTTCCCTAATGCGCATGATGCAATACTGTGCAAAGTCTCAGAACAACTAATCTACGGCATCACCTTTGTGAGTTCATCTGATGTTTGTTAAGAATTTAACGGAAGCTAAAACTTAGAAAAAGTGAGGTGAATTAAAAATAAATAAATAGACTAACTGCGGTGGGTTGGCACCCTGCCCAGGATTGTTTCCTGCCTTGTGCCCTGTGTTGGCTGGGATTGGCTCCAGCGGACCCCCGTGACCCTGTGTTCGGATTCAGCGGGTTGGAAAATGGATGGATGGATGGATGGACTAACTGGAAATGATAAGCCACAGTGAGAAAAACCCAGACAAACTGACAGTTTTATAAAAACCATCTGGACGCCCGGACAGGCACCTATTGTTACTGTTTACTTCAGAGTTATGTGAGCAGTTCTCAAGCGTCACAAACAGTATGTGCAGTAAATATTTGCAATGGCATAGTGTTTTTTTATGTGATTAAATTTTTATGGAAACACAAAAGTCAACACTTTAAATGAAAACATAAACCATTTTGACAACAACTAAAATAAAGCCCAATGCTTGGCACACATCACCTCTGTGCCACTCCATACCACACCACACAACACATCCCTGCCACATTCAGACTGAGAAAAACAACAAAGAGAGCAAAGAAGCCAATGCGGACCAGCAAGCGAGAGAGCAGCGCAGCACTGACCCCATTAAGAAGAAGAATAAATATAAGGATTAGGGTTGTGCCAGGATCAGGGGGCATCCGTACTTAGACCAGCTGTACTGTGTCCAGACCATTTATCAATATAAGAGCCAAATACCCCATTGATATTTACCACTGACAATTCCAAAAGAATCAAATTAAAATAAGAGGACTTCCAAGCAGAAAGCAAAAAGGAAGGAGATGTCTAGTGAGAGGCAAGAGCAGCTATAACAGCTATGGCCCCTAACACAAATAGCCTCTGCTGGACAACAGATAAATGAAGTGAAGAAAGTCTACAATTAGAAAAATGTAGGGAAGCAAGGTGAGTGTTGAGAGACAGAATGGAAAGAAAATCAGACACCCCAGACTAAATCTGAACACAGAAGGATAGTCCCAAAACATAAATGTACCTGGGGTGTTCAGGGAACAAATGTGACTATTAGGTTCAGAGGATAATCTTCAGGCACATTATTTAAGAAGGCTGTCATAAAATCAGTGGACAAATTTAAATTGAGTTAGTAGAAAATTAGTATTCCTTGATAACAATGAGACATTAAAAATAAAAGTCTCATTGTAAAAGTAAATTCCATAAGGAAAGAGCATGGGAAGAATATCACAGAGACACTGACTTAACTGATAATGAGTGACATGATGCCGTACAAAGCACTGTCTGTAAAATCGATACTTGTTAGTGACTAGGGGATGGAAAAAAAATAGGAAAAAAATTGTTAAAAAATTTTTTATTATTTAAAGTTGGAAAGTTATAAGAACAATATTTTGATTGTTGTGCTTCCATCAGTTGTAATAATGCAGCATCTTTTATTTTTGTGTTTGGACTTTCTCTTTTCGATATTGCAACGGCGCTGAACAAGTTACATCAGCCAGAGATGGATCACCCAAACAATGAGCTGACATTACATCATGAATAGCAGGAGTGCCTATAAAAACAGCAGCTCCGCACTGTCACAGGTGCTTTTCCATCTAGTGCAGAAAAAGGCAAGCAGTCCTTTAAGGATAGCGCACCACCTCAAAAGCCACGTAAAGAGCAGAGAATACAGCCTTTGTGACGCTTAGCGCCGACACTACAATATATTAGTCAGCCAGAGGAAAATTTCACTTGTGGTTTTAGTTAGAAATATTTGAGTATTTCTGAAAATAATGTATTATGTAAAAGTGACCTAAATGTTGAAAATGTCACATTCTATTGTGACAAATTCTGTAAATTAATTTTGCTTCTGCTAAACTTAGCAAATACTTCATAGAATAAATTTAGCTGGATTACGGGCCAGATTTTCATAAATATGCAAAAGCTTTCCAATGTAATGAAGAGAGCAGAGGATCAAAACAGTCATTACAAATGCAATTGTATATTACATTTTTTTTTTTCATTTAACATTTTAAAATGTTATTAGGTACTATACCTAAGATGCATTTTAATCAGCAGATCGTTCACTGATGATATTTTATTTATTCTGTCCCAATGTGTGCTTTTTTTATAGCCCTAATCATTTGTGTTGACAATATTTCAGCTGCAACTTAGTATATCTAGAATGGGAATGTCTCCTTTTAAACAACCCTGAACTCAACAAAGTGACACAGTGCAGAAAAAACAACTAGTTTTATTTAGTGTGTGTATATCCTGTTCATCTCCAAAGAGAATTAATACAAAGTGAGGCAAATAATTAAAAGAAATAACTGACTAAAATAACTTAGACTAGGGATAGATAAAGTCATTCCTGGTGGGCTGAAATGGCTGTAGATTTTTGTTTCAACCTTTTTTAATGAGAGGTCAATTATTGCTGTAAGGAGCTTTCCCACTGCAGGAATTGTTTTCTGGAACCAAGGACTTTTTAAAACTTTTGTAGCATTCCCACCCAAACTCGGCCATTTGTAGTTCCTGGTACTTTTGTTTTCGTTCAATCAGGAACTATTGTGACCTTGGGTGATGAATTGTTCTGATTGGTTGGCAACAGTCACTGGTGCCATCTTGCAAATATGTTGGAAGTTTGAACTTTGGAGAGTTATCAGTGCAGCATGCCATACATAGCATCAAAGTAATAATCTCCCCTGTGAAGCTGTGATTTCTTTGAAACAATAAGGTGGGGGTCCCCTCATGAACTCCCAGTCATGCTGCACTTTGCACTGCATCACTCTTCTTTGCATGTCACATATTGTGCATAAAGGTTACTGTTTCTGTTGAGTTGTGTGACCACTACACACGAAAGTGACCCAGGGCCTACATCATACAGGAAAACACTGGTTCCTGAAAACAAGGCTCCTATGGTGACAAAGTGCTTATTTATTGAAGCAGCAATTTTCTGCTTCATTGTGGTTGTCTTGCTTGTTAAGATTCCTCTTATTTAATTGCTTGTTTTAGCCTTAAACACCTGCATACACTGTCTTTAATTGCTCCTTAATAGCAATAAAATGAAAATGACAAAAGAACCTACAGTTCTCCATCTAACTTGTTTCCGTTTATGCCTGTGTGTATTCATTGTGGACAATCAGATCAGGGGGGTATTTTTCGTACGTGGATTAGTCATTTAGCCGGATGTAATTGTTGACGATTTGGCCTGATCCTGGATCTGTCAGTTTTTCAAAACTCTTGCTGGAAGTGTTGCCATAGCAACACATCCTAATCCTCAAACCTGCTCGGAGCAGGTTTGTTCGATGTAAACAAGGATTAGCTCACACACTTAATCAGTGTCTGTGCATGGAATTCATTTGGTTATGGCTTCACCATTCATGAATGAGCGACCAATTGATATCGGTCCGCAAATTATAAGAAGAGAATTTTATATAGAGAGGGGTTTGCAGGATCGGCAAGATCCTTTATTCCTCCCAGAGGAAATTCTTTTCGAAAGATACCGCTTTAGCCAAGGGGGAATATTGTACCTCAAAAATGCATTAGGACCTTATATTCGAAGTCAAACTCGGTGAAGTCGGGCTCTCACAACCACACAGACAGTATGCATTGCTTTGATGTTTTTTGCAAGTGGCACTTTTTTATATACTGTAGGCGATGCGGAAAATCTAACTAAAAGCGCACTTTGCAAGGCAATTCGTAAAGTCTGTTTGGCTCTGAAATATTTCCTTCGGGTTTTCATTGTGTTTCCTGGACACCTGTGTGTGCAGACAATAAAAGAGGCATTTCATGCCATTGCAGGTAGGTAATACACAGGTAAAAACACCCAGAGTTCCATAAAGAATCTCACAATCAGCCTAACATTCTCATTACCCAGGGTTTCCAAATGTGATTGGGGCACATGGGACTGATCAGAGTGGAGTTTGATCAAACATTATTTGGAAAATGTACCTCTCCTCCTGATGAATAATCAGACACAGTGTCTTCATCAAATATTTGACCTTTGTCAATATCTCGTTGGTCAGACACAGGTTCTAGGGATATGACATTCCCTGCAACTGACCCAACAAAAAAAGAGGGCTATATGGAACCTACCTATGGCACACATTGAGGACAAATATATGCAATGACCATCCTTTACCTGAAATGAAGTGACCACTGCATCCTGCCACTGGTTCTGAGGAGGAGCTTCCCCACTGGAATGCCCTCAGAAACAGGGAGATGGGCATTATGCTGGAGAGCCAACTCTTCTGCAGGGGTTAGGTCTGGACCACATGGACCTCCACCTGTTTTTTGCTTGTCTTCCTTCTTATTAGCTTTAAAATTAATGTTCTTTACAATATATATGATTCTTTATGTCAACAGTTCTTTAAATAGTTATATACCAATATTTACCAGTTTGAAGTATATTGTTGCACTTCACTTTATCCTGCTGGGGTTCACAGATGTGCCGATCCATCTTTGGATTGCTTCTCCTGAAAGGGCTACACTTCAGAATACCGCAGCAAAGGGCTGAAGCCCCCTCAGGATCTACACTCCTGTCGGAAGTCAGGGGATAACTAGCTTTGAAAGGGCCTCAAAATCTAACAGTAGCCAAGGGATTGCAATGAATATAGCAGCCACACTCGAATCGCTACCCCTGAAAGAATGTAAACTAAATGGACACACACACACACTCATCACTCACTGCTAAATGTCAGTAAACATCAGGACAACTTCAACTGAGCAACACTCAAACTTTATCATTACTCATGTTTATTAGCAGGCATAAATGTTAGATATGAAAAACAAAATCTGACCGAACTGTGTTCTCTTTCTGGCAGTTATGAAGTCTCTGAATGTTCTTTAAAATATTCCATTCTTTATAGGGTGCCATGCCTTTGATGACTGTTTTATGTAAATTGTTTTGTAACTGATGTGTTCCCATAGTCCAGTTGCTTTTTAGTGACATTAAGAAGCTTATATTAAACAGTCTGACTTACAAAACATGTGGAGTTACAAAAGTTCCAAGCCACCATCTCATATCTTCTTACATGCATATACACACTGGTTAGATTATACAAGGTTAAATGTGTGCATTCTAATGGTAATAATACTGTTTCTTGCATTTCCTTTTACATTTGCATATCCCCGATTCCTATGCCCTTTTTAAAACACATTCATATGGATCATTGTTTATGTGGGCCTTATGATCTAACAAACTTATTAACACCTGCCTGAAGTTCTGGTTACAGAACATTTTGATCACACAGTACAGACAATATCAGCATTCCTTTATGAACTCTGGGAACACAGGCTACATGTAAATAATTTTTAAAAAACATATTAAAATAAAACACACAAATCAAATATTACATGTCATATTTATCATACTGTAAAAATATTTTTTTTTATCTGTATTACACTATCCATTTTCTGTATCTGTTCTTTCCAGTTTAGCATACTGGTGGATCAGAGCCTATACTAGTACTATCAGTTTCAATAGAAGAACATCCCGGGCCAGGATGCCAGTCTATCACAGGTATTTCTACCACATCAGAGCCCATAAGGTAACTTGACAATAGACTATACAACCAACAATGATGGTATTCCACAGCCTGGCAACCTCTATATGTCAAACCCATTTTCTTATGGGATTCATGCCATATCCATATTCTTTTAATTTACCTCATTCTAAGGAAGAAGATGACCAAACAAACATAACTGTGACAAATGTGCTCATATGCAGAGACCTTCACTTTTTTCCATTATACATAACAGAAGTAGTTCACAAATGAGATTCTGCATCATTATTAATATTTTCATTGTTTTCACTTTTAAAGGTAAAACTGTTTTTCACCAGATAATTATTATAACATGTTTTTAAGTTTTAAGGTATGTATGTGAAAAAAAACTTTCACAAGACTTATATCTAATGGTAATTTTATTGAGATAAATAGCAGAGATAATTAAGTTAATTATGATGATAAAGCGGTGAGAGGAAAAACGTGCTGAAGACAGCAGCTCCTGTGTAATGCTAGCTGGCATTTTATTTGGCACTCTTTCACACTCAATGCAGCAGTGACTGCAAATCTACAACGGCTCTAAAAAGTTTTGCTGTACCAGTATCACATTTGGTTTTTTTTTTCTTTAAATACATTTGATCTGCTATTGCAGAATGTGGTTGACTTGGGACCGTAGGAGTCACAACTTAAAACCTGTCTTTATCATTACGCTATATATACTGTCAGATGTTGTACAACTAAAACTAATAAACGGTTCTTTTAAAAACACATCCTTTATTCTATCTATCTATAGTATGAAATCTCCTTTTAAATATTGTAACATTAGGCGTTATGTATATGTTACATGTTTTATGTATACTTTATAATTACTGTGTATCACTTTGTGCTGTCAATGTAAGTGTGCTTAATAGGCAAATATTTAATTAAATTAAATGTTCTGCCATTTTCATTAACTACCTATGGTAATATTGTTTTTTTTTCTTGTGGGTGTCATCCTCAAAGATGTGCATTAATCTAAGTAATGGAGCACACTATCTTTGAAAGTCTCACAAGAACACAATAACAGCCTTTCAAAGCTGGATGGGACAGCATAATTATCTGAAATGAAATGTCAAGAAATTATTAGCATTGTCTATATATATATGTCTGTATGTGGGAGTGTGTGTGTATAAAAATGTCTTTTTATTTTTTATTTTCAGTCGTTTGTGAAAGATTACATGATTTCTATCACAAGACTTTTGCTTGGTTTGGATACAACTCCTGGATCTGGCTTTCTTTGTTCAGTAAGTTTAACTTTAATTGTTTAAATACTGTTGTCATCATTATGAAAAACATCTTTTTTGAAAGACAGTAATATACAGTATCTTGAGTACATAACTCTATTTATAGATTTTGCTTAGCTTCATGAATGGTAAACTTAGTCCTCTGAGTAGTTATAATGTATGTTTCTAGGGTGTACCTCAGTCTAATAGTATATATTCTATTTCCCCTCTTTTTCCCTTTTATCAACCAGCGATAGTTTTGTTCTCATGTATCTAAGAGAGGGATTCATTTTCAGGTGAATTCTAAAAAAGTTCATTATTTTCTTCAGGTTGGTGAATATGCTCCTGAGCCCGAAGTGAATCTATTTTTCCCACAGAGACACCAGTCTGGAGCTGTTTCTGGTGGCTTTTGAAGTTCTCACAACCCCTAAACCAGCTGTTGTCATTAAAGACCACACCTTGAGGGAAGAACTCCTGATTCCTTGATATTCAAGGGAGCAACATGGTCCATGCTGTAACAGCCTGGGACTATGTCCTTCCCACTTTTAATCTTTTTGTCATGTTCAGGAGTCTCTGCCAGGTTATGTGAGGCCACCAAAAGCAGAACAGGGTCTTAACTGGCCTGTCCAGAAGAGGCTCACTCTTCTGGTCAAGTCAGCCAACCCCCAACTGCAACCAACAGTCTGTGGCCTATACGGGCCTCAAAATAGCTTCAGAAGGTCAATAATATAAGTATCCCCAAACTATACAAAAATGTCTCACGAGAGGGAGAAACTGTAAAACTCTGGCTTGTGAAAAACAGTCCAAAAGAAGAATATTCATTTTCAGAAATGAATAATAAAAAAAAAAATCTCAAAAAATCAAAATAGGGTTTATGTTAAAGGCAATCCTAACGAGAATAAGTCCAGACACAAAATCAGGAAAGAAAGCAAGAAAAGAAAGAAACAGAAAAATTAAACAAATATCAAAAAAGAAGATTTCTACAATATTCAATAATGCACTAGTGAGATCCTCTTCTTTTATGAAATGGTACTGATGATACTCTTGGTATATTACTGCCACCTGCTGCTTCAAACCAACAGATGTTGAGAAAGTATACCTCCTCATTGGAATCACACCACAGGACGTCAGACAGAGAGTAATGAGCTGGGCTGAAAGCTAAAGACAGGACCCATGACCCAGACTATACGGACAAGAACTGCCAAGACAACACCTGAAATCTGAAATTTGAGTCACTGGAGCAGTCAGCTGAGGTGGCTCTTCTTGATCTGTGGAATGCTAGGCTACTAGTAATAACAGACACCACCATATAAAGAACCACGGCAGTAAGACTGCTCTCTGATTCTGACCTCGACTCGGTGACGGGGAAGGGTTTGAACCTGGCAAGTGTAACATGCCCAACAATCCTGACAAATGTGAATGTGGACATCATCAAATGGTGAAACACATACTCCAGTGTCCATTGTTACATCAGCAGTGTAGTGAGGGACAGCAGTGGCATATACTCACAGATGGCACAAAATGGTGCAGTGATATGCCAAGAAGATCTGCTACTCTATATGGAGGGATAATTCCTCATTCTATTTTATTTTCTAAATTCTTTTTTTCCAATCCAGAGATTTTATGAAATTTCATCAGTAGATTCTAAATAAAAGCACTATTGAATTTTTCATCCAGAAGATCCCTTGCTGTTATTGTAGCCGTATTAATTTGGCTGACACCTTCAATAAGTTATTGTTTTTGATTTTGGCATTTGATCCAAATGTTGCACACTTTCCATTTTAGTGGTGACCTCTGAGATAAAATCTTTGATTTAAAGCACTTTAACCTATCCTTAATTTACTTAATATTACTTTTGTCATTTGTTTTTACCTGTGTATTTCAATGGTGCAACCTTATTATTTATCATACTGTATATAAAGTAAGCGGTTACCTTTAGTTTCTCCTTCTCATTTATTTTGCTTTAATTGCATAACCTGTTTTTTGTACTAGTTTTAATTTTGTTACAACTGTTTTCCACCTAAATTTTAATTCTTTTCTTTTCCATATCATTTCAGCTAACTTATCAACAATGTAATTTCCATTCAGTCCAACATGTTTTGGTACCTAAACAAATCCCATAAAAATCCCCAGTTGATTTACATCTTTCTCTATATAAAATCCAACTTCTGTCTGTCTGTCTGTCTCTCTATGTATGTCTGTCCGCTTTTCACAAGAGAACTAACAGAATTTAACAGAATTAAATCAGGTTTTTTTCTATAATTTGCTTGAACATTCCAGTTGATTTTGCGAGTTCTCTCATCATGCTAAGTATCATAGCTCGCTTGCGGTACTGATTTGTTTGCGAGAATCTGAGAGAGATGCAGCGGGCTGAGGGGAGGAGGGCGGGGCCCTCTTCACTCACATGCCAGCCTCAGGATGTATCTTACATCCACTTAGCTGGCAGATGAGAGAACTACTTAATGGATTTAGATTGGATTTTTTTCTAGAATTTTCTTGAACATTCCGGTTGATTTTGTGACTTCTCTCATCACGCTAATAATCATAGTTCGCTTGCAGGAGCATCCATCCATTTTCCAACCTACTGAATCCGAACACAAGGTCACGGGGGTCTGCTGGAGCCAATCCCAGCCAACACAGGGCACAAGGCAGGAACCAATCCCGGGCAGGATGCCAACCCACCGCAGGACACACACAAACACACCCACACACCAAGCACACACTAGGAGCGATCAATTCACGCTAATCCATGAAGGGCTGAGGGGAGGGGGAAGCGTGACGTCAGGAGTGGGGAGTCGGCCTACCTCTGCGTTTTGGAGCGTAACTTGCCTTTGCTCAGCTAGTGATACCTTTTTTGTTTATTGATTTTGTAAAGTTTGTCCTGTTTCACTACTATGCAGGCTGAGCCATGGGGAATGGCTACTGGTTATATAAATGCAATATCTTGCCTAGACAAACATTCAACTGTTTTATTTAACAATAACACAGAATAGAAATCTTGACAAATAATTTCCTTTTGGTGGTTTAACTTCTTATGTCCATTCTAGAGCTACACTTTCAACCATCATTTCTGCAATATACAGTACATCCGGAAAGTATTCACAGCGCATCACTTTTTCCACATTTTGTTATGGTACAGCCTTATTCCAGAATGGATTAAGTTCATTTTTTCCCCCAGAATTCTACACACAACACCCCATAGTGACAACGTGAAAAAAGTTTACTTGAGGTTTTTGTAAATTTATTAAAAATAAAAAAACTGAGAAATCACATGTACATAAGTATTCACAGCCTTTGCTCAATACTTTGTCGATGCACCTTTGGCAGCAATTACAGCCTCAAGTCTTTTTGAATATGATGCCACAAGCTTGGCACACCTATCCTTGGCCAGTTTCGCCCATTCCTCTTTGCAGCACCTCTCAAGCTCCATCAGGTTGGATGGGAAGCGTCGGTGCACAGCCATTTTAAGATCTCTCCAGAGATGTTCAATCAGATTCAAGTCTGGGCTCTGGCTGGGCCACTCAAGGACATTCACAGAGTTGCCCTGAAGCCACTCCTTTGATATCTTGGCTGTGTGCTTAGGATTGTTGTCCTGCTGAAAGAAGAGCCGTCGCCCCAGTCTGAGGTCAAGAGCATTCTGGAGCAGGTTTTCATCCAGGATGTCTCTGTACATTGCTGCAGTCATCTTTCTCTTTATCCTGACTAGTCTCCCAGTCCCTGCTGCTGAAAAACATCCCCACAGCATGATGCTGCCACCACCATGCTTCACTGTATGGATGGTATTGGCCTGGTGATGAGCGGTGCCTGGTTTCCTCCAAACGGTGATGCCTAGCATTCACACCAAAGAGTTCAATCTTTGTCTCATCAGACCAGAGAATTTTCTTTCTCATGGTCTGATAGTCCTTCAGATGCCTTTTGGCAAACTCCAGGCGGGCTGCCATGTGCCTTTTACTAAAGAGTGGCTTCTGTCTGGCCACTCTACCATACAGGCCTGATTGGTGGATTGCTGCAGAGATGGTTGTCCTTCTGGAAGGTTCTCCTCTCTCCACAGAGGACCTCTGGAGCTCGGATAGAGTGACCATCGGGTTCTTGGTCACCTCCCTGACTAAGGCCCTTCTCCCCCGATCGCTCAGTTTAGATGGCTGGCCAGCTCTAGGAAGAGTCCTGGTGGTTTCAAGCTTCTTCCACTTATGGATGATGGAGGCCACTGTGCTCACTGGGACCTTTAAAGCAGCAGAAATTTTTCTGTAACCTTCCCCAGATTTCTGCCTCGAGGCAATCCTGTTTCGGAGGTCTACAGACAATTCCTTTGACTTCATGCTTGGTTTGTGCTCTGACATGAACTGTCAACTGTGGGACCTTATATAGACAGGTGTGTGCCTTTCCAAATCATGTCCACTCAACTGAATTTACCACAGGTGGACTCCAATTAAGCTGCAGAAACATCTCAAGGATGATCAAGGGAAACAGGATGCACCTGTGCTTTCTCCATTTTTTTATTTTTAATAAATTTGCAAAAACCTCAAGTAAACTTTTTTCACGTTGTCATTATGGGGTGTTGTGTGTAGAATTTTGAGGAAAAAAATGAATTTAATCCATTTTGGAATAAGGCTGTAACATAACAAAATGTGGAAAAAATGATGCGCTGTGAATACTTTCCAAATGCACTGTACATTTTTAAAATATATTTTCATAATCTTTTCCCTGTCCCTATTCCAAAATCCATTACATAAAACATTGCTCCTGTTTTTTCCTAAGATTAAACCTTTTGAGCTATTTGTGAATATTTGAATAAATCCCTACTATTTCTTTCTGTTTGCTTCAGAAGTAATCCTCCATCAAATATTTTGTTTTAATATTTATTTTGTTATCAACTCTAATAAGGTATTATCTACAGTAGACCTTTCCATGGAGGCACCATTGCGTGAATAAAAGGTGTCACCCTCTCCTGCATGTCAGCCAAGCCACTAGTCACAATAGATAATGGGAATTAACAGTCATGTACCATATGGGTGATGGACAGAATAGGAAAAAAAACTGATAAGGTTCATTGAAAATAAAACGGCTGTAATAAATGAAGTTTGGTGTAAAGAAAGCAAGTACTGAATACTACTGAATAAAGACATTGCACAAGTGAAAGACTTCTTAATAAAAAAGTACATCTGGAATGACTACTCACCCTTCGATATACTGTAATACATAATGAAAAAAGAGAAAATAAGAATATTTGAATAAATACACAAGATGCTGAGCACACAGAAACAAACATAAAAGGGGACAAGCTGAACTGAAGAAGTACAGTAGTATGTGATTTAAGGTGTTGGTTGAAGAGAGTTAATAAACATAAATCTACACTACAGAATATCGCAGATTATAATCTAGAGGGGCACTGAACAAAAATAATGTGAATGACATTGGGTCTCATATCAGAACTATGTATTTTTAATAAAATATAAGTAGTGGAAGGATAAACAATAATACAATTAATTCTATTGTGATCAAGCTTGTATTAAATGAAATGGTGATCAAAAACTATAATTACAAACGACTGTAGAATGCATTCTATTTAGAATAAAAAAACACCACCACAGTGCACAACACTTCTCCAGCCCTCTGTGAACAAAGATAGCCCAAAGGGGGGAAGTGCATAAAGAACAAAGGATGAAAACACAATTCATTTTTGAAAAGGTTCAGCACATGCAATATCTGGGGTTTTCATTAAACTAGATCTCCTGTGAATAAAAGTACTCTTTTTACACTGGTAATCTTACAACAATACAGTATATGCAGAATACCATTTCTAAGAAATAATAATGCAAAATAGATGTCTGCATCTCCAGATGACAAGCACCAAAAAGTAATAAGAGTCGATTTTAATTAAGATGAGATGAAAAACTTGAGAGCCTAGTTTAGTCTTAAGCTCATTAATTGAAGAGTGAAACACATCAAAAAAGGCAGACAAAATTGCCTGTTGAAGCACTCAGGAGATCCAAGATGCAGGAAATGTGTAAAGGAAACCTTGCTGGTTTGCATAAAATCAAGATGGAGACAAATAGGATAGATGTGATCCTAAGATATGAAAAAGTGTTAGGGGAGCACCTGTGAAGGGGAGAAAATAAAGATAAGAGAAAATGGGGAATGTGATAAAGTAGTACAAGAACAAAATGAATTTAAAACTGAGGATTGAAAGGAAAATATGCAAAGCATGACGTTTAATAAATGGCTTCATGATTCAAAAGAAAACAGCCCCCCTGCAGTAAGGTCTGCAACATAGATTAATCACAAGTGCAAAACAGTAATCACTGTGATCCTCTAAAGCTAAAAGCATCAACAGAAAAGAACCTGGTGGAGTTCAAAAGGATGATGTTAGTCTCAGGAAAGTCAGAAAGAAGAGGAGAAGATTATTTCATGCTTCTGTTATCTTTTATAAAGTACTCCATATAGATATAATATAATACGAGATAAGTCAATGATTATCTGCATTTAGGACTGAAGCCAGGAGGCTCTTCTTTACACAAAGAGTTGGGGGAATCTGGAACGAACTATGACTCAGATAATTGAAGCAGAAACCGTGACAGCCTTTAAGAAGAACCTGGATGAGATATTAGGACAGCTCAGCTATTAGTTAAACATACGGACTTGATGGACTGAATGGTCTCCTCTCGTTTGTCAGATTTCTAATGTTCTATCCACACCCTATTAATAAAATTTGTTAGAACTACAGTAGATAACATATAGACCCATCATTCCTCGACAAAGCCCCCCTTGGTTTTCAAGGTATTCCACTAGTTTGTTTGTGTCCTCAGAAAAAAAATGTCTCTCGGCCAGGCATGCACTGCTTCATTCACATGTTGGTCCATGGGAAATCAATGCCCTCTTAAGGCATCTTTAAGTGGACCAAACAGATGGTTCTCTTTGGAAGTGAGGTCAGGGCTACATGGAGAATGGTCCAAGACATAAAATCGGAGACTCTGAAGTGTTTCAACAATATGGGTATCAGTATGTGGACACTTCCTGTCGTGCAACAACAAAACCTTTTTCGAAAATAAGCCTCTTTGTGTTTGCTTCAAATAGTAGGCTTCAGCTTGTCATACCGCATTACACTGTAACTTGTAACTTTTACTCTTCTGATAATGTTCTGGTATTGACCCCTTGTGAGTCCCAAGCCACTATGAGCATCACTTTGCAAGCAATGGCTCGAGTTCTGAATTTTTTTTAACTGGTGATATCAAGTGTTTCCATTAACCCAGCCACAGTGGATGCACAAACCAGTGTCGGTTTCTTTGTGCCGGTCCCAAGCCCAGATAATTGGGAAGAGTTACATCAGGAAGGGCATCTGGTGTAAAATTTTGCCAAATCAATATGCGGATTTCCATACCGGATCGGTCGAGCCCCAGGTTAACAGCGACCGCCACCAGTACTGTTAGCCAACAGGGTGCTGCCGGAAATTGGGCTACTGTTGGCCGACGAAAAAGAAGGAGAAGAAGGGGGTTAGACGTGCCCAGAGGCAGGAGGAGAGGAGGAAAGTAAAGAGAGTGGAACTGAGGATAGGAACTTTGAATGTTGGCAGTATGACTGGTAAGGTGAGAGAGTTAGCAGATATGATGGAGAGAAGGAACGTTGATATATTGTGTGTGCAAGAGACCAAATGGAAGGGGAGTAAGGCCAGGTGGATCGGAGGTAGATTCAAATTGTTCTATCATGGTGTAGATGGGAGGAGAAATGGGGTAGGAGTTATTCTGAAGGAACAGTATGTCAAGAGTGTTTTGGAGGTGAAAAGAGTGTCAGGCAAAGTAATGATTATGAAGCTGGAAATTGGAGGTGTGATGATGAATGTTGTTAGTGCATATGCACGGCAAGTTGGGTGTGCAATGGGTGAGAAAGAAGATTTTTGGAGTGAGTTGGATGAAGTGATGAACAGTGTACCCAAGGGACAGAAAGTGGTGATTGGAGAGGATTTCAATGGGCATGTTGGTGAAGGGAACAGTGGAGACAAGGAGGTGATGGGTAGGTATGGTGTCAAGGAGAGGAATGAAGAAGGTCAGAAGATAATGGATTTTGCCAAAAGGATGGACATGGCTGTGGTGAATACATATTTTAAGAAGAGGGAGGAACATAGGGTTACGTACAAGAGTGGAGGAAAATGCACACAGGTAGATTACATCCTATGCAGAAGAGTTGATCTGAAGGAGATTGAAGACTGCAAAGTGGTGGCAGGGGAAAGTGTAGTTAAGCAGCACAGGATGGTGTTCTGTAGGATGACGTGGGAGATCAAGAAGAGGAAGAGAGTGAGGGCAGAGCCAATGATCAAATGGTGGAAGTTGAAAAAGGAAGACTGCAAGGTTGTGTTTAGGGAGGAGGTGAGACAGGCACTGGGTGGCAGTGAAGAGTTACCAGGCAGCTGGGAAACTATAGCGTATGTAGTAAGGGTGACAGCAAGAAGGGTGCTTGGTGTGACATCTGGAAAGAGGAAGGAGGAAAAGGAAACTGGTGGTGGAATGAGGAAATACTGGAGAGTATACAGAGGAAGAGGATGGCAAAGAAAAAGTGGGATAGTCAGAGAGATGCAGAAAGTAGACAAGAGTACAAGGTGATAAGGCGCAAGGTGAAGAGAGAGGTGGCGAAGGCTAAAGAAAAGGTGTATGATTAGTTATATGAGAGGTTGGATACTAAGGAGGGAGAAAAGGACCTGTACTGATTGGCTACACAGAGGCACCAACCTGGGAAAGATGTGCAGCAGGTTAGGGTGATAAAGGATAAAGATGGAAACGTACTCACAAGAGAGGAGAGTGTGTTGAGCAGATGGAAAGAGTACTTTGAGAGGGTGATGAATGAAGAGAATGAGAGACAGAAGAGGTTGGATGATATAGAGATAGTGAATAAGGAAGTGCAACAGATTAGCAAGGAGAAAGTAAGGACAGCTATGAAGAGGATGAAAAATGGAAAGGCAGTTGGTCCAGATGACATACCTATGGAAGCATGGATGTGTTTAGGAGAGATGGCAGTGGAGTTTTTAACCAGATTGTTTAATGGAATCTTGGAAAGTGAGAGGATGCCTGAGGAGTGGAGAAGAAGTGTACTGGTGCCAATATTTAAGAATAAGGGGGATGTGCAGGACTGCAGTTACTACAGGGGAATAAAATTGATGAGCCACAGCATGAAGTTATGGGAAAGAGTAGTGGAAGCTAGGTTAAGAAGTGAGGTGATGATTAGTGAACAGCAGTATGGTTTCATGCCAAGAAAGATCACCACAGATGCAATGTTTGCTCTGAGGATGTTGATGGAGAAGTTTAGAGAAGGCCAGAAGGAATTGCATTGCATCTTTGTGGACCTGGAGAATGCATATGACAGGGTGCATCGAGAGGAGCTGTGGTATTGTATGAGGAAGTCGGGAGTGGCAGAGAAGTATGTAAGAGTTGTACAGGATATATACGAGGGAAGTGTGACAGTGGTGAGGTCTGCGGTAGGAGTGATGGATGCATTCAAGTTGGAGGTGGGATTACATCAAGGATCAGCTCTGAGCCCTTTCTTATTTGCAATGGTGATAAACAAGTTGACAGATGAGATAAGACAGAAGTCCCCGTGGACTATGATATTTGCTGATGACATTGTGATCAGTAGCAAGAGTAGGGAGCAGGTTGAGGAGACCCTGAAGAGATGGAGATATGCTCTAGAGAGGAGAGGAATGAAGGTCAGTAGGAACAAGACAGAATACATGTGTGTAAATGAGAGGGAGGTCAGTGGAATGGTGAGGATGCAGGGAGTAGAGTTGGCAAAGGTGGATGAATTTAAATACTTGGGATCAACAGTACAGAGTAATAGGGATTGTGGAAGAGAGGTGAAAAAGAGAGGGCAGGCAGGGTGGAATGGGTGGAGAAGAGTGACAGGAGAAAGTTGTGACAGACGGGTATCAGCAAGAGTGAAAGGGAAGGTCTACAGAACGGTAGTGAGACCAGCTATGTTATATGGGTTGGAGACGGTGGCACTGACCAGAAAGCAGGAGACAGAGATGGAGGTAGCAGAGTTAAAGATGCTAAGATTTGCACTGGGTGTGACGAGGATGGATAGGCTTAGAAATGAGTACATTAGAGGGTCAGCTCAAGTTGGACAGTTGGGTGACAAAGTCAGAGAGGCGAGATTGCGTTTAGTTTGGACATGTGCAGAGGAGAGATGCTGGGTATATTGGGAGAAGGATGATAAGTATAGAGCTGCTAGGGAAGAGGAAAAGAGGAAGGCCTAAGTGAAGGTTTATGGATGTGGTGAGAGAGGACATGCAGGTGATGGGTGCAACAGAACAAGATGCAGAGGACAGAAAAATATGGAAGACGAAGATCCGCTGTGGCAACCCCTAACGGGAGCAACCGAAAGAAGAAGAAGAAGAAGATATCAAGTGTTTCCATTCCTTACTCTGCCTTCCACTCTCGGTTTAAAACTGATGAATCCATGTATCATCTCCAATGATGATTTTCTTAAAAATGTATTACCTTCATTATTGTAGGAGTCCAATAAACATTAACAGGTGGTTAGATGATTACACTTATTCTTATGTGTGAGCTGTTTTGGGATGCATCTTGCAGAGACTTTAGGAAACTAAGCCTGTTGTGGATGATGTCATATATAGAATTGCGATGATCGTCATAATGGATGTGGATAGGTGTCCCACTCCTTCTTTGAATAAGAAAAGAGCTTTTTTGTTGCTGCGCTGGAAGGATTTTCAGGATCGTATGACGTAAACTTCTATCCATCTGTCAGCTTCAAAAGTGTGCCGGGCAATGTTCTAAGGCTTTATACTCTTTTTCCATGTGCAGGCCCTTATTTAGGTAAATCATGCCTTTCCAAACAAGGCAGGAGAGGATTCAATTTCATGCACACAGAAATAGTACAATGCCTATTTCTGTAGTTGTTCCTTTCTCGTCTTCTAATGCTTGCCTAGCAGTTCTAAATGATGAACCCCTGTGTGCTAAATCTGACCTGTACATGTTAGTGGATTTATAAAATATTTTTTGTACAGAGCACAGTGACATGAAACTTATATTCTTATTACAAGAGGGCACACGGTTTTAAACCATGCCTTAATGTGCCTGATAGTATGAAATGCAACATGCTCTATTGAATAAGCAGTGCTGTACATTTAAAGCGTACTAAAGGTGAAGTAAAGCATCTTTGAGTATAGAAACAACTGAAGTTAGACAAGCAAGGTTACGTTTAGAGAAGAAACATTTTTTCCCAATTTTTTTGCCTTTTATTCTATGTGTGTAACAACCTTCTTTCTTTATTCTTGAGTGAACAGTTTGCTTTGAAATTTCACTAAAATGAACTTTTAGACTTAGAGATTTCTTTTGGTACGCCTTTGACCCATGCTTGATCCTGCCTTAGTCACCAGCAGCTACAGGTATTATAGGCTTATAGGGTCATTATTATCAAATGTGCAAAAAGACAGTAAAACATTTACTAGCAATTGTCAATCAACAAGCAACAAATTACCACTCTCCAAAGCCATGATTTATAAATATACCTTCAAAGCAAAAGTACAAACCCAAAATTCCTAAAAATGGTGCCCCAAGTACACTTGAAATTCCCTAAAAAATAGGTAGATACCAGTGACATGAAACAAAATATTGATTACAATTCCTTTATCAAGTGTGTTAGTGACACTGTACGATAGGGCTCATATCTGAGGTGGGCTAACGTCTTTATTGATATCAAGAGGAATGTAGTTTAGTCAGGTAAGGTCAGTTTGGGGAGCATGCACTGGTACAGCACGTTCCCGCACCCACCACATAACAAAACAGCTTGGGATTCTGGTTGGCAAACCCCCAAGCAGACACGCAGTCTAGTCCCTGCCCCCCAGAAATGACCAGCTACCTGCTGTAGCCAGGTGTTTCGTGGGCATCCCCTTGGCCTGGTCCAGCCACTCGACTCCTCAACAATGAAGATCCTGAGCCGGATCACCCTCTGGGAATTGCGCCACATGGCCATAGTGCCGTAACTGATGCTCCCTCACAGTGCTGGTAATGTGCCACATTCTGTAGTTTAGTGAGTTGCTAAAATGATAATTATCATTGTAGTAATGTAAAAATAATAATAAAAAAACTTAAAACATTATATTTGTCTTTCAGAGACAGCCTTTCATATGTTCACCCCTCTCAACTATGTGAGGGCTGGTAAAAAGGCTACTGAATATAAATGAGTAATGTGAATGCCAGCTGTAACTTAAGAATAAGTACTTCAGTTAGGTCAGGGGGCCACAGATGGAAGCTGATTAAGACTGTATTTTTCTTAAATGTTAGAAAGTTGTTCTTCACACAAACAGACATACAGTGCCTATAAAAAGTAATCACTCCCTTGGATGTTTTAACATTTTATTGTTGCACAGCACTGAATCGCAGTGGAGTTAATTTGGATTTTTTGGCAATGATCAGAAGAAAAAGTCTATTTAATGTCAAAGAGAAAACACATTTCTACAGATATGAAACACAAAATAATTAACACCTAAATCATCAACAGTGGAATCAATTGGTTTTAGAAGTCACATAATTAGTTCAATGGAGATCACCTGACTGGGGATTCAATCGATTGTAGTATAAATGCAACTTATCTAGAAGGTCCATTTTGTGGCCAATCAGTATGATGGGCTAATATACACAATGAAGACACTCCAAGAAACTCTGTGAAATAGTGATTAAAAAGTGCAAGTCAAGGGATGGAGACAAGAAAATATCCAAGTTACTAAATATTCCTTGGAGTTAAGTTAAATCAGTCATTAAGAAATGGAAAAGAGGATAGCTCAGCTGTAAATCTGTTACATAGCAGGCCATCCATAATCACTGAGTGATCGTGCAAGAGGAAGACCAGTAAGTGGGTCTACCAAGAGACCTCTAAGAATGCTGAAGGGCTTACAAGCTACAGTGACTGAGACTCCAGAGACTACACTTATAACAACTGTTGCCACAGTGCTTCACCAGTGCTTTTATGTCAGCTGGAAGATAATTCTGTGGTGTGATGAGACCAAAACTGAGCTTTTTGATCATGAAACTAAATGTCATGTATGTAAGCTAAACACATTATCAAAAACACACCATCCCCACCTTTAAGCATAGTGGTGGCAGTCATACAGCAGGCCCTGGAAGGCTTGTGAGGTTAAATTAAATGCAGCAAAATACAAGAAAGAATAACCTGAGGGAGTCTGAATGAAAACCACACCTTGGGAGGTGATTTGGTTTTCAGCAGGCCAACTACCCCCAAGCATGAAGCCAGAAATGGTTTAAAAACAATAATGTTAATGTTGACCTGGAGTGGTCGAGTCAGAGTCCAGATCTCAATTCAACTGAGAATTTGTGGCTGGACTTGAAAAAGGCTGTTCACTCATGATCGACATGCAATCTGAACAGTTTAGCAAAGAAGAATGGAGAAAAATGGAGGTGCAAAGCTGACATCATGGCTGCCAAAGGCACAGTTACTACATACAGAGTTGAATGGGGTGAATATTAAAAAAATGTATTATTTTGAATTAGTGAAAAAGTACAGTGAGGAGGGCCCTGCCCAGCTCCCCACTCCTGATGTCACATTTCCCTCTCCCCTCGGCCCGCAGCCTCTGTCTCAGATTAGCGTGAATATATCGCTCCTGCAAGCGAACTTTGATTCTTAGCGCAATGAGAGAAGTCACAAAATCAACTGGAATGTTCAGGTAAATTCTAGAAAAAAACCCGATCTAAATCTGTTAAGTAGTTCTCTCGTTCGCTAGCTAAGCGGAGGTAAGGTACATGCCCCGAGGCTGGCGTGTGAGTGAGGAGGGCCTAGTCACCATCCCCCTCGGCCTGCTGCGTGACTCTCGGATTCGCTCAAAGAAATCGTTACCGCAAGCAAACTATGATACATAGCCCAATGAGAGAAGTCACAAAATCAACCGGAATGTTCAAGCAAATTATAGAAAAAAACCCAATCTAAATCAGTTAAGTAGTTCTCTCGTGAAAAGCAGACAGACAGATGTTGGATTTTATATATAGAGAGATTAAGACCACTTTGCAGAGATCTCTTTTCACTCAGACATTAAAGTGTCTTTTCTTGTTGATCACCATTAAAAAGCCAAATTAAATCCCCTTTGAACCTTTGAAGCTTTATAACAATAAAATGTGAAAACACCCAAGGGTGTGGATACCTTTTATAGAAAGTATATGTATGTGGAATAAGGTACCACTTAATCTACTAGATAGTTGTTGTGATGTGAGATTTTACATATAACTTGATAAATATTTTGTATGTCTTTATTTGTAATTTAGACAAAGCAATGTAATTTAGTGTTACTTTGGTGAGAGGCATTCGTGTTTGCCCCTTTTACGACTGAGTTTCTTTGAATTTTACGACAGCGTTGGGGTGGGGGTGTGCCTTAAACTAGTTTGGCAAGTGTTTCTCAGCTAGAGTCAACATATGGTTTGGGGGCAGGTGTTAAGATGTTCTATTTCCCCCATTGGTCTGAAGTATGGCTGTTTGGAATTGGCTTGGATCAGAAGCCTTTATGTACTACGACGCCCTATTGGCTGTAGGGATTGGACAGAAAATCTATATATTTACTTGTTTAACCTCACACTCTCTCTCTTACTAACCAACATCTGAAAGAAGCATCTCTCTCTTGCTAACCTGTGATGATGTAGAAGTATCTCTCTCTTACTAACTAACATCTGAAAGAAGCATCTCTTTTGCTAACCTGTGATGATGAAGACAACACAATGAGGCGCACAGCTCAGCAGCCATGTTGAGCAGACATGTGGCAGAAAGCTGACCACCAATGATGCCTTAACTAGAGACATTTAAGTAACTACAAGTCTGTGTGCCGCCTGAACTACATATCACCATTTAAGCAGGTTGTATGGATGCCAATATTCAAATGTACTTTGCATTTTGTTATTATGTATGAACATTATCAATAATACATTGTTTAAACTGTAACTTAACTTCTGCTTGTCTTTTTACTACATCTAATTGCCTGAGGTTATAGATATAGAAGGGAAGGTGGGGATAAGTTATATACAATAATACCTTATAAACAGTGGCAAGTCTGTGAGATTAGGCATTCTAAGGCTACATATTAATAATACAATAGGGGAATGTAGAGCAATATATATTACTCTACCAAGACAAAACAATAGTAATATCTTGAGGACATTAACCCCTTAACCGCCCTCTGCCGGATATATCCGGCACCGTTGTTTTATTGCTAACGCCATACTGCCGGAATTATCCGGCACATTTGCCTGTGGTTATATGAATACCTGGCAAGTAGTATAACTGACGGTTTGGCGTGGGTATTATTACTACGTTGTATTTCGACAAGTCTGTGGTTGTTTTGGCCGGTCATGTGACGTGATTCGGAAGTGACAGCTGTGAATATGGCGAAACGTAAACTGACTTTAAGTGAGGCTTTGCAGGCGATTTTGGACAGTTCTGATCATGATTGTAGCAGTTCTGAAGAAGATTTTAGCGACAGTGATGAGCAGCAACGTGCGCTGCATGATACTGTGAATGAAGACGCATCGGATGACGGCGATGAGTGGGTGTATCCCCAGCATCTCAGCTGGGCTGCTGCCCGTGGTGAACTACCTTTTCTGCATTCATTTGAGGGAACGTGTGGCTTTATTGTTGATGTAAACAATTACACTGCTGAGCAGTTTTATGAGCTGTTTGTGTCACCTGATTTGATCAGACATTTTGTTCATCAGACAAATCTGTATGCAGCACAGTTTATTGAGAAAAATCCCAATTTACCTCCACATTCCCGTGTTCATGCTTGGTTTGACACTGATGAAAACGAAATGAAAAAATTCATTGGGATTTTGATGTTGATGGGAATAATCAGAAAACCAGATATTGAGATGTACTGGTCTACAGATCCTATGTATGCAACACCTATTTTTGCAGCTGTCATGACACGTAACCGATTCTCTTTGCTGCTGAAATTCTTTCATTTGAATGACAACAGAAATGAGCCAGATAAGAAAGATCCAAACCGCGACCACTTGTTCAAGCTACGTCCTTTGATTGATCATTTATTTGAAGCATTTCAGTTGCCCTACATGCCAGGACCGTCAGTTGCAGTTGATGAAAGTTTATTGTCGTGGAAGGGCCGCTTACAGTTTCGACAGTATCAACCATTGAAAAGGGCACGGTTTGGTATCAAGATGTTTTGCTTAGCTGAGAATTCAGGTTACATTTATAGATTTCGTGTATACACTGGCAAAGAGGATCCTATGAGTAGTATTTCAGCAGTGTTGCCAGATGAATGTAAGGACTTTGGACTTTCAGAAAAACGCTGTCATGTCTGTTCAAAGAAGGGTCAGCGTAGAGACGTCAAGACCTTCTGCTCAAAGTGTCCCAGCAATCCAGGACTTTGTGCAGTTCCCTGCTTTGGCCTGTGGCACAGCAAACTCAAATACTGGGAATGAAACTATGATTGACTGAACTACTTTTGACTTTTGAATTACTTTTGACTGTTCCGTTTTTGTAGTTGACAATAAATCCAGAAGCCTGAGAAAAGGTACATTTTGTGCTTTATTATGTGTTTGCCCATTTCTAGAACTTGCACAACATTTAGTGGTCAATACTGCTTGAATAAATGTAAAAAATGTAAAAAAAATGTAAAAAAGTAAAAAACCGAAAATTGTTCAGATTTCGCCTGGCGTGAGGAATATTTAGGGAGTTGGCGGTTAAAGGGTTAAAATTTCAACTTGAGTTAAAAAGTGGGTGGTACAGTGGGTAGTGCTGGTGCTTCATAGATCCTATTCTCTCTGTACCTCTGTGAGTTTCCCTCCAGGTACTGTAGTTTTCCTTCCGCACCCCCCAAAGATGTCCAGATCAATTTTAAATATGGAGTGTGTGAGTGTACGTTAATAGACCCTGTGGTGGAATGGCTCCCTGGTCAGGACTGGTGCAATGCTTTGTGCCTAATACTACAGTCCTAAGCTAGGTGAAATGGCTTGATAATGTTAGTCAAAAGGGGATTTATACATTATATCATGCTAAATATCTTATCAAAATTATTTTTAGGATCTTGTGTCGTTAAAGCAGAATGCTTGTGTGACATTTATTCACCAATATATTGATGTTGTCTTGTGCGCTAAACTCTTTCAAGCAGGAGTTAAGATCTGCTCACATACTTGAGTCATAGAGGATGATGCTGGGAATCTAAAAAAAGTCTGAGGTGTTTAAAACAAGTAGCAATTAAATAACAGTGATTTATTAAACTGTTACTTTGAAAAAACAGAAAAATGGAGTAGGGATTTTCATAGGCTTTTCTGGGAGCTCGAACTGTAAACTATTTTAAAAAATTGCTTCTCACTATGTCTGCTGGACACTTCAAGGCCAATTTTCTAACTTTAGCACCCTGCAGTGGACTGATTCCTGGAAAGAACTTATCTCCACAAAATAACTGACAGCATGTTTAACAGTTGAATATAAATCAGTGAATTTTAATCAGCCATAAGCTGTTCAGTCACATAAATCAAAAGTAAAGTTGTAGCAGTGACTCACAAATTTCAAAGATGTCCTCCTGTGCTGGTTAGGTTTTCCTGTTTCTTTTTTTGCAATTGCCATCTATCAATTCTTCGTTTTCTATGCCCACTTTGTCTAATTCTGAGATACAAAGGACCAGAGCCTACCTGAGCAGCACTGGGTGCACAGCAGAAAATATTCCTGGATGGGGCACCAGTTTTTGAACTATCATAAAATGAATAAAGCCTAGGCCATGCAATATATTTGATTTGACCTGAAATTGCAGTATACACTGACCATTATGTTATGGGTCAATTTGACCTGTTTCTGTTTTTGAATTGTCTAAAATACAGGTTACTGTCAATTCTTCTCCTTGAAATTGTTTGGCTTTTTGTTATTTAGGGTCATGATCTTACATGTGAAGTAGGATTACCCTAATGCATTGGGAAAAGACTGTCGGAGCAGGTCATCCAGCTGAAGCTACGCAAGTTTGAGCCCAGCCAGTACTTGGATGAGTGACTATCTTGGGAAAGCAACGATTATAGCTGGAAGAGGTGTTAGTGAGGCCAGCAGGGGATCTCAATGTGTGTGTGGATCTCAATGTCCCAGTGCAGTGATGGGGACACCATACTGTAAATACAGTATGGCACCGTCCTTCAGATGAGACGTAAAAGTGAGGTCCTGACTCTGTGTGGTCATTAAGGATCCCTAGGCATCTTTCAAAAAAACTAATATTTATCCTGATATTTCTTGCTAAATTGCCCATCATGGCCTTGTCCCTTCTGGCACCAGAATCATCCCCTGCCTCTAATTGGCTATCTCTCTCACCTCTTCACCACCTAATAACTAATAGGGAGTTGAATGTTCTGGTGCAAGAATGGCTACCGTTGTATCATTCAGGTTGGTGCTACACATTGGTGGTGGTTGAGGGGTAACACTTTAGTTTAGTTGCTACAAAAATACATCTATTACTCATTACCTCTTATGTAACCAGACTTTAACAAAGGCTACTTTTGGTGTTAATGACCCCTTATAAAACATCAGTAAAATGGTTATTCATCCCTATTCAGTGTGGCATTTGATATGCTGGTAAAATTACCTATGAATGTGAAGGATTTGCAGGTTGTAAATTGAAGTACACGATATCAAGAGAAATATGTCTCACTTAACACACTTCTGACCATTCCAAAGTGAAGTTTAGTTTAGTGGGCCACATTGCACAGATGAATACCCACTTTACTGATGCATTGTAATTGTCATTAAAACCATAAGAAGCTTTTGTTAAGGTCTTGGTACATAAGTGTAAATACGTCATACTGTAGATGCATTTTTGCATTAACTAACTAAAGTGTTACTTTTGAAGTGATTCCCCTCTGCCTATGTAAAGTGCTTTGAGTAGTGAGAAAAGTAGCATTTATAAATATGTTTTATTTATTTACTAGCTGTGGAAGGCCGTGCTGTAAAAAGCCCGGGGTCCAAGAAACTATTGAAATCGTCAGAAAAAAATTGAAATGTAGAGATGTCAGGTAATTGAAAGGAACTACTTTGGGCATCTCTGTCCTAGGAGGTTTTGCGTTACTGACGTGCTCGCCTCGTTTATTCATTAGCGGTGAGAGGAAAAATAAAAGGGATACCATTTTGCCGATGTTAGCGGCTAAGCGACTTTGTCTTTCTTCGGAGGTTTCGTTTTGCTGGCCTCACTTGTATTATTAGCAGCCGGACACCCTTACCCCAACTCCACCTCTCACTCCCGGGCCGGACAGACACACACACTTCCACGCGTAGATATTTATATATAAGATATAGAGTTTTATACAGAGATGATGTTGCAGGTCATTTTGACCCAGATAGTCTGAGTTGTGAGAAAGGTGCCCAGACCCAAAATAAAACATCTGCCTGGGTTGTTAAAGGTTGTTGAGAGTAGTGTGTGTTTGTTTGACTGATGTGAAAAGAAATACAAATTGTTTTTGACGTGTTGAGGAATGGCTGATTAGACTGTGTTGTATGTTGCAGACAGGTGGTGACGTAATCCACTCCTTTGTTTTATAAGGTGTGTATTTTCTCCATGACACTAAGTCACCACCTTTTGCTAACATACAGTACATACAATACAAAAAATAAGAATGTTCTTATAATGAGAACAATGCACAAAGATGTATGTCTGAGTGAAAGAGTGAACATGGAGTCCCAAGTAAGACTGGACTACAATTCCAGTTAAGGAAGGGTTGGAAACTTGAACAGAGATAAAGCTCCATATAACTGCCAGTGCAAGACTGCTTGTTGGCGTTTGTTTGTTTGTTTTTTCAGTATTTTAGATGCGTCTGCTTACAATGCGTATATCCTGTGGACTGTGAACAACCAGCAGTGGAATAAGGGCAAATTGCACTGACGTCATATCTTCCTGGAGGAGCATGTCAAAGTGTTTATGACTCCAAAGACCCAGAAGAGAACCATTATGCCTTGATCTCCAGCAGCTGTAGCTGCTGTGATGAAAATACAGGCTGGTGTTTCCAGACCTACAGGGAATCAAAAAGAAATCGATTCAGTGGACACATGTAATGGCAATAGGGGAAAAAGATGCCAGATTTGCCCCACTCAAAAAAAACAATAAAACCAACACCGTGTATGTACAGTGCAGGACAAATGTCTGCAGAAAGCACATACTTACATTGTGCTTACGTAAAGGTGAAATCATAACAACATTAACTGTAAATCGAATTTTGTAACAAAATAATAAAAATGTGTTTGCATTAGATAGATAGATAGATAGATAGATAGATAGATAGATAGATAGATAGATAGATAGATAGATAGATAGATAGATAGATAGATAGATAGATAGATAGATACTTTGACTAAGCAGTGTTATCAAAATTCGACAGTTTGTGAGAAAGAAAACATGTTTATTAAATAGTTATTAATTAGTATCTTTCATTGGTTCTGATGTTTCATCCTTCTGAATGTTCTGAAAATCTATAAGAAACTTTTGGCCTTTTTAATGTGATTCATGCCTGTTTTTGACTTTATGTAAACAGAGTGGGTGCATCCAGCAGGGGGCGCATGCTTCCTGGAAATATATTTGTTAGTGATTGCAGCTTTTTACATAAGCAAAATCTATATAGATATAAAATAAAATGCTATATCCCATCCTAGTGATACAGCCATAATTCTACACTTGCAGGCCACTTTATTAGGTACTCCTTGCTAGTACCGGGTTGGATTCCCTTTTGCCTTCAGAACTGCCGTTAATTCTTTCTTCATGGCCTAGATTCAACAAGGTGCTGGAAGCATTCCTCGGTGATTTTGGTCCATATTGACATGATAGCATAACTCAGTTGCTGCAGATCTGCCAGATGCACATCCATGATACGAATCTCCTGTTCCACCACATCCTAACGGTGCTCTATTGGATTGAAATCTGGTGACTGTGGAGGCCATTTGAGTACAATGAACTTATTTTCATATTCAAGAAACAAATTTAGAATAATTTGAGCTTTGTGACATAGTGTGTTATCCTGCTGGAAGCAGCCATCAGAAGATGGATACACTGCGGTCATAAAGGGATGGACATGGTCAGCAGCAATACTCAAGCAGGCAGTGGCATTTAAATGATGCTCCATTGGTACTAAGGGACCCAAAGTTTGCCAAGAAAATATCCTCCACACCATTACACCACCACTGCTGCCCTAAACCATTGACACAAGGCAAGATGGAACCATGCTTTCATGTTGTTGACGCCATATTCTGATCCTACCACCTGAATGTCGCAGCAGAACTCGAGACTCATCAGACCAGGATATGTTTTTCCAATCATCTGTTTCCCAGTTTTGGTGAACCCATGTGAACTGTAATTGCTTGTTCTTAGCTGACAGGAGTGGTACCCGCTGTGGTCTCCTGCTGCTGTAGCCCATCTGCATCAAGGTTTGACATGTTGTGTGTTAAGAGATGCTCTTTTGCATACCTCAATTGTAATGAGTGGTTATTTGAGTTACTGTTGCCTTTCTATCTGCTCAAACCAGTCTGTCCACACCCCTCTGACTTTTGGAACCATCCATCCATCCATATCTGTAAACCCTAGAGATGGATGAGTGTGAAAATCCCAGTAGATCAGCAGTTTATGAAATACTCAGACCAGCCCATCTGGCACCAACAACCATGCCACGTTCACTTAAATCACCTTTCTTCCTCATTCTGATGCTTGGTTTGAACTTCAGAAGGCTATTTTGACAATGTCTTCATGCCTAAATGCATTGAGTTGCTGCCATATGATTGGCTGGTTAGGTATTTTCGTTAACAAGCAGTTGAACAGGTGTACCTAATAAAGTGGTTGGTGAGTGTATGATAATGAAAGGAAATAACACTTAGGAATGGATACACTTAGCTTCTTTTCAATGTCAGCTTACACTGCATCTAAAAACCTGAAGGAAGCTCTTGATAAAGCCCGGTCTTGTCAATATTGCCTGAGCCGAAGGCATTTACTAGGCACTGGTAAAAACAATGTCATCCCTCTGACTGTAGATGAGCTTCCATGTTTAGGGCAATTACCAGAGCTTTTATACTTTCTCTACACTCCAGGGTCCCCAACACAAGAGCACGCAGTTTCCAAACATGGGTACAATTTTTTTTAGCATAGCTTAAGTAGAAAACAACATAGAGTAACTGCAACATCATTGAACCATCAAACCACTGATCATCGAACAACAGGGTACACTACTTGTCACAACCCATCTCCCTGTCAGTTTGCATACATGGCGCTAATGTTTTCTCCCTGTCAGCTGGTTTGCATGGTTTGGATATTTTTAGGTTTGTCAATTCATGGCTTTAGTTTTGAGTAAAACTCATGTACTGTGGGATAAATTTCACAGATCATGGTGACACAAACCTTTAGCTACAGTGGGTCATTGTGACCTGTGCCCTAAACCAGATTGGAATTGCTGTTAATGTAACTTGCACATCTTTGAGGAGTACCTCGAGGAAACTCACAAAAGCACAAGAACATGCAAACGTCCGTATGCAGAAGCAGCTACACTACCCACTGCATCACTACATTGCCTACATTTTACAAAGTTTACTTATTTCTTTAATTTATTTCACATACGTACACAAAGCCCCAAAGCTAATTTCCACTGAATTATATAGATGGAATTAGATAAAAAAAATTGTCATGTGTTAAAAAAACAGACATTACATTTAAATGTATATTTATTTGCTTAGGAGACACATTTATCCAAAATGAATTACAAGAAAGGTTAAATTCATAGAGTAAACTTCAGTCAGGGGGACTGTTATGGGACAAGTGTTGCAATAAACCTTCTGAGGTTAAAATATTTTAGGAAATGTATGCTTGGCATAATATCCATATTCAATCAGTGAAAGAAGTTGAAAGTTGGAGCACTTATTTTGTTTTTAGTTGTTTTAGAAAAGATTTAGTTATCACATTTTTATTTATTATGTATTCAAAAATAAAAGTGATAACAGAATGCAATTCCATGTGTTAGTAAACTGTATTAAATATAGCACTTTCCACTGAAATGTAATTTTAATGTAGCCTAAATACACTTCTGGTGGCTCAATAGCGCTCATAAATAGCAAGTTTCAATTCATGTGATGCAAAAATGGCATCAGTTGATGTGCTATTGTTAGTTGTTAGTTGAGGATTGTCTGTGACTAAAGTCAATGCCACATTACATGACTTCTACTCATTATGTATGTCAGAACTGGCAACTGCAGTTTTTGATCTTGTCGCTGGACCGTATCAATTTACATGACTGAAAATTGTTGGGCATGTCAAAGTTAATGACTGCGAGACAACTTTCTGGCACAGTCGTGCTTTTTGTGAAAGCCAATAATGTGCTACCTGATGTAACAGATACTGCAAGTTCAGCAGAGATCTGTGTCCTTTTTTTTCACTTTTCCATTCTGTGGTGATACGTAACATGAGACATCAGGCAGACAAGCTTCTCTTCTGTTTGTGAGGAACAATGTTCCTTATTTCTTGTTGCTGCATTCTATGCTTTGTGCTGCTGGATGAGCATTCATTGGTTGTCCGCTCTCATACACTGCTCTCAGACCTGTTTGATTTTGTCAGGGTGAGTCGCTGGATATGTCAGACTACATGACTGCTTTTTCACGGGAGGGCACTGCTGACTGACCCTAACTGCCTCGCTAACGTTATGTAAATGAAGGCTGAAAAAAATCGCTGAATCTGTTAACACTACAATTACCAAAGCATACAAATAAACGTTTTGAAGAAATCATTGTATGACCTGAATAGTACCAATCAGAAAACATCATCGCCCTAATGCAATATTATTTGAAAACGAACAGCGTCAGATCGGGTGTAAAGTTATGCTGGCGCTGTTAGTTAGAGTCAGATCAGGAGGGTGAGGGGGGCGTGATCATGACTGAGAGAATAAAAATGAAAAAAAGTAAAACTTTACAAGTACCAAAAATTTACACCGAATGTCAAATATATTTGTCTCTTTCTTTTTTTCTCCGTGCTGCGTTGACATCGTGAACCAGAAGGTGTGAGCTTATTCAGTGTGAGCAGGAACACGCAGGTGGCCGGTTGCTGTGTGCTATAGCAAGCTTGACCATGGTGATGATCAACGCATATGTACTGTTCAAGGCATGTACGGGGTCCACTGAAAAAAGAAGAGTGTTCATGGCTCACCTTGTAGAGGAACTTTGTCATCGCTTCTTGCAATAAAAGGCGATGGAAAAAAAAGGAGGATGCAACATCGACAAGCTTCTGTTCCAAGACAGCCGTTCCACAGGAAAGCAAACTGAGTGAGCATCAGGCGCCCCTTCAGTGTAACAGGAACCACAGCATAGAGAGAAGTGTGTACATTGCAACAGGTACACATGTCGTAAATGTAGGAAGGATGGTCGTTGGGTGGGTGGGAATTGTTAACATTTGAATTTGATGATTGCATATACCATGGAACTGACCTCTCTGTACTATTCTTTCCTCTGCATGTCCTGGAGTACAAAAGAAACAGCAGCATACAACAACATGGGGACTGGCAAGATCAGGGCAAAAAAAAAACACGCGGTCACTGATTACAACCACAAGATGTTATGAGAATGAATATTAATAATATGAATAATGTTGCATCTGTACCACAATGTTTTCCGAAATGTAGTATACAGGTCATAAAATGAATAATTCCAAAAACCATATATACCGATGTCTCTGTTTTTTTGTCAATGCGGCTTTGACATCATGGACCATAAGGTGCATAATAATTCAGAGTAAGCAGGAACACTCAATAAAACTGAATAAAAAAAATCAATTGACAATGAGATAGGAATAAGGCAGATTCACCAGCGTTTGTGTGTTAGCTTTTATCCATCCAGATCAGAGAATTTCCAGTTCCATTGTCTCAAAACACCACTCACATCTACAGTTATTCCCAGTTTCAAATAAAAACTAACAGCGTCAGATCCTGGGAGCTTGGTAGTATGTATCGTGATCGTGACTGAGAGAGTAAAAGTGAAAAAAAAAATGCTAACTTTTACAAGTACTATAAATTTTCAGCGGCTGTTACAGACACAAATCAAATGTATGTGTTTATTGTATAATATTAACAATAAGATCAGCTCACTACTCAAAACAAAGTTGGCGATTCTTACTGCTGTGTCACAGAAACTGTTGTATCATCCTTAAACCTTTTGTGAAAGTGTTTATTTGATCTTTGGACTTCAAACTGTACACATTATATAGTTTATGTCTACATTTTGTCATTTATTACTAAAATAACTGTTTTAACAATGTGTTTACACAGATTATTGTAGAAACGGAACACACATGAAATGCATGTGTTCCAAATAATGATCTATTATTTCCACTCTAAAACTTCAGCACTTCACTCCCAGATAATGAAGGCTGGAACTGGGAGAACTTTGTGCCCATTCTGCATTGGTGGGGGGATGGAATAGTAGGCTGCTTGCTGCTTGTTTTGATCGGCACATTTACAAGACAAAAAATGCTGATGGAGAGGTGCAAAGGGATTTAAGGTGGGCTGGATTTACAAGTTTTTTCGTAGGCTTTGGTCATTCTAGTGTTAACTATTCAGATGTTTTGCACATAACATTTTTTTAAAGCAGTAGCTAACGGAGAGCTAAAAAATCCCAATATAAAATTGTTAGCTCCTTTAGACTGTGACGTGGAACAGTTCTTGACTTGATGATAAATTGTAATGTTAGAGAAATACAGTTAACCTATGTGAAGCAACAGAAGATGTAAACTGGTGTAGCAGTAGCTTGTACATGCACCTTGCTATTTGACTAACTTGTACTGGGGATCCATTTGCCATCATGAACAAATATCAGAAGAGCAGAAGAGGAAAATATACAAAATTAACAGGATGAAATGACCTCTTACTAATTAATGATAGCTGAACTCGCACAGAATGTTTCTTTATTTTTAAGATAGACAAGTCTGCAAATTTGCCATTGGCGTTGAAGGAGAAATTTTGAATATTTAAAATTATGGTGTGCTCTATTCAAGATATCACAATGAAAATTAAAATGTCCTGATAAATATCCTTGAAGGATAAGTGTGCCAAAAAAAAAATTGGTCCATTTGGAGACGTTATTTCATGTGGACAGGTATACAGACAGGTGTAGGCGCTTTTAATATTTTATGTGAACGTACCTAAAAATGGACATTTTGCTAAACTGGACTGCAATTGATGTGAAAAAAGTAATAAATGAGGCAAAATTATGTTTCCTTTTTAAGTTTGTCAGACTGAAAAATTATACTTGTGATAAAATAGTTGGGAATAAGGTTTACAAACATCAGAAGCTATAATATTATTTTCCTAACCACTTTTGTGATTTGGTATTATTTTAACTTTTGTATATAGTTTTAACACATTTCACTATGCAGTAAAGTATTTATGGAAGTGTATTATAAAACTGCCTTAGAATAGATTCAGTTGTAACAACAGAGAAATCCTGCATTGTTTTTTATGATGGTGGTTAACACCGCTGCCTAACAAACACAATGTCTTGTGCCTGGTTATTGTGTTGATTTTGCACATTCTCATCATGCTTTTGTGGAATTTCTCCAAGTTTACCTTCCACAATCCAAAATGTGGGTGTTAGGCCAGCGCTCCTTCAAGCTTCAAACCCACTATCACTATACCAGTGCCAAAGAATTCTGTCATCTCTTGCCTCACTGACTATCATCCTGTAGCCTTAACACCTCATCATTACAAAGTATATCAAGGGGGTGGTTTTTGACTTTAATTGAGTGAGTATATGAGTGGGCCCTGTGGTGCGTCATCCAATGCTGGCTCCTGCCTTGCATCTTATGAGGAATTGTTTTTGGAAGTATTGAGACTGCATAGTTTACGTAAACTCTTCCTGCAGTTGTTCTACTGGAAAATCTAATTTATCACTGGTTGATTTTAAGCACATGATGTTTTGGTATTAATTATAAAGTTATAAAAAAAAAACCATGGTTACAAAGCTTCAGGGTACACCTCACAGAGCTATGCTAATGGATTCATTCTTATTGACACAACAATAAATAATAAGCACAGCTGGCCTCACATCTTGAGTATTCAAACATGTAACATGTGGCTAACAGATTACAAAACTGGGAAAGAAACCTGAGTCATCAGGTCCAGTTTGGCAAGTGAAAGGTAAAACATTGCTATTTTATGATTTTCAGGCTTTTAAAATTCATCCAGGATCAGTGTTGTATAGTTTTAACTATTTAGGACCCCTGCTGCCAGAACAGACCCCTTGCAACATGGGGTTTGAAACTGCTGTGCTAATACTTATTTCATGCTGTTTCACTTTTCAGATGAAAATCGCAGAAGATGATTTGTGGATCAGGACCTATGGAAGACTCTATCAGAAGCTGTGTTCATCTACTGGAGATATCCCAATTGGACTTTATAGAACGGAGTCTCAAAATCTAGCTATATCTGAGGTAAACATTAATGACTATGAATTGTTACTTTGTTTTCACCCAACCCTTGATGTGAGAGAAGGGCCCAATTTTATTCTAGGTACAGATACATTTTGAAGAGCTGCTCTGTCAAATATTAAATTGTATTTATACAATTAACATATCAAAGTGTAACACATGAGCCTACACCTTTAGTAGTATTACCTAGAGTGCTGTACAGTTAATGCAAACATGAAAAAGTAAAGAATCTACATGCTTTAGTGTTGTGCTTATTTGGTAATGATAGTGAACGAGTAATCTTTGTTCGTCTTTGTCAACTAGTATAAGAAAGGAAGCAGATTTAAGTGATAGTGGTACGCAGACATACATTTACGAGCAGCAAATCCTGCTTGATTTCCAAAGAAACTGCGCCGGAATATCCAGTGAGGTGACAGAGACGCTCCGCTGCCTTTGCTTACTTCGGCAGCCTGAGAAGCTAAGCTGGCAGAAACGCCAGCGCAGCGATCAGAAGCAGAAACAAGGGAAACGCTGCGGTGTTAGCACGAGGCTAAAAACTAACCCCACCAGACCTAGGATACCATCCATTCTGCTCGCAAACATCCGATCACTAGACAACAAGCTGGATTACATAAAACTGCGGCAAAATGAGAGACTGTTGCATCTTTATTTTCCCTGAGACATGGCTCTAGGAAAACATTGCAGACTTGGCCATCCAGCTAGATGGACTGACCATCTTCAGAGCGGACAGAGACGCCTCTTTGTCCGGTAAGACCCCTTTGGGAGAATGTGTGTTTATGTGAACAGAGAATGCTGTATGAACGTTGCTGCAGTCACGTGACACTGTTCCTCACTGATAGAGGTTTTATCGGTAAGGTGCCGGCCTTTCTACCTGCCGAGGGAGTACAGCTGCGTGCTGGTGGTTGCCGTCTACCTCCCGCCTAGCGCAAATGCTAACCATACGCTAGCGGAACTCTACGCGATCATCAGAAAACTGCAAGCGACGCACCCCGAGGCATTTTTCATTAATGCTGGAGACTTCAATCATGCCAACTTGAAGTCAGCTCTTCCAAAATTCTTCCAGAATGTGAACTTTGCTACTGGAGGGGGAAGCTGTCTGGACAATGTTTACATGAGCGCTCCTGATGCCTACAAGGCCCTACCCTGCCCTCACCTCGGCTATTCAGACATATCAGCGTGTTTATGGTTCCTGCATACAAGTCCCTGCTAAATCGCACTAAACCAGCCCACAAGAACATCAGAGTGTGGCAGGTTGGTGCTGTTTCAGCTCTCCAAGACTGCTTCGAATTGACAGACTGGGAAATTTTCAGGGAGGCTGCTATGGATAGTGACTCCATCAACCTGGAGGAGTACACAGACTCTGTGACTGGCTACATCTCCAAATGCATAGAGGATGTTACTGTTACTAAGGATGTTACTACAAGAGCCAACCAAAAGCCCTGGATGATGAGAGAAGTGCAGAAGCTGCTCGAGATCAGAAAAGCAGCCATCAGATCTGGAGACAAGGCCACCCTGAGGGTGGCCAGAGCCATCCTGTCTCACGCTATAAGGAGAGTTAAGTGGGCATATGCGCAGAGGATTAACAAACACTTCAGCAGCACCAAACAAACAAGTTGCAATACACAATCCAGAAGTCACAATCCATAAACAGAAGCAGGAAGTCAGCAAAACCAAACTTAATAGTGAATCGCATACTTGAGGACACCAGTGGAAGTTAAAGGGAAAAGCATTTAGGACTGAAGCCAGGGAACACTTCTTTCCAAAGAGTTGTGAGAATCTCGACCAAACTACCAACACATGGAGTTGAATTAGAAATTTTAACAACCTTTAAGTTGTATTTGGATGAGATATAGGGACCGTTTAACTATTAGCTAAACAAAGGAGCCTGATGTACTTTATTGTCTCCTCTTCTTTTCCAACTTTTTATGTTCTTATAATTCTTATAACTGGCCTAAATAGCCCAAGGGAGAGCTCAGGAGTGGTGATGTCATGGTGGCCTCATCTCCTGGGACTCCAACCAGAAATTGCAAAGAATGGAGGCGCATTTAAAGTAACAGGACATAATTACAAACATAAGAGAAAATACATAAAAATATGAAAAATATAAAAAAAAAAATATTAAATCAAAAATGACAAAAACAATAATAATATACATGTGATGCAGGCATTTAATAACCTCTTGGGCACAGCCATCAGCAGTGTGTCTGTTTGTGGAGAGTGTCGACCTTGTTGAAAGGTTTACTTACCTCGGCAGTGACATTCATGTCTCTGGTGACTCTTCCTATGAAGTCAGCAAACGGATTGGGAGAGCATGGGGGGTCATGAGGTCACTGGAAAGGGGTATGTGGTGCTCCCGATATCTATGCAAAAGGATGAAGGTCCAAGTCTTTAGAGTCCTGGTGCTTCCTGTCCTGCTATATGGTTGTGAGACATGGACACTATCCAGTGACCTGAGACTAAGACTGGACTCCTTTGGCACTGTGTCTCTTTAGTGGGTATCATTGGTTTGACTTTGTGTCAAATAAGCGGTTTCTCATGGAGTCCCGAATGAGGCACATTACCTGCATTGTGAGGAAGCGTCAGTTGCAGCAATATGGCCATGTGGCGTGATTCCCCAAGGGTGATCTGGCTCACAGTATCCTCATTACTGGCTGTGGTAGATAGAGGGTCATTTCCGGAGAGTGGGACTGGACTGCATGTCTGCCTGGGGGGTTGCCAACCAGGATCCCTAGCTGTTGCGTCGTGTGGTGGATGTGGCAATGCACTGTACCAGTGCATGCTCCCCAACCTGACCTGACCTGACCTGACCTGATGAATAACAGCATCTACTGACAGATTTTGAACATCAAGTAATTCGTTAATAAAATTGATAAAATAAATAATTAATAAAATTAGTTTGTCATGTTTGGGTGATTGGAAATAGTAGAAAATATGTATTGTTTTGCTTCAAAGCCATTTTTGTTTGAGATTGCAAGCTGCTGTTTTGTACATTTTGTTGTGGTAATTGCTATGGGTATGGCACAGGCTCATGTTTTTTGTGTCATTAGGGGTCAAGGGTGTAAAGTTCAGCTTCATACACTTCCTGGTATCTGTGATTGGATAAAAACAGTGGTGGTGTTGGATTCTGGCAATTATTTTGTTTTTCTGTTTAATGAACTTGCTTATGATATTAAGCTCTTTGATTTTTGGTTAGCATTTTAACTCTTGATGACAGATCAGTTAGACTTTTGGTTATGAGTTTGGCTTAATTTTTGAACAAAATTATTTAAAGAGGCAACTAACCAATAATAATCAAAAAAGATGGAAATAACATAAAAACATGAAAGGTAGTAATACAAAGACAACAAAAACAACAATAAACACCTAGCCATATGTTAATACATGACACTCTTTAATAAAAATTCTCACTGTGTCATTTCAAGTCAGCACACCAGCTGCTCCTGCACTTGTAGGTTTGAGCTACAATTGTCAGTCCATGATGAGGCCCAGAAAGGCTGCCCTGGTGGTGGGCAAGTGTAGCTTCAAATTGTCAATCTAGCAGTTTAGGGGGCTGTCAATACCTTAATATTAGCTCCTCACTGTCCTGAACTGTGTCATCTAGGATTGTTTTACATCTGAACTTTAATTTAACATTTCTACCCTGAAGTAGCTTGCTATAGTAATAATCTATGCCCTAAAAGTGTCAAATGTAAACATTAAAGTCATACTTGTTTATACATTGAACTCACGTTTTTCCAGTAAATCCAACTTGACAACTGTCTGACATTTGATTATTTTCCTTTAATTTCTACACAGTCTTTTTTCATTCCTGTATACACACAAATTCCTAGCATCGGGATTGTGTTGTCAGATTAAACTTTGAAATGATAATCTGCAACAATAGTGGTATAATAGGCTAACACAGTCTGCCGGCACAATCCTTTTACTGAAATTTATCTTGGGAGGTGAAAAACTAATGCTATACCACTTAAAACCATTTGTCAAGCGTGAAAGAGTTAGTGTTGTGTTGTACTAGAATATTGTTGTTTTTTTCTTTTCTTTTGGGAATATATAGTAGCTGCTCAGTAAAATAATTGCTTCAGTCGCATGTTTTGTATTTAGGGGCTCTGAAACGATAACAGGGTTTATCACAAAACTGGAAGAAAGTGCAAAATGCTAGGCCTCACGTTTAGCAGCATGTTGCCATTAAACAATTTTAACTTCATTATTCTTTTTTTTTTTTTTCAAAATAGCCTTTCTTGTTTATGTCCGTTTACATTGAATGAGTGATTAGGACTTCTGTCTCTGAACTGCAGCAGCCCAGGTTTAATTAAGTATTTCACTAAATATTGTACCGTATGTATAATTTGTATGTGACAAGTCAAATTTGATTTGATTTTCATTACTATCTGCATTACCTGTTCAAGAATGGTAATAGAATACATTTAAAAATATTTGACATCTCTTGCTTTATGGGTACTGTCAGTGTTTGTCCTATAATAATAATAATAATTTTTTACATTTATATAGCGCTTTTCTCACTACTCAAAGTACTCTCCATGAAGGGAGGACCCGGGAAACAAACCCCCAATCTCCTGACAGCAAAGCAACAGCGCTACACATTTCTTTGGTATCCTCATGTGTCCTAACTTACCGTATATGCTCGCGGATAAGAGCTCCCGTGGATAAGTCGGGGCTTGATTTTACAGTATAATTTCCGGTATTTTATAATGTCCGTCGTATAAATCGAATGTGGAAAACTCACGCTATTAGTCCAAGAGATTATGATATGCTAACACCCACCTGAGAGAGTAACCACGGAGCACACTGCCTTTTTTTCTATGTATTGTGCCTAGGCGACCACACTGTAATACCCAAACTATTCCGAAGTGTCGTTTGCACTGTTTTGTGTTGTTCGTATCTCACACCCTCATACACCTTTATTGTAAGAGCATCCCTCATCTACGATGGATCATTCAATCAGAAGAAAATATGAAGCTGGTTTTAAATTAAAAGTCATTGAAGTGACGAAAGAAATTGGTAACTGCGCTGCTGCAACAAAATGTGATGTGTTGGAGAGACTGATGCGAGATTGGAGGAGGCAAGAAGATGAAAAAAAAATGTAAGTGTTGCATTTTTGAACAGGCGTATAAGTTGGGGTCTGATTTTATGATCGATTTTTCGGGTTTCAAGACCCGACTTATACGTAAGTATATACGGTATGTTGGCTGGCACTGCCTTCCTCAGTTACTTTCCCGTAAAGCCTTCTTCTCATATTCTGTCATTTTGAGGCACGTCACTTGCCTCCAATTTGCTATTTGACTACCCCCAAAGGTGGATGAGCCCCCATTACCCAGTGTGAAAACATCATTTTTATTTTCTTGTGAATACTTCTCTTGTTTAACAGCAATGCTCAGCGTTGATTCTATGCCTTTCCTCAGTATGCTTTTGTGTGTCAATGTCAGTTGCCTGGAGGTTCCTGGCTCAGTCTCGTTTGCCTGAGCAACCAAAGTGGAACTGACCAATCAGATTGCTTGGAGAGTCCAGACACACACAGACTAGCATTTTATTATATAATAAATGTCCCTGGAGTTTGCATATTATCTCGATGTTAGTTTTTGTTCTGTTTAGGTGCTTTGGTTTTCCTCTCATATCCTCAACTTTAGTGTGTTAGTCTGACTGATTAGTCTAAATTATTCCTTTATGACTGGCTGAATTTAATGGTGCCCTGTCCTTGGTTAGCTCCTGATTTTAGACAAGAATGGGTCCCGTGTGGCCCTAAAATTTAATTAAATGTTGTGAATCACCAGGTGGCGTACTGCTCCCCAAACCCTGACACAGACAGGCTGAGACACAAGTCTTTCCCAAAAGCACACATCTATTTTAGTAGGCAAGCATTTTTCTTTTGCTCCCCACTACACATCCATCCATCCATCCATTTTCCAACCCGCTGAATCCGAACACAGGGTCACGGGGGTCTGCTGGAGCCAATCCCAGCCAACACAGGGCACAAGGCAGGAACCAATCCCGGGCAGGGTGCCAACCCACCGCAGGACACACACAAACACACCCACACACCAAGCACACACTAAGGCCAATTTAGAATCACCAATCCACCTAACCTGCATGTCTTTGGACTGTGGGAGGAAACCGGAGCGCCCGGAGGAAACCCACGCAGACACGGGGAGAACATGCAAACTCCATGCAGGGAGGACCTGGGAAGTGAACCCAGGTCCCCAGGTCTCCCAACTGCGAGGCAGCAGCGCTACCCACTGCGCCACCATGCCGCCCCCCACTACACAGTACAGTAAAAAAGCACCAAAGTATTCACAGTCCTTTCTTCTTTCTCTCTCTTCCTCTGTCACATCCACTCCTCCTCACAAGCTTTGTCCTCCATCTCCCAACTCTGGCTCTCTGACTGGTGGTGAGGCGGCTCCTATTATTGCCCACCCGGAAGTAGTCCAGGTGTTTCTCGACCTTCTCCCGGCTGCACTTCTGGGTGTGGCGGAAGTGGTTCCTCCAAGGATTCAGCTATACCTGCAGCACCCCCTGGTGGTGCCCACAGAGCCCAATAGGGCTGCTCCAAACTACAACTCCCAACATGTCCTGCAGGGATCTGTGGTGCTGTAGCAACCCAGGGGGGCTGCCCTCTAGTGTCTTGGGTGACTCCAAAATGGCCGCTGGAGTCCCTGCTGGGTAATGACCCTGGCCATTCATCACAGTGTGTACAGTCAACAGAGGGATACAATAAAGTTAATACTGTGTAAACAACAAAAATAAATCAATAAGACACTGAGAGTATATTTACATTTTTGTCAAAGGCTTATACTATAACTGGATCAATAAAGGCTGCTGTGTATGTCTTAAAGAAATATTTTTTAATTTACAGTTCTACTGAATAGTGTGGAGAGCTGATAATAAGGATGCTAAATACATTACCTGATGACTTTTAGAGAGATGGGTTCTGTTTTATGCTTGGTACTTCCTGGGATGAGCTCTGCCCTACCATGACACCATAAATGGATTAAATGGGTGTTAAAATAAACCGAAATTCTTATCAGATAAAGGGGATTGTCAGAGAAGGACTGGAACAGAAAATTTCTCTATATGCAGATGATATGGTCTTATATATATCGGACCCAGAAAACACTGTCCCTGTTGTTTTAACAGCACTAACAGAATTTCAAAAGATATCTGGTCTTAGAATTAATCTGAATAAAAGTATACTCTTTCCAGTGAATTCACAAGCATATAATATTGGATTAGACACCCTACCTTTTACCATAGCAGATCAGTTTAAATACCTAGGGGTAAATATCACAAGTAAACATAAAGCTCTTTATCAACAAAATTTTGGCGTCTGTATGGAAAAAATTAAGCAAGACTTGCATAGATGGTCAACCCTTCATCTCACTCTAGCCGGAAGAATTAACATTGTTAAGATGAATATCCTTCCTAAACTTCTCTTTTTATTTCAAAACATTTCAATATATATCAATAAATCGTTTTTTAAACAGTTAGATTCAATAATAACCTCATTCATTTGGAACTCAAAACACCCACGTATCCGAAGAGCGACCCTACAAAGACCTCAGGCAGAAGGTGGCATGGCTTTACCTAATTTTCAGTTTTATTACTGGGCAGCAAACATACAAGCCATAAAAACCTGGACACAAATAAATGAACATACACAGGCTTGGTCTGCAATAGAAGTAAAATCCTGTAGTACTTCTTTATATTCCCTGCTCTGCTCTCCAATAAATGAAAGTTATCGCAAATATACTAATAACCCAATTGTGCTTTACTCACTCAGAATATGGAACCAAATTAGGAAGCATTTTAAGATGGAAAATCTTTTATCAGTGGCACCTCTGCAAGAGAACCACCTCTTTCAACCTTCGCAAGTATATCCAGTTTTTAATACCTGGAAAAGTTTTGGGATTAAAATGCTCAGAGATCTTTATATAGACAACATATTTACATCTTTTGAACAATTACGTTCAAAATTTAACCTCCCAGCTACACATTTCTTTTACTATCTTCAAATTAGAAATTTTGTTAAACAGAAATTGCCCAATTTCCCCCACCTTGCACCCTCCACAATGCTGGAAAAAATACTGCTCAATTCCGAGGAAACAAACACTATTTCCGCAATATATAAAATCTTATTAGATTCCCTACCTTTCAAAGACCCAAGAGGACATTGGGAAGAAGATCTCTTAATTAATATATCAGAAAAGGAGTGGAAGGTAGCAAAGCAGAGAATTCACTCGAGTTCTATATGCGCAAAGCATAGAATTATTCAACTAAAAATTATATATCGAGCTCATCTGTCTCGCTTAAAACTGTCCAAAATGTTTCCAGGCCAGGATCCAACCTGCGAGCGCTGCAACCAAGCTCCTGCCTCACTGGGTCACATGTTCTGGGCCTGCACCAAACTAACATCATTTTGGACAAAAATTTTTAAGTGCCTCTCAGACAGCCTTAGTATCACAATCCCTCCTAACCCACTAACAGCTGTGTTTGGTGTCCTTCCAGATGGACTTGAATTGGAGAAGGACAAGCAAACAGTGATTGCATTCACCACACTTTTGGCACGCAGACTTATTTTGTTAAATTGGAAGAATCCTAATTCTCCTCTTATAAGTCAGTGGGAAACTGATGTTTTATATTATTTGAAATTGGAAAAAATCAAATTTTCAGTTAGAGGATCTGTACAAAATTTTTTCAAAACATGGCAGGATTTAATCAATATTATTTTAGAATAAGAGAATTAACTATTATTGCATTTAACTCCCTTCTCCATCTCTTATTTATATAGATATTTACTTCTCCCCTTCTTTTGTCTAATGTTGCCTTATTAAAAAGCTTAAAGCAATTTTCCTTTAGCTAAGCTCTCCTTCTCAGGGGTGGGGTTTGATTTGTCTTCAAATTTGTTGGGTTATAAATTGATCTGTTTATATGGAATGATTACAATGAAAATTAATAAAATAAAAATATAAAAAAAAAAACAAAAAACATGGTGGTGCCTTGCAACAAGGAGGCTGGTGTTCATGTGGCATTTAAATGTTCTCCCTCTGTTTGTATGGATTTCCTCTGGATGCTCTCTTGTCCTCCCAAAGGACATGCAGGTTAAGTGGATTAGTGATGATAATTTCACCCCTAGCCAATGTGTGTTTGTGTTCATTCTGCAATGGACTGGCACCCATTACAAGGATTGTCCCTGCCCTGGGCCCTATGCATACTGGGATAGGCTGCGGCTTCCCTGCAACACTGCTCAGGATATAGTGGGCTTGGAAAATAAATGGATAAAACAGTTTTAAAAATAAGAATACATAACTAAAGTGAATATTTAATTCCTCTGCATTGTTATTTTACATTTTTAATCATTCCGTTTTACTGTTTGGTTCTTGCCCATGCTCCTCTCATTTACAAACACTATGAGAGCAATGGAATAATTTTTATGTGCTTTTAAGGCAGTGATGTATACCATGCAATAATTGTGTTGCTATATTTCAAGCTCAAATTTATGTTACATCTATTTTCAGGTGTATAAAGTTACCTATGCCTGAATAACATAATTCTGAAGGTCTAAAATGTATTTCCCCTGTGGAGACTTTAAAGCCTTATCATACTTGGAAAGGAGACGATTGATAGAAGTCAATAATCCGATGCTCTCTTCCCTTTTAAAGTGAAATACTTTGCCTTTCTCAAGAGTAACAGTATCTCATACGCTATCATGTCACTTTGTCATCCGCTTTTCATGATGAAGGCTGAGGTGGTAAAAGGCTCTGCAGGGAAGATCAGACCTTCTTATCCTTAGTGTATTCTGGGGTGCTTCCTGGCACGTCCAGGCCAACTGATAGGCATAATTCCTCAAATGTGTCCTGAGGTCGTTCCCGACTGTGCTTTCACCACTCCAAAGGCTCATGTTTGGGGTTAGGAATAGTTCCAGTCAGTGATGGGAATGTACAGGGCAGGCTTAGGATTAGACTTGGAAAAGAGAAAGTAAAAAAACATAACAATCTCAAACCCACCTGACTGAAATCATGCGTGTGGAGGTCAGGCACAACTCTGGCAGCATCAGAGACACCCCTAGACAGGACAGCAGTCACTTACTGGGCTCATTCACAGACAATAGGAGAGCTTAGATTTTCAAATTAAGATAATATGCACATCAGTGTCAAGTGGGAGGAATAGCAGGTCCTTACGGGCCCAGAGAGAAAACATGCAGGCACTGCAGAAACAGTTAACAGGGCATTAATCCAGAATGCTCCATGATCCATGATGTAGCTGTACTATCCACCATAATAATAATAATAATAATACATTTCATTTATGTAGTGCCTTTCAAAGCATTCCACTGTACTACCTTTGAGAGTAATATTAAAAAAACATTTCATTTCATATACATTTATACAGTATAAAGACTCCAGCAGCAGTAACCATGAACTGTATTAAGTGGGTTATTTTAATTATAGTAATTGTTTTGTAAACTAAGCTTTAGTGATAATGCTGTTAAATTATACCTTTATTTTCGATATTAATATTTCTCTGAGTCTGGTATAAAACCTACACATACATACTACAAAAACCTAAATGTTCTACACCTACTTAAATTGTGTATTGTACTAAAAAAAAGAATTACTGTTACCACAAAATTTTAAAAAATCTTTCCTCAATACAAATAGTTACTACATATGAGTTCAATGAAAATTAGATATTTACTTGTATTAAAAACTCTCAGACAGTTAAATTACCGTATATACTCACGTATAAGTCGGGTCTTGAAACAAGAAAAATCTATCATAAAATCGGACCCCGATTTATATGCCCATTCAAAAATGCGACACTTAATTTTTTTTTTTTTACATCTTCTTGCCTCCTCCAATCTCCCACCAGTTTCTCAGAAACATCGAATTTTGTTGCAGCAACGCAGTTACCAATTTATTTTGCCACTTCAATGACTTTTAATTTAAAACCAGCTTCATATTTTCTTCTGATCGAACAGCTCCATCGTAGATGAGGGATGCTCTTACGATAAAGGTGTATGAGGGTGTGACATACAAAAAACACAAATCAGTGCAAATGCCTCTTCAGAATAGGTTGGGTATTACCGTGTGGTCACGTAGGCATATCATAATCACGTTAGTATATCATAATCTCTTGGACCAATAGTGTGAGTTTTCCACATTTGACTTATACGACCGACATTATAAAATACCAGAAATTATATGGTAATTCAAGCTGTATAAGCCCCGACTTATCCACGTGACAACTTAAACGCAAGGTAGCATGGTGGTGCAAGGGTTACCACTGCTGCCTCACAGCACCAAGAGCCTGGGATTGATTTGATTCTGGCTGTTGCCCATACTGCTGGAATAGGTTTCACCTCTAAGTAATCCTGCATTTGAAATTGAGGGCTTTAAGAAGATGGATAAACAAGCACAACTATAGTAAGTCAGTTGTAACTGTATCTGCATAGATAGATAGATTTGTACACCAGTTTTTGCTAAAGAATGATAGTCACTGTACAAAGGTGCTACATAAAATAAAGTTTTTTATCTTTTATTCTGCTTAACTGTATACATACAATATATGTGGCCCTGCAGGCCCATTTCCTCCATGACCTTGCTGGCTGGAGTTGTTTTATTGTGAAAGTGTCCAATTTAGGCACTTTAGCCTCCAAGGTTATTTTTTGTTGGTGGAAAAGATAATACTGGAAATGCTGAAATACTGTTCCTTAACCTCCTAACCTTGTATCACATGTAATCCCCTTAATACTTACTGTATCTCTGGAATCCTTAACAAGGGAAGGCTGCAGACCAATTGTGTTCTCAGTTTTCCACCCCTGCAAGGATTTACATTTAAATTTATATTTATTTGCTTAGTCAATGTTTTTTATCCAACGTGACTTATAAAAGTGGTCAATATACTCGAGTACTCATCAGTCTGGGGGACTGTATGGGAACACGTGTTTCAGGAGAAGGTTACAACACTGATCACCTTAAAACAGAATGCAAGAGTGTGGCATTTCCTAGGTTACAATAACTATCAGTTAGACAGAAATTCACCAAACAAGTGAATCTTCAAATGCTTCTTAAGTACATTCTGGCTGTCAGGATTTTGAATGCAGGTGGGCAGCTCATTCCACCAGCCAGGAGCTACACGTGGGTGCTGTACCTGTCTGAGGTGGAAAAGTGAGAGCTGAGTCTAAAGACAAAACTCTCAGTTTACCAGTCAATCAACATCCCTGTCTGCACCTATAGGCATGAGCTGTGGGTAATGAATGAAAGCATGAGATTATTAGTACAGGAATGAAGCTTCTTCACAGGGTGGCTTGGTTGACTTTCCTTGTTAAGGTAAGAAGTTCAGCATTTCGGGAGAGCCTGAGAACAGAGTTGCTACTTCTTCAGATTCAGACGAGCTGGTTGAGGTAGTTTGGGAATGTACGTACCCCTAGAGCCACTCCATGCATGTCCTAATGGGTAGAGGCTCTGCAGCCGAACCAGGAAATGCTGGAGAAATTATATCTCCCAGCTGGTTGGCTTGGGAACATCTCTGAATTACCCTGGAAGTGCTGGAATCTGTAGATGCACCATGGAGCACAGGCAAGATCAGAATAACAAAGCAAGTTCAAATGACAACTCATGTTCAAATTGCATAGAATTTTCAAATAGTGATGTTTTCATGTATGAATGTGTGTGTGCATGCGCCAGAGAGGCTGAGACAGATTTGATCTTATTCAAGTGGTTAATGGAATATAAAAGAAATACTTTTGCAAAAGTATAACAAAACAAGTGTGCTTTTATTCAAGAATAAAACTGAATGACAAAAAATTCAAGTGACAACAAGATGACAAGAAGACGTGATTCACCAGCGTTTGTGTGTCTGCTTATATCTCTTCAGTGATATCTTTTACATGTAGCAAAACTTTACACCAGCTGCTACAGACTGAAATCAAAGGCTTCTTCTTTTTGGGCGCATACACCTTCAGCATGGCACTGCCAGGTCTAAAAACTAGTGAATTGCTTGTGTACTGAAGTCACTTTAGCTGCAGGTGGAAATCCCATTTTACTTATGGTGCCAAGCAGAGTTGTGTTGTGGTGCAGCAGTTTATTAGCCAGTGAAAGCGCTGTGAGGAAGCTGTCTGTTGTTATGGTTCTGCCTTTGTTCAGAAATGGCCCCATAAGCTTTATGACCACAGTCACGGAAAGTCTTTGCCGTGGGTTGTAACTCAAAACAAAGTTCTCAACAAAACGTTGCCAGATGTCCAAGATTGCAGCAATCCTGTTGTTTTTCACACGTTCTGCACGTGTGTCTTTGTTGTCAAAGTGCAAATGGCGCAAAATAGCTTGATATCGGTCACGGGATATCGTATCTTTGATTGCCGGTACAACAAATAGTTCTGAGCAGGCATCAACCAGAGCAGCAACTGTGGTCATCGCTGCTCTTGTGAAAAGAATGGAGATAAATGCCATTAACTCAGAGAGGGAGAGGCAAGTTCGTTGTACCACGTGAACGTCACTGACAGAATAAAACTGAATAATAAAAAGTCAAGCACCAACTTTTACAAGTGCCCAAAAATTACACCTAGTGTTACAGACTCAAATCAAATGTATGTTTTTATTATATTATAGTAATAATAATAATAATAATAATAAAAGCAGCTCTCTACTCAAAACGTGGAACACCCTGCCTCGAACCCGGAACCTTTGGGTTATAAGGCAGCAGTTCTTACCTCTACACCATTCAAGAATACATATCAACTTTCTGTCAATTGACATTTGAGCTTGGGTTTGTAACTCATTGACAGCAACATGAAACTCGAATGATTTTTTTTTTCTTTGGTTATATTCTTGAATAAAAGTGCACGTGTTTATTTGATATTTGGACTAAAGTCTTCACACATTATACACTTCACATCATTATTAGTATAACATGGGAAATGTTTCTGTTTTAACAATGTGTTCAGCAGTTCCTGCCATCCTACACTCACACCGATCTTTGTAGACATGGAATACGCATGAAATGTATGTATTCCAAATGATGATATATTATTTACCCTCTACAACTCCAGGCACCGTACTCCCAGATAAAGAGACCTGAGCTCTGAGAAGTTTGCAATGGACTCAGCTCTGTTGGTAGGGAGTTGTGGGATAGCAGGCTGCTTGTGCTGATCAAAGATGGTGATGGAGAGGAGCGAAGGAATTTAAGGTGGCCCGGGATTACGAGTTTTTTCGTAGGCTTCAGGGATTCTAATGTTAATGCACTTTGAGCTTCATATCTTGTATGAACATGTGCTGTAGAAATAATTAGATTAGATTAGATAAACTTTATTAATTCCATGGGGAAATTCATTTGCATACATCATCAGAGACATATAAAACAAGAATACACACTCACTGGACAAATAATACATCCAATCAATCAAAAAATAAATAAAAGTAAACTTAATAAGTACAGGGATCTCTTGATTAGTGTGGCTAATTAATCCTTGATGTACACCACATATATCAAAACCGCATTAATCAAAGTTATGAATTAATGGGAATAATTACAATGAATCCTGGAAAATACAAAAAATGTAAACATCATTTATTTTTTAAGGTGACACATATCTATATTAAATTGCACGGTCATTTAAACATTAAGGCATTTCGTTAAGAAAAATCAAAGTAGGTTGAACATTTATTTTTTACATAAAAATGTATCTAAGGTCAATTGAACAGTGGTAGCTTTTTATTAAAATGTTATTAAAATCTTAAACTTAAGTCACAATACATGCAATGTCATTTTTTTAAATACTATCACTTCATTTTTTCAAGTATCCATGCTCTGCTGCTCTTCTATTGTTTAACTGAATATACTGTGACATTGCCAATAAAGTATTGTCTTTTATGACTTTGACAAAATAGCTGAAGTTCAGTAGCTTATGCCTTACATTCATCTTAGCTCTTGAAATTCACATTCCCTGAGTATAGCCTGCATTCACATTCCAGTTGTCTCCATGAGGCATATATGAAAGGTCAGGGTTTTGGTTGACCTTTGCCAGCTCAGACTTCTCTGACAATATGTCCATAAAAAATTACTAGTGACACATCAGCTGTAATGAGAACCACTGAAAAATGGTTAATGAGTTTAAATCTTAAAGCTTAGCCATAGACTCTGTAAAAATGAAAATACACCAGATGCAAATAAGTACTTTAATGGATAAATATTGCATACTATATTTTGATATTATCATTTCAAAACTGGGTAAGACATAGACACGTTCAGAATAATATAAGCATTTGTCCTTGGAGCCAATACAGTTAGTATTTAGTATAAGAACTTCTGCTAAGATAAGTTATCAACAGTTCCGATTTGTTTATTATCACATGAAGGACTGAGTTGATTGAATGACTGGTCTGTTTCTTTGTGCCTTATGTAAGCGCTTACAGTTCCATTTTAGGCTAACAGGGAGATCAGCTCATCCATGCTGAAATGAGAATGAGGTGATCTATTTCAATCAACACCTGCCAAACAGAGCCAGGTATTTTGTCATCTCTGACGGATATAAGATATAGACTACCTCTGGAACAGCCCTGGGAGACGTGCAGACTGATAGCAAAGCGTGGTGAATTTCATTGGTTGACATTGGCCAAATGGTTTGGTTAATAAGAAACTACTGATTTGCAACCAAGTACAAAGGACTCTCTGACAGTCAAAAACTAATGCACATTTAGAAAAAATCACAAGAATTGCAGAGTGTGTTACAATTCATTTACTTTACCTGAGACAGACTGAAACAAAGTTCAACAGAGCTCTGTTTCATTATTATTTGATATGCACATTATTGCACTCAGTCTAATGGAATCCAGTTTACGCATTTGAAAGAAACTGTGCACAAATTTACATTGATTTATTTTACCTAATGTGTAATAGAAATTGTTTTTATAACATGTCATATTTTGATTTGTGAAGAAACAGAATGTGTTTTAAAGTAGCGTAACACTTTTGATTAGATTGTAGATTTTGAGCAGGAGCTGCCTCCTTTGTATTTCTTAGTGATTGTGATGATATTGGAGGTGGCAGCACTATTTATTGTATGTTTAGCAGGGGGTGCTACCAGTACAGACTTGGGTCAGCAAAGACCCTCTTCCTGTTAATATTGGTGTTCCATTGGCCAGTGGTGCAGGGGTGGGGAATTTTGTTTTAGGTTGCCAGTTTCTATGGACTTCTGTGCTATGATCTGGAGTCTTAAACAAGGCAATAAGGTGGTGCCTCCAAATACCTTACAAAAGTCTTTACTGGCCAGGCTAATTCTCTTTTGCCTGCTTGAAAAATGGAATGGAATGGAAGAAGGTGTCTCAGCTGTTCACAAGACCAACTGCATCAAAACCCATCATACAGTGCATCCAGAAAGTATTCACAGCGCATCACTTTTTCCACCTTTTGTTATGTTACAGCCTTATTCCAAAATGGATTAAATTCATTTTTTTCCTCAGAATTCTGCACACAATACCCCATAATGACAATGTGAAAAAAGTTTGAGGTTTTTGCAAATTTATTAAAAATAAAAAAACTGAGAAATCACATGTACATATAAGTATTCACAGCCTTTGCTCAGTACTTTGTCGATGCACCTTTGGTAGCAATTACAGCCTCAAGTCTTTTTGAATATGATGCCACAAGCTTGGCACACCTATCCTTGGCCAGTTTCACCCATTCCTCTTTGCAGCACCTCTCAAGCTCCAATCTTTGTCTCATCAGACCAGAGAATTTTCTTTCTCATGGTCTGAGAGTCCTTCAGGTGCCTTTTGGCAAATTCCAGGCGGGCTGTCATGTGCCTTTTACTAAGGAGTGGCTTCCGTCTGGCCACTCTACCATACAGGCCTGATTGGTGGATTGCTGCAGAGATGGTTGTCCTTCTGGAAGGTTCTCCTCTCTCCACAGAGGACCTCTGGAGCTCTGACAGAGTGACCATCGGGTTCTTAGTCACCTCCCTGACTAAGGCCCTTCTCCCCCGATCGCTCAGTTTAGATGGCCGGCCAACTCTAAGAAGAGTCCTGGTGGTTTCAAACTTCTTCCACTTACAGATGATGGAGGCCACTGTGCTCATTGGGACCTTCAAAGCAGCAGAAATTTTTCTGTAACCTTCCCCAGATATGTGCCTCGAGACAATCCTGTCTCGGAGGTCTACAGACAATTCCTTTGACTTCATTCTTGGTTTGTTCTCTGACATGAACTGTCAACTGTGGGACCTTATATAGACAGGTGTGTGCCTTTCCAAATCATGTCCAATCAACTGAATTTACCACAGGTGGACTCCAACTAAGCTGCAGAAACATCTCAAGGATGATCAGGGGAAACAGGATGCACCTGAGCTCAATTTCGAGCTTCACGGCAAAGGCTGTGAATACTTATGTACATGTGCTTTCTCAATTTTTTTGTTTTTAATAAATTTGCAAAAACCTCAAGTAAACTTTTTCACGTTGTCATTATGGGGTGTTGTGTGTAGAATTCTGAGGAAAAAAATGAATTTAATCCATTTTGGAATAAGGCTGTAACATAACAAAATGTGGAAAAAGTGATGCGCTGTGAATACTTTCCGGATGCACTGTATGAGTCATGAAATCTACAAGGTTTGATTTAGGAATAATTATGTTAGGTAGAATACCCAGTGAGGGCTGGGCAGACTATTGGCCTTGAAACCCGTGCTGATTTTATTTTTTTTTCTGTAGCCTAACTGGAGTTTTTTTTGTGTGTGTGTGTTTTTTCTGTCCACTCGGCCATCTGACCTTGTTGTGTTGTTATTTATTCTTTAATGTTATTGCTTATTTTTAATTGTTTTCTCTTCTTGTAACTTTATTCTTGTCATCTTGTACAGCACCTTGGGCTACATTGCTGTATGAAAATCTGCTATATAATTAAACGATGTTGTTGTTGGAAAAGGCCTCAACCTAGTGGGCTTAACCCCAGCTCCAGTGGCCTGCCTCAGGCTTTGTGGATCCAAAAGGGATTTATACCTCAAAAAATAAACTTAGATGTCTCAATCATCTTTTGAAAAGAGTAAGATATATCTCCATGTCCTGGCTAAATTACCCATCACAGCTTCGTCCATTCTGCAACACCACTAATTAGTTCTATCTCTAACTGGTTATCTCTCTTACACTAAACCACCTTATTGCTGATGTGTAGTGAGAGTACTTGTGCAGAATGGCCACCCTCACATGATCCAGATTGGGGCTACACATTGGTGTGGTGGTTAAAGTGGCTTCTCCCTCTCTATATATAGCACTTTGAGTAGTGAGAAAAGCTCTATATGAATGCAATTTCATTATTATTATGATTAATTATACAAATAAATACCCACACGAGGAGAGGATAAATGAAGATTAAAGATTTATTTGCAAAAATAGCAAAATAACGAAAATGGCTCAGCACAACAAAAAGAGGTAAGCAGTCACCTAAAGTGGCAATTCCCAGAAAGCAAGTCCCATTATGAAAGCTAACAGAGTAATCCAAGAACAGAGCAGAAAAAAAAACACTAGTAAACTCAGACAGAAAAAGCTACACTCACAATACTCCTCAATGAACAAATCATCACCTGCTCCAGAACTGTCTCAGCTCACTCATATAGCCAGAGTGATGGTTCAGGAGCAGTGGCGTCCAAATGGCCCCGCCTCCTGAGGCTCCACCCACAAACCACACTTAGCAGCAGAACATCTGAAGATGCATAACATAATAGAAAATCCATAAAAGTACAGTGATCCCCTGCTATATTGCAGTTCAGCTATCGCGCCCCCGCTATATCGCGGATTTATTATTATTATTAGGGGGCTCTGCCCCCTGCTCGCTTCTCTCGTCCATCCACGGGTTTTGTTTTACTGGATAAACAATTTAAAGAGATTGTTATTTTCATGGGAATTGTTACATATGCATTATTTTCAGTTTTACTTTAAAACTTTTGTAAAAACAATATTTGTCCTTTATTTCCGACCCTGGCCATGGTTAAATCTCTTTCTCGCGGTACTTATAACACTGCTCGCATTGTGAAGGGGGGGTCTGAACGCACTCTAAAGAGATGTGATCGGTTCACCTGCTGTCTTGCTGCTGCTAACCAGCTGCGTGATCTTCATGTCGCACTTTGCATCAATCATTTAAAAGCCTGTACAGCAGCTGTCCTTTTGCCACTTCGCATCTCTGCCGCTAGCATTCTGAAGGGGGGCAGGGAGGGTATGAAGGCTGAATACACGCTAAGGAGATGCGCTCAGATCATCTGCTGGCTTGCTGCTGCTGGTGAGCTACATGTTCTGCTTGTTATTGTTTTAAGAGCTGGGAGCACCTCAAGTGTGTCTTCCAAAAGCATTCCAACAACTGCGAGGTTAGATGTTCATGAACTTGTTTTAAATTGTTTGTAAATAGGGCGTGACGTGCACAAGTCACCGTCTCATGGGTTTTGCTTCCTAAGGTTGTAATGTCTAGTCTCGCGTGTCATCAAAGTGTCTCTCCGAGATGATCACGTCTCGATTGCTTCGCTCAACCCCCCCGGAGGTGCGCTATGCTCCTGCCACTTCGCGTCTCTCCTGCTCATGTTGTGAAGGAGGGGGGTGAACACACACTACGGAAAAGCAGACAGATCAGCTTCTGGCTTTGTGCTGCTTCTGCCAAGGTGCATGTTCTGCTTGTCGCTCTGTGCGTCCAACATGTAAAAGCAGCTGTCCTTCTGTCTCACTGCCTTGTCTCGCGGGACGTTAAAATGTCTCTTGCAGGACGTCATATTGTCTTCCGAGATGATCAGGTCTCATCTCCCTGATCTCCCTACCAAGATTTTTTTTTATAATAGAGAGATGTTACTCATATCCTTAGCCCGACATCCACATATCATATGTGTTTACAAAGTGTGTTTTAATAACTTTACATGTGTTTAAAGCATGTGGGAGGGTTATTTTAAGGCTTAAACTATAAAAAAAGTTTATTTATATGGTCTTTCTGTATCATGGATTTTCACTTATCGCTGATGCGTCTGGAACGTAACTTCCGCAATAGGCGGAGGATCACTGTATACCACATAAGAATTCAAAAACAATAAAAAAATAACATTCATAACACACCCATTTCTGACATTCTGCCTTTCCTGACTTCACTACTATTTGTTTTGCATTTCCCAGTTCTTTTAATTTCTTACAATAATCCCCACCTGACATATTTCTTATTGAGTCTTCATTCCCTGCCTGTAAAAAGTGGTGCACAGCACTGTTAGATTATCCAAGTTCTGGATAATTTCTAAAAACAAAGAACGTTACCAAAAGTTTGGGGAAAGAGTTGGGTTTTTTTGTTTGTTTAGCTTCACCTACCATTTTGTGTTTTGTCTGTTGGTTTTGGTTTGCTTTGATTGGTTTCCTGACTCCAACCTATTAATAGAAAACACATTTTCCAGAATTGTGTACCACCTCCATTTACCAGTCACTTTTTGGCTATACTGTTCATAATACACAGAAAAGACTTGAATTTGAAAAGTAAGAGAAATAATATTTCCAAACCCACTTTTTTTGAGTTCAGGCATGTAAGGACATTGCCTAGCCCTGCAGCATAAAGGAAGAAACCAACCTTGGACAAAAAACAGTTCATTGCTGAGCCCACTTACCCACATAGGGACAACTTAGATTTGTTAATTAGGCTAACATCATTTTAAAATACAAGGAAAACAAGATCTATATAGAAATGTTTGTCTGGCATTTTAATGATCTAAACAAAAAAAAAACTTGGTAGATACTACAGCTTCACAGAATGAGTGACCAGACAGGAAATATCCCCTAATGCCTTGGTTGGACAAGTAGCTGAATAGGGCATGAGAGCTGTTGCTCTCAGAAACAAGACAGTTGCCCCTCAATGCTAGATGGCAGAGTAGGGAAAGAAAAAGATAATCAAACTAGACTATATTGTTCCTTTGAACTACTACTCAGTCCAGAGTTCCTTGTGTTTGACCCTAAAAAGCAAACTTTTATTATTCCCTGTGTTAAAAACAAATGTAAACCAAAGCAATTGACATGAAGCAAAAACACTTTTTGGAGAAGCTGCCTGTCCTCCAGACAAAGCATTAACAACTATGTTGTTTTTGCCTTGTGGATACATAGTAGTGATGGCTAAAACATATTAACACACTGCCACAATGTGCCATGAAGACTTCCACAATATTTGACACTGCAAACACCAAAATAAACAATAATGAAAATCATACAATTAGTCCAAACACACAAAGTACATAGATAAAATGGTGGAAACAGTGCAGTAACATCTCAGCACGTTTTTTCAAATGGTCTATTATGGTATCAAATTGTCAGACCCTGACAGTTTGTTGACTTTGTGGACTGAGGGTGGAGTTTCCTTGATGGTGTTGTTCTCAAAGCTAAGGATTCTCATTTGGATGATCCTGTTCAATTTACTTTCACCAAACAGTCCATTATGCTGTTTGGGGAGTTCAAAAGTATACCCAGAAAAGATATGTTTAGAATTACACATATTCAAATGTCTTTAAGAAAATAAAAACGAATTACTCTGGTCTATATGGAAATCTGTTCAAGGAATGTTAAAAAGGTCTATGACTTTTGACAAAGTTTTAAATTTGTACTGCGTATTTGAAATTGACCGATAAGCCTATGTGGTAGATAATGAAGCCTTGACACCCAAAGAGGTTTGGGGCAGCCTCCCATATACTTGAGTATTGGCTGCAAAATTCAAAAAAGGGTTGAGAAAATGGTCTTTACAGATAAGAGTCCAAAACAGAACTGCCCAGGTTAGTGAACATGGTGGATATATAGTGGAATGGCAGGAAGATGAGGGATCTTGGGTCCGGAACTGGAAATGAGTTCATCGGGCTGCGACTTCTTAGAATGTGGAACTGGAAGTGACATCTTCTGGGGCAGAACCAAGCAGAATTTCCCTCATTTGGACTGTGGGGAGGTAAGAGAAAGGATTAATGCACTCTGCCACCCCTGGTTTGAGGGGAATTACCTTCTGTTGAGCCCTTTAATCTGGCTTCCATGCACACGTGTGTCACCTGGTAATGTGGCCACCACCACTACCTCACAGACTGCATAATCCTCCATACTGCTTTTGCAAATAATAAATGTAAATAAATAAATTGTGAAGTGCATTAGGATCTGATTACTGTTGGTAGGCAATTTAAAAAATAAAGATCGTTTGATCCTGTTGTGGTAAAATGCAATAATTTGCCAGAATGAAAGAAAAAGAAACTCTAGCAAGCTCTTAAAATGCATCTTACCGCTGTCACAGCCAATGCAGGTCGTATACCTTTCACGAATCACTGTCCATTTTTCACAGAACAGACACTTCATATTATTTTACCATTTCATTTTGAATCTCCTTTGTTGTGACCTTTAGATTAAAGCAGAGTGTGCATTTACTGGATAGCATTTGTCAAAAGAGATGATGAAGTAGCTGGATAGAAAACAAACCACAGTCAGTAGAAACACTATACTCACTGCTACAAAATTGTACTTCAGTTGTTTCAGCTCATTGCTGAAGATGTTTTTAAAAATAAAATGCAGATGACTGGATCATTCAAACAGTGTGAAGAAAAAAAATATATAATAATGTATAAGCCATAAATCAAATGGGGTTCATAATCATAATACTGTATATCCAGTTAAAAAAAGGAATTGAAGTCAACTTTATATAAATATACTGCATATATATACTCGTTTATTAATATGGATGGTGGGGACATTGTTTAGTTATGTCAGTAAAGTCTCTCTAGCCAGATGGATTGAGATCGTAGTATATTACGACACAACATTAAAAGAGTCCATGATCTCATCATTGGCAATGGGTATATTCTTCAGTGCTGCAAAGCCATCTCATTGCTATTAACAGAATAATCTGAGTCATATGTTAAATGTATGAGCATATGAAGAAGTCTTTTAGATCAATTGTAAGCTGGTCCACCTGTAAGGCTGACAACAGTTCTGAATTTTAAAGGAGAGGCTGTAGAATTCTGGGCAGATTTCATCATTTAATTTCATTTTATAGTAATCTTGTACATTTAAATGTTTGTTAGTTCAGAGTTTACCCAGGTTGGTGTTGATTTTATTCAGGGTGTTTTTAAGTAGGGTTGCTGGCTAACTGCTCATAGGTAATGGTATCAGAGAGCATTTCCTCTATTGTGGTGACATATTGCTCTTTGTTCACTATGACTGTTGTGCCTCCTTTGTGGGCTGGTGTAATAACAATGCTGTTGTGATTTGTAGCGATCTTAAAGCCTTCTGTTCTTCTTTAGAGATACGGACAGTCAGATGTCTTGTGTGTAACTGGCTGGCCATGGCACAACTTATTTCCTGTGCACTGTCTGCCAGTATGTTTTCGGTTTGTATGATGTGTTCCAAGGAGCCTAGGAAGTTCATACCAGAGGCATCTTTGGGATTAAAGTTCAAAACCTCTGGTGAGAACATTTTGTTCTGTGCTGGAAAGTTGTCTTTTAGAGAAGTGGTTCATCAGTAGTACTGCTTGTGTTTCCTACAGTCAAAAAAAAAAAGTCTGTGTGCTGTTATTCCTGGTGAATTTATTTCATTTTTGTTGAGTATGTCGTGCTTGGATTTACAGCTTTTGGAGGCTGTATCATGGTTGCCTTTGGCCCCTTCTTGTGTAATAGTCTGTCCGCATATTGCGAGGAACTTGATTCGTTGAATTGTTGTTTCAGATTGGTGCTTGGTTACAGAAGGTGCACATAGAACACTAACCATAAACAAAGTACAACAAATGGCCACAAACTAGCAATAGATAAAAAAACAACAAAAAAAACATATATATATAGCTTTTGTGGTGGTCAGCCAGTGCCCTTACCAGGTTGGGACAATTGTGTGCTGGAAGAACCAGGGTAGAGCATGCATAGGGCATTATCTCCCCCAGAATTCTATATGGTAACCCCCTGGGTTGCTATATCTTCATAGGTTTCCTTACCGCTTAATGGGAGATGGAGTCCTGCTGCTCATCCCTGTTGCATCCTGTAGGTGGTGCCAAGGGGTGCTACATGGACTTTGTTGTGCTCCCACATCACCTGGAAGTGCTTCCAGACCACACTAACAGGCCACCAGATGTACTCCCAGGTGTCACATAAACAAAATCAGCTGGCTCAGTTCCAGGAGCCATAGTCGGGAAGGAGAAGACAAAGCTTGCTGGAGGAAAGAGAAGGCAGGGAGAAAGAGAGAGGGAAAGAGAGAGATAAAGAAGGAAAGAGAATTAATTTGTGTTGGACTTGTGCTTTTGTACTACTGCTTGTGTGGGGAAAAAAAAGTCTGTGTGTTGTTAAAACGTGTTCCTGTGTTGTCTGTGTCAGATTTGGGGAGCTGGAGTACAGTCTGTTGGCCACACGTTGTTCTCATAGAGTTCAAATCTCGGGGCCCACATTGGCCATGCCACATAGCAGCATTATGAGACTGGCTAGTATTACTGTTTGAATTTGCAGATCTGGGTTTAACTGCATTGTTTCTGATCTATCTGTGCACATGCTTTGCACCTATTTCATCCATTATGAAGCTATAAATTCCTTGTAAATAGTAATGTATCTTTCGTTTTTATTGTTGTTTCACATTGTCTCACTCTGACTTGAGGTTGGGGGAGGCTCCTTTAAAGGTTGTTTTGACTCATAAGTGTGGCACATGGCTAATTATGCATGCGGTGCTACACAAAAGACTGAGCAAGCACAGAGGGATCAGTGTTATATATCCGGTGGTAGTATTCATAATATTTTCATTATGGTCAGCTAATGTACCGCTCGGCTAGACTTTGCTTTTTCTAAACTTATATGGTGCAAATCCAGCTGGATCAGGTCGTAACATCACACATGGGTGAAGCAGACCTGGCAGCAATCTTATAGTTTGCATGCGTGAAAATTCCTTGCATGGCTGCTACAGCTCTGTGATGTCATGTTGGCCTTGCAAAGCACCATGGGGCACAGGGAAAAATGTTTATGTAAGCCAGCCACACAGCAAATTTCCAGAATAATACTCAGCAAACAAAGTCACCATCGAACACAGCATATTCGCTGTGAAATATTCATTGGCGAATTTCATTGATCAAATTTAGTTTGGTCATTTGGCATTAATGCTTTCCTTTGTTGGGTAATATTTTTTTCTTTGTTCAGTCTTGTCTCCCTTAGGCCGGGTATATACTTCACATGACATAATGTGTGCTCCTGCTGCTGCTACACAAGCGATATACTGTTCATACTTGCACGCATACTTTTACATAAATCTGGAAAATTCCACCAGGTGGCAGTGCATGATATAATCACTGTGAGTAAACGTTTGGATTCCCTGTGTTTTGAATTGCCTAACACATCCATTAAATTCCGAGGACACCTTGCCACAATATCTCTGAAAAGGATGGATGCTTAATAATTACATCCATTAATCCAGGGATGCGGCCATTCCAGCAAGCATCGGGTGCGAGGCAGAAACAATTCCTGGACGGGGCATCAGCTCATCGCAAGGTGAACACAAGCACATACATATACTAGCGTCACCAAATCCCCAAACCTTCGTGTCTTTAAAAGGAAACTGGAGCACACTGTGGAAACTCACCAGGAAAATGTGCAAACTCCAAGCTGGGAACACCAGGGAGGTGACTTCCTGAGAGGCAGCAGCGCTACCACTCCACCACCGTGCCATTATTTAAGTGAAGTTAACTATTTATCTGTAAAATGTAATATACATAATTTATTGTATTTCATCATGAAAGTTTTATCAAGTATAAATCTAAGGATTCTAAATGTGCAGAGGGCATTTAATGTGTTTTGTGTGGGAATTGCTGCTTGTCGCTCCTGTCAGTTCAAGAGGAAGTCCCAGAAGCACGTAGCAATTAACAAGTGGGTTGGTTATAAGATGATGTTTATGATGGTCTACTTTAATTATAAAGTAAACTACGAGATTAAAGTGGAAATTTTGAGATTATACACAAAATTTCCACTTTAATTACAAAATAGGCCTTTTATACGGTGTTCCAATTTTTTCTCTGTAACTCAAACACGCTGCTGTACATTTTGATGCTGTTGTTAAGGTACAAAGAAAACAAAAAACATGATGGTATGTGAGACCTTTAAAATGCATTGCGTCATTACAATTATGAATATGCGATACTTGAATATAAAAGCACCACGAATGACAGAGACACTGATGTCATGTTCTGTCCCCCTGATTTTTTGCTGGTACAACAAGGACATGCTCATAGAACACATCAAATGAACGCATGGGATCACAAGTTCTCAGCGTGAAGTATAAATTGGCCCTTACAATTATCATTTTAGTGATTGTGTTCTTACTGCTGCCACCTGTGCTTTTAAAAAAAATTAAGCCACACAGTGAATCTTATTTGATGTTAATGATGACTAACAAGACAAAACTTTTACATTTACAATTAATCGCTTAGCAGATGCTGTTATCCAAGGTGACTTACAGTACAAAAGAGGTCAACATAATCAAGTAAATGTAAGTCTGGTAGACTATTTAGCAACACATGTTACATCCATCCATCCATCCATCCTCTTCCGCTTATCCGAGGTCGGGTAGCGGAGGCAGCAGCTTGAGCAGAGATACCCAGACTTCCCTCTCCCCGGCCACTTCTTCTAGCACTTCCGGGAGAATCCCGAGGCGTTCCCAGGCCAGCCGGGAGACATAGTCCCTCCAGCGTGTCCTGGGTCTTCCCCGGGGCCTCCTCCAGGTTGGACGTGCCCGGAACACCTCACCAGGGAGGCGTCCAGGAGGCATCCTGATCAGATGCCAGAGCCACCTCATCTGACTCCTCTTGATGCGGAGGAGCAGTGGCTCTACTCTGAGACCCTCCCGGATGACTGAGCTTCTCACCCTGTCTTTAAGGGAGTGCCCAGACACCCTGCAGAGGAAACTCATTTTAGCCGCTTGTATTCACAATCTCGTTCTTTCGGTCACTACACATGTTACAAGAAAACTATATTAAAAATATAAGATAAAAGATGCTATGTGTCATAAAATAACTCGAATTGTGAGATAATGACCATGTGGTACGTGCATTTTAAATAAATAGATGATGTGCTCACGTTTTCAGGTGGGGTGTAGGTAGCATGGCAGATGTGGAGACAGGCAATCCTGAATCCACATGTGCATTTGTGGGGTTGACCTTTTCCCTAGTTAGCACTGGAGCCATAATTGCTACACTTACTGTACGTGAGAGAAGGGGAAAAAAATTTAAAAAAAATAATGAAGGTTAAGAGAAGACCAGCGCAAAAGGCAGGAGTTTGAATGGAGGTCATGAAGTACAGAGAGGAGGGAGATGTTTGGGAGTGAAGGTCTGGGAGACAAGCATAGGGCTACCACTCATAGAGGGCTTAAGAAGGGCACCCCTACTGATGTACTTGGGAGAGTAGGAGCGGCCCGTCAGGTGGAGTCTCCCACTGGATGCAATGCATTGGCGGTGGGAGAAGTGCAAGAGGCTTGGCAAGGCACCTTGTACAACGTGGACAAACTGGCAATAGGAGATTCCAAGCCTAAGCCTTCCAAGCTTAAAAATACATGGTTGACTGCACTTGTCGGTGGTTTTCTCCTCTACCTGAAGATGCTGTAAGTAGTGAGCTAAGTAGATACCAGAATTTGAAAGGAGAACTGAGGCTAGTGATTATTTTAACATAAGGATGACTGCCTTGATTTTAACCTTGTTTTGTTGGATTTGTTTATTGAAGTTTATGACCTCTACATGCACTTTGATTTTATCCTGGATTATTTATTTATTGAGGAAATGGACTAACTCGGTGCTAAATGTGTCCTCATTTGCCCCGATCATCCTCAGGAACATTATCAGTGGTTACGGATTCAAGGAAGTCCTGGGAACAACCAGGCATTGCAGAGCTAAACTGGGCCGTCACAGGACTACGATAACAAAACGTGAAAGAAAATCCAACTGTACCATGAAAAACACCCTTCTCTTGATCTTTTTCTTTATAAACTCTTAGCAGAGCAGTGCTTCATAAGAAATAAAATTTATATAATCAAAGTCTGCAACACTATTAAAAAAATTGTATAACAGCTGCCAACTGAAAAAGAAAAAGTTAAAAATATTAAGGGTAGTTTCTTTAAAATTGGATAAACAAGTCTAATTAATGGTGAAATGCTAATTAATTTAGTGTGTACTATTGATTACATCATCATGCCATTCCAGATGGTGTTTGATATCTTAGTAGCCAAATGGATGGTCTGATGAGTTAAGAAAAAAAAACTTTAAATGAGACAGATAAGTGCGATGTAGAGCTTTGAATGTCTGATCGTACTTCGAAGCAAAGTGTGAGTTGGATTTTAAATGCCAAGTCTTTTATAAATTGCTTGTACTTTTTAGATCCACTTGGCTTTGTTTCGACTCTTCAGGCTCATACATAGTTACTGTATTTGCTCGGCATATTTTGCAAGTAGGTTTTTCTCTGTGGAAGCCATGTAAAAATACCGTTATAGAAAACATGAATAATTCTCACTTATATAGATTAGTAATTTAATTATTTTTTTATATTGTTTGCGTTTGATTATTGTTAAACACACAGATCCTGGTTTAATGATTATTTGCTTTTTTTAAGTTCATATTTAATTCGGTATTTGTACCCATCCAATCATCTTTGAAAGCTACTGATTTTAGCATGTGGCAAAGAAGTGCTGGAGCTTATGCTAGCAACATGAGATGCAAGGCAGGTATAAAGTTCTGGATGTCAAGTTATCATTACGAGGTTTTGACTACATTAGAAAAAAGAGAATCCAAAGTCACAGCACAGCACAACTTGTGTCACTCACTGCTGTGTGTGGGAGTGACAGAAGGTTGTGATGCTTATGAAGATGAAATTCCTAAAGAGAAACATAAAAATCTTCTGTTTTATCCTGGAAGTGCCCACAAAATGCATTTTACACTCCAATAGTTCTTTCTTACGGATGGAAAAGTTAATGCTGGAAATGCCTATATTATTAACCTTGTTTAGCATGTACACCCCACAATACTTACCCCTGGAATCCTTTATGAAGGCTGGCTACATTTGTAAGGGATTCAATTTTTAAATAACAATGGCTGAGGGAACTATAGTCCTACAAGGGCCCAACTTCTGAATACCTTAGCAAAGACCAGGGGCCTCATGCATATCGTCGTGCGTAGAATTGACACTAAAACATGGTATATGGGCAAAAGTGGAAATGTGCGTACGCACAAAAAAAAAATCAGATTCGCAAAACCAATTTCCACACACTTCCGCTACATAAATCCTGGTCAGCAGGCAGCGAGCACACACCTGCTGCTCCACTCCGACTCCTCTCAGAATGTTGCATAGTTTAATATGCAAATCAACATCAATAGCCCTTTCCATTCAGTATTTGGTTAAAAGACAATGGAAAAAGCATGTGAAAAAAAGAACTTCAGTGAATGCAAAGTTGAGGCAAGGAAAAATGTACTATTTGTTGGCTTAAGCAGTGGTGTAAACATCCATCCATCCATCCATTATCCAACCCGCTGAATCCGAACACAGGGTCACGGGGGTCTGCTGGAGCCAATCCCAGCCAACACAGGGCACAAGGCAGGAACCAATCCCGGGCAGGGTGCCAACCCACCGCAGGTGGTGTAAACAACAAAAGGAAAGTCAATCGAGTGATACAGAGTGTGGAGAAACTTGAAAGTTCAAGTTCAGAAAGTTGCACAGTACCCAAAATACAAAAGAAGTGGCCAGATATCAAACTAAGGTGTATAAAAAGGCATGTTGTTGTGTCCTACAGAAGTGTATTAGGGTACAGAGAAAAGAAAAACAAAGGGACACATTGAAAAAAAGGTCAAAATGTCCACTTCAATCTCGTATTTTATTTTGTCATTAAAGTAGAACGTCGTAAACTTAATCTTAAAATCAATGTTTAATTTACTAGTTTCTCAAATCCCATTGTAACTAAAGTAGCAATTTAAATGCTTTGTATTCTATGTGTTTTTCTATGTACTCTATGTGTGTCAATCACTATGTGCTTCTTACGTGGGCTTTTTCTTATGCTGACAGGACACAGAATACATTACATTGACACTGGGTGCCGCCAGTTTGCAAAACCAAGCCGAAAACTTGCGTATGCAATAGTTTGACCTGGCGTGAAAATATGCTGGGCATTACTCCAAGTTTAGTTTTTATGCATCACGATGTGAGCATGGAAACGGGATTTTTGGGCGTACACACCGTTTATACATGAGGCCCCAGAAGCCTGCTGCTTTTGGGATCGCAGATCACAGCCTGCTCTCAATTCGCTACCTCTGAAAGGATTTAACTTCATCAAGCAGAGCTCATTCTGTTATAAATCATTTTAACACTTGGGACAAATTAAATTAGGATAAAATAAATCAGGATTACTAATGTCAGTGAACAACAAGGCAGTTTAAGTGTGATAATATACAAACTTTATTTCAATGTAAACTTATGATTATTAACATATGGCCAAATGTTAGATAAAATAATCGATTAAAACATACAACCTGAACGATTCAAATCAGAGTCGCACAGCAAGTTTCCTTTCGGTTAGACAAGTGGTTTTTGGTTGCTCCAGTCTTTGACTGCTTATGCCAGAAGTGATGCTTGTTCTCTTTTCTCTTCTTGTGATGTCTCTTATTTCTTTAATACCATTTGTGATGTCTCTGACAATGCTTTTTACATGTTTTTAGCCAAGTCAGATATCTTCTTCTTCTTTTATTTAATCGTTGTGTGTAATTCACCCTTGCAACAAATAAAAATGTTATCTATCTATCTATCTATCTATCTATCTATCTATCTATCTATCTATCTATCTATCTATCTATCTATCTATCTATCTATCTATCTATCTATCTATCTATCTATCTAACCTCTAAACAAATTTAAGGAAGCTTCTTCTGCATTATGTTTTTCTATCTTGTATCCCATCATTTATTTCAATGTATAAGCACTATTATTTCTTGTGTTATTCTTTTACTAAAAGTGAGTGTACTATAAGGCTAGTGGCTGCGAACCCCTAGCTGTGGAAAAAGGTGAGGAAAAAAAGTGGAAACTTTACTGAAATTAAGTTGCCAAAAGCAAAGCTGATAATTAATGAGCGATTAACATAAATTGATTCATTTGCTGCCACAGCCTTTACCATGAAAAGCGGTTTCAGAAGATGAGATGAAATTGATTCATTCTTTTTCCCCTCACATCATTTATCTGAAGAGTTGTGCACAGTAACCTGATGCATAAGTGTTTTTTGTTAAACTGGTTGTTTGTGGACTATTGGAGAATAATAATTATTGTCTTTACACATAATGATTAATTTATTAGATACACCTCTCTGGTATCAGGTGTGACCTTACATTGCCTCCAGAACAGCATGAATTCTGCAAGGTATGGATTTAACAAAGTGCTGTGATCATTCTTTAAGGAGTTTGGCTCATGCTGACTCGATAGGATCAAGACGTTCCTGCAGATTGTGTGGCCACTCATTCATGCTGTAAATGCCGCGTTTCACTTTCTCTACTAACTGAGCTAGTAGATTGAGATGATGAGACTTTGTAGGTCACTGGATTAAGCTAAAGTCAATACTTTTAGAGCTAGCTTAAGATAATGCACACTTTCTGACATAAGGAATTTTATTTCCGGATACAGCCACTTGAAAAGGGTACACTGTTGGCATAAATGGTTGCACATGGGCAGTTGCAAGGTACACTGTGGCATTCAAATGTGCCAAGAAGGCATTTCATCAATGTGATTGCACTACCAGCTAGTATTATTGACAGAAGGTAGAATAGATCCATGGATTCATGCTATTTCCACCCAGTTCTGACCCGTACATCTGTGTGCTTCAGTAGAAGTCAAGACTGATTAGACCAGATTCCTCTAGTTTTGGTGCGCACACTGTTGTCTCATTTTCCTATCCTTAGCTGACTGAAGTGTAACCTAGTATGGTCTACTGCTACAGTAACTGTTGAACTCCAAAGTCTTCCTGTTCAGCACAGTTGTAAATAAAGCTGTTACTTCAATATCTGTGAGCTTTCTGTTGGAATGAGCGAGTCTGGCCATTACCCTCTGTCCTCTGCCATTATGTTGTTTTCCTTTACTGAACTGCTGTTCATTGATAATTTTTTTATTTATCATACCATTCTCAGACAAACTAAAAGACTGTATGTAGTTTGTGAAAAATCTTTAAAGGGACAGATGCTACTTAGAGGCTGGAGAACATCATGACTAGCTCCAACATACATACCATGGTCCAAATCTTTCAGATCACACATTTTTGCCCACTCTAGTATTTGGTTGAACGGCAGTTAAACCTCCTGGCTGTTATTTTAAGTTGCAGCCACATTGACAGTTTCACAGAGCAGGCCATTTTCACCGACAAACATGTGACCTAATAAATTGGCCACGGAGTGTACATTGTATATTTGTATTGATGTTCTCTTTATATGAGCTACAACATATCAAAATTGAATCAACTGATAATGCTATAGCAATATTTTGAATCTGGTGATATCAAAATAAAAGCCTCTAAAAAAAGAAGATTCTAAATTTAAAAATTAGTACTAAGTATTGGAGAGTATCACCATCTGTAAAATGGCATTTTTTATTTAATCTCAATTGAAATACGCTTGGCTAGCAGGGCACTCTTCCAGGAGACTGGCTCAACATCCCATCACAGCCACTGTCTTTATGGATTTTGCTTGGTATTTACGTGGTGGGCACAGGGGGTACATGGTATTTCTCACAGTACAGTATTTCATTTCACATCCCAAATTCACGACTGATAGTTTAAATGATGACTCTAAATTAACCCAGTGTCCAGGTGCATGTAGCTTAACCTTAGATGGTGGAACTGTGGGGAATATCTGGACCTCAGGCTACATTTAGCCTATTATTATTGAAGACCCAGCAATTTGTGTGAAATTGAATTTACAGCAAACTATGACATTCTGTGACCATCAAAATTTGTTCCATTGACCCAGAAAGAAAGGTATTTATTACATAATAAAAAAAAAATCATTCTTATTTCTGCAACTTGGGTGACATGGAGACACAGTGGTAGCACTGCTGCCTCACAGTAAAGAGACCAGGGTTTGCTTTCTGGGTCCTCCCTTCATGAAGTTTGCATATTATTTCTGTGTCTACATGGGTTTCCTCCAGGTGTTCCAGTTTCCTTACAAAGACATGCAGGCTAGGATGACTGGCGATGCTAAATTCACCCTAATGGGTGTGTGGTGTGTGCATGTGAGTAAGCCAGGGGTTCCCAACCTGGAATGCCACAAAGAGGATGGCTGCACCACAATTCGACAAAATTGAGTGAAAGCCATTGTCCGACTTTATCATGATGCAATGGGTGCCTTGCAGTGTGCCGTCATTTTTAGGTCATTTTGTAGTTTTTGCTCCTGTTCTGCAAAATGAAAAGAATCAAGCATTGCATGCACAATTGTCACCTGTGAATGAACCATAGAAATGCACATTCCCATGGGTTTCTTACTGTGGGTAGAGTTTTTAAGAGAATGGAATTTGTACCCTGAAATGTTCTGTAGTGAAGGGCAACGTTTAGTATTGCTGTCTGTGCATGTCCTCATCAGGAAATGTCACTGATTTTGAGGTTTGACTGATATTTTTGCTAAGGAGGGACAAGGGGGGACTGAATTGGATACATACCCCTGCTTCTTACACTCAGCCCATCTCCCCTGCTGGTGGTCCTGGCAGGAGAGCAGCAATTTTAACTGTGCAGCACATCTGTTTTTGAACTGCAGTGCAGATCTTATCGGGGGACAAAACTTATCGATTGCTTAGCAGGGCACTGGCACCCTCTGCTTCACAGGGATCTCCATTCCCCCAAATTCCTTGATTGTTGACTTTGCATCAATTTCTCATTGCACTTGATGCTTCGTGGGATCCCCTGAGTGTCTAAGTTTCACAGAGAACACAGTTACAGAATTATTGAGATTTATAAAGGTAAATTGCTCAATTTAGGTTAAATTTTATAATCCCTGAGTTAAAAGCTGTGGCGGACGGCCAGGACCCATGCCTGGCCAGGATGCCCCTTTGGCACTGGATTCGTGGGAGCAGCCATGGGATGAACATTATGTCCTCCGAAATAGTTGGTGGCAGCTCCCATGGGTCGCATCGGGGCCACAATTATGTTACACTGGAGCTCATTCCTGTTGGGCTGTTGCAGAAGCCTGCAGCCACTAATCAAGGCGCCAGAGTCGGGAGGAGGAGGATGAAACTGCCTGGGAGGAGTAGTGGAGGAAGAAGAGTGTGGTTTGGGGTGATTTACTTGTGTGTTGTTTTGGGACTGTGTTAGGGCTGAGGGACACGGGGAAGACGTGGACCTCAGCTGAAGAAAAATAAATCTTTTCATTTATTTCTACACGTGCCTCTGTTGTCAGTCTGTGTCAGGTCGATGTCTATATAGCGCCTTTGCAACAAAGCTTATTTTTTTAATTCAATTTGTTCACCCACAGTACTCTTTATGGTGTAATTTGTGGTTCAAACATTAGAAATTTGACTTCATCATCTTCAAATGTGATATTGCTTTTGTAGGGGGTGCAAGAATAAATCAAACATTTTCTAGAAAAGGTATAAAAAAACATTGGGAACTACTTGTGTTAGTTTATTTGCATGCGATGAGCTAACACCCAGTCCAGGGGATTGTTCTTGACTATGCTTGCTGGTATAGGCTTCAGCCCCTCCTCAGGATTAAGCGGGTGTAGAGAATGGCACAGTATGGCATGTTATGGTACGGTATATCTGAAACCTTGTGGCAGTGAAGACACAGGGACTACAATTCCCATCATCCTGAAGGAGTATGGTGAAGTGGGGGGGGGGGGGGGCAACATCTTGATCAGTATAAAGTATAAATAACATCGATAAAAACAGGATCTCATCTAAGACTACAGCTGCAGTATTTTGTTTAGAACTAATTTGGATAACAAGTTCATTGCTTCGCTGGATTATCATTAAGCTTCCAAAGTGTGAATGGGTGAGAGTTTGTCCGGTGTATCATTCACAATTGACTTTTGCCTCATTATGAGAAACCCAGCATTATTTTCATCTAGTCTCTTTTCTAACACATTTATTGGTCCAAATGGGGTGTATGATGTTGCCAAATGCTTAAGGTGCAATATACCTTTCTTTCTATCCCCAAAACCTTTAAAAACTCCAAAAACAAAATCTGTAGGTAAAAGAAAACTTGTATCTTTCACTCATTGCTACCTATTATATTTTGTGCCGTTATCTTTTACATATCCTACAGAGTATGGTTTGGGCCACTGGAAAAGCACAGCGGCAGCATGATGAATGTCGGTCAGGTGCTCAGAATGGAACTTGATTGTACCATATACACGTGACAATAAATCTGAAATGAACAATTAGAGTATGTTTTTTATCAAAGCTAGGCGTTACATTTTTGAAAAAGCCAAAGCTGTTGTGCACTTGCATCTTATTACTAATTGCAACAGAGCTAAGCCACGATATTAAAGAGTGAAGCGTCATTTTTTTAGCATATGCCAACTTGCTGTTTTACTGACAATGCCGTAACGTTTGTTATTTCTTGATGATAGACATTTATTCAAGTTCATTTTATGATGAGGCAGTTATAATTTTAGGCTTTCATGCCAATAGAGCATCATGATTTATAGCAATTTCAAATCAACTTTTAGTTTCCTTTATAATGTTAATAATACTGCTACAGATGCTGTCTAATGTAATGGCTGTGAACTGTGTCCGTCCTCTACTACAGATGCTTTTTGAGTGGCACCACAACTTGTTCTGTCCTGCTTGAGAGGTGCCTGAAGTAACTGGGATAAACTCTTATTTTTGGGCATCCAGAGTTGGTATATACAAGTGAGAAAGTGGTTGTAGGATATAACATACTGTTTAAGTTGTTTTTCTTTTTTTGTTGCCAGTGTATAGCAATTATTGTTGAGTTTGACCCCTGTTTGAATTACTGCTGGAATTCCATTCCATGTTCACATTTCCCCCAATATCCAAAGACAAGTACTTGCAATTAGTTTAGTGGGGTGAGTAAGTGTGTCCTGTTAGGAACTAGCATTCTACTGGTGTCTCAGTAACCTCCATTTCTCTGCAAGTCTGGCCAGTACAATCTCATGTGGAAAATGAAAAGACAGCCATTGTGCACTTTTACTGAGTGTGTGATATCTTTACAAATTCAACCAACGACTGGATAAAGGCAAGCTTGCTTTCTTCTTATCTTGCGTGCGGTTCAGACAAGTAATGACACAAATGCTTCTTTGGATGCTGCCAGCTGACAGGTACTGTACCTATTAGACAAGATTTATTTCTTTGGGTTCTCTTGGAGATGTTTTGCCAGGAAATAACTCTTGATCGCACAATTTTTTCTCTCTAGCTAAAATGTCAGCAAGGTATTATGTGCTGGTTTCCATTTGCTGGGGTCAGCAGAACTTTTAATCCAGTTTAATGGTCTTCTGCCAGCACACAGCATACTCATCAGGTTGTCTGACAGAAATGAGCCAGAGAGCCTTAGACAGCCAAAAGATCTGTTCTGCGGTTTCTCCTCACTGCTGCAAATTAAAAGCTTCAAGGGCTAGTTTCCTAGTTTCAAATTTGATAAATATTGTACTTGGTTGTTGTTCCTGTGTGGAAGATCTGGTTCACAATTTACTGATAGTAACCACTAATTAATTAGATTTAGACAGCAGACACTTTCACGGGGTTGTTTTTTTTTTTTCCCCCCAGTCTACTTTACTATTCATTTTTATTTAGATTAGAGGTGAGTGCTTCTGGTCCTGGAGGGCCACTGTGGTTGTATGCTTTTACTCTAAGCAATTTTTGTGGTTTGAAAATTACTCCTTTTGTTCATGGATCATTTCTTTTAATTAGATATTAGACTCCATGAATCTATGATTACTTTTATGTTTTCTCAGGAACTTCCTTCGGGCCTTTATTTTATTTTTCAGGGAATATCAACAAAATATGCTGGAGAAGATTAGAACCTCTAATTGAAATGCTTGTAAGAGCAGCTTCCTAATGTTAAATACATATACAGATGACAATGGCACTGAGACAATTACCTGTGTTCTCTCTGCTGTTTTAACTCTTTGAGGGCTGAATATTTTTTCCAAAAAACTTGAAGCAATGGTGTCACCCATGAATCAACATAAAATGTCTGCTGCTGCGTGCTGTGGCTGCTGTTGGCGTCTGTTCAGTGTCTCTAGCAAGCAGTGGGAGGGTGGTGGGCAGCTCGATGGCTAGTGGGAATGAGTGGCGGGCTGGACGCCTGGCTCTCTTCATGTCGCAGTGTGACGAAGTCTGATTTGTACCTCTTGTCATTGAAAGTGGCGGCCCTCCCAGGCATGTGTGACATCAGCTACATTAACGTATTCAGCACCACAATCAGCCGGGGGATGATCAGCTGATGCTGGTACCTCACTTTCATTTTCAATTTCCGTGTCCAGATCACTTTCATCCAAATCGGAGTCTGAAGATCACAGCAATAACATGCAAAATGTCGTCCACAGAGTATTTGGTTTGCACATTCACTTTGGTCACTCATCAGAGGTTGATGCCATTTTAGAGGTTGTTTGCTCTTCGCTATTCAGGCACGTGCAGGGAGCTGAGGTCAAATCAACAAAGCTAACTTTCCTTCTATTAAAGAGAGTAGAACTAAAACGAAAAGAAAGTGCAGCTGATTACCGTCCTCTACCCCCGAGTTTCGACAAAAGTCGACATCCGCCCTGAAATGGTTAATGTAATAAAGGAAATGCAAATTAGAACATTAGAACATTAAAACACTCTAGACGAGAACAGGCCATTCAGCCCAACAAAGATCGCCAGTCCTATCCACTTATTTCTTCCAAAAAAACATCAAGTCCAGTTTTGAAAGTCCCTAACGTCTTACTGTCTACCACACTACTTGGTAGCTGATTCCAAGTGTCTATCGTTCTTTGTATAAATAAAAACTTCCTAATGTTTGTGAGAAATTAACCCTTCACAAATTTCCAACTGTGTCCCTGTGTTCTTGATGAACTAATTTTAAAATTACAGTCTCAATCCACTGTACTAATTCCCTTCATCATTATAAACACTTCAATCATGTCTCCTCTTAATCTTCTTTTGCTCAAACTGTAAAGGCTCAGCTCTTTTAATCTTTCCTCATAATTTAACCCCTGTAGCCCTGGAATCAGCCTAGTTGCTCTTCTCCGGTCCTTTTCTAGTGCTGCCATGTCCTTTTTGTAGCCTGGAGACCAAAACTGCACACAGTACTCCAGATGAGGCCTCGCCAGTGTGTTATAAAGCTTGAGCAGAACCTCCTGTGACTTGTACTCCACATATCAAGGTGCTATATAACCTAACATTCTGTTTGCCTCCTTAATGGCTTTGAACACTATCTGAAAGTCAATAGCTTAGAGTCCACTATGACTCCTAAATCCTTCTCATAAAGTGTACTCTCGATTTTCTGACCGCCCATTGTGTATTCAAACTTCACATTTTTACTTCCTATGTGTAATACTTTACATTTACTGACATTAAATTTCATCTGCCACAAGTCTGCCCAAGCCTGTATGCTATCCAAGTCCTTCTGTAATGATATAACGGATTTGAAATTATCTGCTAATCCACCTATCTTGGTATCATCTGCAAACTTAACCAGCTTGTTACTTATATTCCTATCTAAATCATTTATATATATTAAAAATAGCAGCGGCCCTAGCACTGACCCCTGTGGAACACCACTCTTAACATCGGCCAATTCTGAAGAGGTTCCTCGCACCATTACCATCGCACCAAATGGCTGATAAGTAGTCAGTACAACACTTCAGATTTTTAAAAATAATTATGTGATTAATTATATGATTACGAATCTTAGTTTATATCAACATCAACTAAATAAAAAACAGTACTTTATTTTATATTTTGGCTGGTCAACTTCATTTCATTTGTTAATATACACCCATTCCTGCATTTCATGTCTGCAGCACATTCCAAAAAAAGTTGGGGCGGTGACACATTTACCACTTTGTAGCATTGTACCATTCCTTCTCACAATACTTAAATGAGGTTTTGGCACCAAGGATACCAAACAGAGAAGCGCTTCATGTGTTATTTTGTCCCTTTCTTCCTGCAAACATGTCTTAAGGTGTGCAACAGTACCAGGTTGTCGTCATATTTTTCATTTCTAAATTCTCCATACATTTTCTACCGGGGACAGGTCAGGACTGCAGACAGGCCAGTCTAGTACCCATAACCCTCTTCTTCCGCAACCATGCCGTTGTAATGTGAGCAGAATGTGGTTTTGCATTGCATTGTTAAAAAATGCATGGACATCTCCAGAAAAGCTGTCATCTTCAAGGCAGCATATGCTTGTCTAAAATTTCAATGTACTTTTCTGCATTAGTACTACCATCACAGAAGTATAAATGGCCTTTGCCAAAGGTCACTGACACAACCCCATACCATGACAGACCGTGGCATTTGGACTTGTTGCTGATAACAGTCTGGATGGTCCTTTTTGTCTTGTCATGGCAAGGTGATGATTAAAGCTCTTGGTTGCATTTGGGAACACCTGGATATTTTCCCAGGAGGAGCTGGAATGTGTAGCAGGGAATAGAAAAGGCTGGGCTGACCTGAAGGCCTACTGACACTGTGACCCTCACCAGGAAAAGCAATCTGAGAAAATGAGGTGAGATGAAAAAGAAAACACAAAACAGCTGATCAAATATGTATTCACCACCTTTATTATGACATGATTTGCCTTTAGAAGTCACAGAATTAGTTCAATGGAGATCACCAGCCTGCAGTCAAGAAGTTTCAATGCTTTGTATTATAAATCTGGAAGGTCCGATTTGTGATGATTCAGTATCGTGGCCTAACCTACACAATGAAAACAAAGAACATTTCAAGGAACTTCATAAAAATCAAGGGTCAGAGGATGAACACAAGAACATATCCAAGTCATTGAATATCCCTTGTAGTCCAGTTAAATCAATAATTAAAAATTTTGCAAGAAGAAGACTAGTGAAGGAAGCCACCAAGAGACACCTATAAGAACTCTGAAGGAGTTACAGGCTACAGTGAGTTTGGAGAAACAACAGCTGTTACCTGGGTTCTTCACCAGACACAGATTTATGGTGAGTGGCAAAGAGAAAGGCAATAATAAAAAAATGCAACTTACATTTCAACTGGAGTGAGCTCTGAAGTCAGCTAGAAGAAGGGTCTGTGGTCTGATGAGACTAAAAGTGAGCTTTTTTGGCAATCAGACTGTCACATTACACATTATCAAGAACCCACCATCCACACTGTGAAGCATGCTGTTGACAAGATCATGCAGAGAGGATGTAAATCTGCAGTAGGCCTTGAAAAGCCTGTGAGTGTCAAGTGGAAAATGAATACATCAAAAATACAGGGAAATTATGGAGGAAAACCTGTGGCAATTTGCAAGAATCCTCCACCTTGGGAGAAGGTTTGTTTTCTAGCAAATCAACAACCCTAAAGATAAAGCCAAAGCTACAACTGAATTGCTTAAAAACAACAATGTTAATGTCCTGGAGCAGGTGAGTCAGAGTCCAGATCTCAATCCAAATGAGAATTTATGGTTTTTTACAGAACAATGGAGGAAAATGGCAGAGCTGATAGAGAAACTGAGATCTGACCTCTCAAACTCAAGACTGTCATGGCTGCCAAAGATCCATCCATCTATTATCCAACCCGCTATATCCTAACTACAGAGTCATGGGGTGGCTGCCAAAGATGTCTCTAATAAATACCGATGTGAAATCCACTACAATTCAATGTTGTTTAACAATAAACTGTAAAAACTTCCAAGAGAGTGATTACTTTTCATAGACATCATTGTTTAGCAACATAATAGTGGAAAGTTAAAATTGCTAACATTAAATGTGAGCCATTGCGAGTACTGGAAGCACACAAAGGAGAAAATACTTTGTGGCTGAGCATAAGGGAACAAAACTATGAAGGTTAAAAATGTCCAGTTCTTAAAAACAGAGAAGAAAAACTGCCATCTCCTGAGGTTCAAGGCCTATTTTATATGATGTATGGAGCTGAGACATGGGCAGTAAAGGGAGTGCAGGAGTTAGATGTGGCAGAAATGAGAATGTTGAGGTTGATGTGTGGAGATACAGAAAAGGAGAAAATATGAAATGAGGTAAGCAGAGGTACAACAAAAGTGGGAGAGGCATCTAAGAAAGTACAGGAAGGTAGGTGGAAGTAGTATGGACATATGATGAGGAAATATAATGAATGTGTGGGTCAAAGAGTGATGGAAATGAAAGTACAGGGGAAGAGAACGCAAGGCAGGCCAAATCAGAAGTATGGGAGAAGTAAGAAGAAGAAAAAGGACTTAACTGTCAAGAAGGTACAGGACTGAGCTGTAGAGAAGGCTGATCAAGCACATTGACCCCACAAAGAAGATAAAGAGGAAGAACAAGAAGAAGAGGCTTTTACTGGCTTTGTAATCCATCAGTTATTGAACCCACATAAGGCAATTCAGATTCATGGGGTGCCAAGACCTACCCTAACAGCACTGGGCATAAGACAGTAAGCCAACTCTGGAAGGGGCATTTCAGATTCAGAAGTTAATCTAACCTCCATGGCTTTGGGAAACCTTGAGTGAGAAGCCTACCCATATACAGGGAGAACATGCAATCTCCAAACTAAGAGAGACCAGTCTGGTATTCAAACCTAGAAATCTGGAGTTAGTGGCAGAAATATTAGTCACCACTATACCATGCCCCTTTTAAGCAAAAGTGTTTAAGTAAAGCAAATACATTTATAGCCAAAATGAATTTAAATTAGGAAAATGTAACAAAAGAAACACAAAAAAAAGCTTCTTGTAAAGCAGCAGTGAGCACTTTCCACCCACGTAGCCAGTGTACATATTCTCATTTCAAGTGGAACCTTCATGCTTGATTATTGTTCGCTGTTGTAAGGGACACTAGAATTACTAACACCTAATAGTGTTTTCTGTTAATTATAACTACTTATCATACAAATGATTTAAAACTGTAATATAAAATGCAGTTAAATAAAAAACACAATAAACCTAAACAGTAATGTGATTTTCATTAAAGATATTTTCTCTCATTTTAATTAAAAGTGAATGTCCCAAGGAATAATTCAAATGAAATGTTTTTGTTATGCTTTGGTGGCGGATGCTTGAGTGCTGCTGATAAAATGAGCAATTTCCTTCCTATTGATTTTTTTAATGGATTCTCTAAATAAATTAAAAATAGACAAAAAACAAATGTATTCTTCCACCTCCAATAAATCTTTCACAATGTCATTTTAGTATATTTTCAGATATTGCTTGCATGACGAATCTTTGGTAAACAGTCTGAAGCATTGAGCTTTGCCTATATTGTGATTTCGCTTGGAACACCGAAGAGAAGCTTGCCACTTTGGATCAGCTCAATATGTAATCATTTCTTATGCATTATTTATTTCAGTAACTGAGTCAGTTTGTCAGTGTTTCTTGTTGGTGAAACTTTTCTTTGGTGCAAACAGCAGATCATAAAATTCTCGGTCAATCTGGCATTTTACAAAGGTGCCTCCAATTATACCTTTATTATATGTTAATTATTTAGTACCATACAACATAAAAAAATATTCATCCCTCAATTTATTGAACCCATTTAGTCCACTTGTAGGTCAATCATTATGCCCTCACCAGGTGGAAAAGTGAAAAGTCTGTATGTAAAATTTAGGAATCCTGTATAAAGCAATTGACCCAAAGCAAAGCAGCAGTACCCTACAAAGATGATGCTGCAGGACTGACATCGCTGGCCCCCCAGAGATATGAAGAAGTGAGGACTTTACCTTATACTTTACTCTGTGTGATCTGATAAGTAAGGTTTTTTTCTTTGGTCATATCTCTATGTGTAAATGTTTAAATAAATAATATATACAAATACATACAGTACATTTAATGTAATTTATGGTACAGTGGATTCAGAAAGTTTTCAGACTCTGTCACTTTTCTACACATTTTACTGTGTTGTAGATTTAATTTTAAATATATACATGTGCCATTTTTGCCAATTAATTCTCACTCTATAACAGGACAAAGTGAAAATATGTTTTCAGAAAGATCTGCAAATATATTAAAAATCAAAAACTAAAACCTCTCATTCACATATGCATGTGTTACATTGCAGAAGCCCCTTTGACAGCAATTCCAGCTTCAGGTCTTCTTGAGTACAACTCTACAAGCTTAGCATACCTGCATTTATACCAACAGCAATTTGCCTGCATGATGCCTCACTGTGACTGTAACTGCTAAGTCAGAAGTTTTCTTTCTTTTTAAAATGTTCTTACTTTTTAGTCAGCCTGGTGGGAGTTCAGACCATAGTGTGTGTGTATACACTTATTCATCTATCTATCTATTTATGTATTTATTTATTTAAGGATGTTCTGTAAATTTCCTCCTGGAGACAAGTAACATTCTTTCTATATGTCTATTTGGGCAGTTTATCCCAACCTTTCTGTATGATCCTCTCAAGCTCCATTAGATTGGATGGGTAGTATCTGTAAACTTCTATCTTCAGGTCTCTGCACAGATGTTATATGGGATTTAAATATTGTCTTCAGGCCCGGTCTTAGGTATTATGGGGCCCTAGGCGAAAGGGGGGTCCAGGGGCCCCCCTGGAAGCTCTGTGAAATGCGTGAAAATTAGACCAAGGAGTTGATCCGGGGCCCCCCGAACGCCGGGGCCCTAGGCGGTCGCCTACTTCGCCTATGCCTAAGGCCGGGCCTGAGTGGGACAAATAATGCTGTAGTATATTTAAGTATATATGACAATTGCTCACTCGGACAATTTGTTTTGGGGGCCCCCAAGAAGGCGGGGGCCTTAAGCTATAGCTTGTGTAGCTTATACGTAAATCCTGCACTGATTGTCTTTGGCTGGGCTACTCATGGACTATCAGAGACTCGTCTTGAGGCCACCCCAACATTTTCGTGGTTGTATGCTGTCGTCATTGTGCTGAAATGTAAACTTTCACCCGTCTGAGGTTGCATGCACTCTGGAGCAGGTTTTCTTCAAGGACCTCTCTGTAATTGGCTGCATTCATCCACTTCCCAGTTCTGAACAGTCTCCCTGTCTGTGCTGCCAACATGTACACCCATGGCATGATGTTGCTTTCACCGTGCTTCACCGCATGGATTTTATTAGGCAGTTGATGAGCAGGGCCTGGTTTTCAAAAGTCATTGTGCTTGGAAGTCTACCTAAAGCGATCAATTCAGAATCCTTTCCCTCATGCTCATATGCCTTTTATTCAAGAGTGGCTTATGTCATGCTTGTCTGATTGATGGAGTTCTACTTAGATGGTCATCTTTCCAACAGGTTCTCCCATCTCAGTAGATGGCTTCTGAAGCTCTGTTAGAGTGACCATTGGGTTCTTTGTTACTTCCCTGTCCAAGGCCCTTTTTGCCAGGTTATTTATTTTGGCTGGGCAGTCAACCCTACAATTATTGAGACCATTGTGCTGCTAAACACACAAAGCTTTAGAAATGGTTTTATCCCCTTGACCTGATTTATGTCTCACTACAATTTGATCACAGAAGTCTACAAAGAGTTTGTTGGACTTCATGGCCTGGTTTTTGTCCTGATGTGCAGTGTGAATTATGGGATCTTATATACAGGTATACAGGTACATGTGTGCCTTCTAAACTGTGTAAAATCAATTCAGTTTGCCACAGATGGACACCAAACAAGGTCTTGACACATCTCAAGGATAATTAAAGTGAAGGGCAACAGCAAAGGGTCTGAATACTTAAGTAAATGACAGATTTCAGTTTTTGATTTGTATAAAATTTCCAAACCTTTCAGAAAAAATGTTTTCACTTTGTCATTATGGGTTAGTGAGTGTAGATTGGTGGGTATAAATGGTAAATGTATCCACTTAAAATGAAATCTATAACATAATAAAATGTGCTGAAGGTGAAGGGGTCTGAATCCTTCCTGAATCCACCGTATTTGTTGTTTGCCAATTATGTATTTTCTTCTGTCACTAATATCTGGAAGACAAGCATTTAAGAATGTCATCATACTGTGTATTCAAGATGATAAACTTGGGGCTGATACTATTTATTACTTCACCAGTCATCCTCTCTGTCTGCATAGTTCTACACGATGCATGCCCTAAAGTTTAGTAATCAAGGTTTCCCCTTCAACTGTTATTTTTAATTAATAATTTGTTTAATTAATTAGCTGGCGCCCTGCCAAGGGTTTGTTCCTGTCTTGTACCCTTTGTTGGCTGGGATTGGCTCCAGCAGACCCCTGTGACCCTGTGTTAGGATATAGCGGGTTGGAAAATGGATGGATGGATGGAATTAATTATTTTAATCTAGTCATATAATTTCATTCTTTTTTTCTCATTTTTTGTTGTAGTCACAGATTTCAGTTAGTGTGGATGACTGTGAAGACACCAAAGAAACTAAGGATCACATCAGCTACCGAAACAACCATCGCAACTCAACGTCCAGTGACCAATCAGACAAGCCATTGCTAAGAAAGAAAAGTATGCAGTGGGCAAAGCGGCTGAGCAGAAAAGTGCCAAAACACTCAAGCAAAACAGCTGAGAAAATAAGCCATCAGAGAATGAACCTCTGCAAGAGATCAGAAAGGCAAGAATTAGCTGAGCTTGTTAAAAATAGAATGAAGAATCTCGGTCTCTCCACCTCTGACTATGGTAAGGATGAGAGCATACTGCTTGATGAGACATGTAATTAAAGTTATATAGTGTACAATAAATCATCATTTTAGAATAATTCCAGTGATTACGAACATGGTGGTGAATTCTCCAAATTTCCAACAGTGCTGCAACTAAAATTTGTGGTTATTGTAGAAGGATAGCACTAGCCATATTATGAGCACTCACATACATTAACAGCTCAGGAGAAAATGCAGAATGTTCTAAATAAACAAGCTGAAACCATGCAATGCTTTCCCACACATTTAAAGGTGTTTCCTGAATGTGTCATGCCTAATGCTATAACACAATTTATTTTTAACTTTCATAAACGTTAATTTTAAAATATCATTTACATCAATGCTCATATGACAGAATCAAATTAATGCAGAAAAACAATTATGACCTTTTACAAATTGACAAATTATGATTGAAATAATATCACAAATCATTACTCAGTCCCACGTGTGCTTTTTTTAACCTTCTCTTTCATCAACGTCAAGATGTGATGATGAGAGGAAGAAAGAGGAGAAGAATAAGAGTACTTGATTAAACTCCTCATGATGGCTATACAGTTATTAATACAGGAAAATGTGGAACAATACAAAATATACAATGTGTTGTGAATGCTGTTGGCTCTGTAATGCTCGGTAATTGTAACTTTATTTATATTTAACATGTTTAATTTGTTTTTACCTAGATGTATTGAATGATCATCAGAACACTCTTTCCTATATTTTAATTAATCCTTCACCAGACACAAGGCTTGAGCTGAATGATATTATGTAAGTAAGGTTTAAAACTACATTACTGTTTTCACAGTAATGAGCAAAGAACTATTTGATCTGCAACTGGGGGATGAATGGTGGCACAGTGGTTTGAACAGCTTCACTATTTCTAGAATCTATATTCAATGATCAAATTCTCAGCTTTAAATTAGCCATAGAACTATGTGTTTTAATGGACTCCTTTCACTGTCTCATTTAATTAGTATTAATATAGCCAAAGGTGTCAGATTAGGATCCACATGTAAAAAAACTGACAGATTTAAATTGCCCAGCTAAATATCTACTGCAATGAACTGTCATTCCTTCCATGGCTGGTTCCCAGCTCCAACAAATGCTGGCTGATAGTCTCCTGATTTAATGAAATTAGAACATTAGACAGTTTTTGACAAGAACAAACTATTCAGTCCAACAAGCTTGTCCATCCTGTTCATCTAGATTGTCCAAAATAATAGCAATCCAAGATTTGAAGGTCCCTAAAGTCATACTGTCTGTCACACTTCTTTGTAACATTTTCCATGTATCTATGTTTCTCTGTGTAATGAAAAACATTCTAACATTTGTACAAAATGTACCCTTAACAAACTTTACAACTGTGTCTCTGTATTCTTCTTGAACTCAAGTAACAGCCTAGATCCATTGCACTAATTCGTTTCATTATTTTAAATACATCAGCCTACAGTCCCAGATCAGCCCAGTCGCTCTTCTCTTAACTACTCTAGTGCTGCTATATCTTTTTGGTGGCCCAAAGCCCAAAACTGAACCATGCTATATAACTTAGCTTTCTGTTTGTTTTCTTAGTGGCTTCTGTACACTGTCTTGATGTAGATAGTGATGGGTCCACTATGACTCCTAGGACCTTCTCATAAGGGGCACTTTCAAGTTTCAGTCCTTCCATTGTGTATTCAAATCTAACATTCTTCTTTGTCTGTGCAATACCTTGCATTTACTTACATTCTAATGAAATATGAATGTACAGTGAATGGGTCAGTTGACTGTACTGCCTTCCTGTCCTTGGCTACTTGATGCTATCTTTCAAATGAAGAAACTCACAGACTTAGTCATGCAGCGGACTGGTGTCACTCTAAATTGGGGTAGGACCTGTAATAAATTCATAAAACATCAATTCTTGGATCCACCCTTTCGTCCAAAACAGGAGGCGTAGCATTTGTAAAAAGATGGATGACTTTTAAATGTATCTCTAATGTATCCTTTAGTTAAAAAAGGGGTGGGCTGACAGAGGTTGGCTTGCCTTACACCCAAACTTGCTAGAATACGCTCCTGCTTTAGTCAGGTTGGCAACTACATATGTTCTGCAATAGTCTGCATGTCTATAGGGTACTTCTACTACAGTTCAATCCACCATATCATTTGTTGCTTGAAATGGTTATAATGGAACTAGTTATTATAAACCAGAAAATGTACCATGTGCTTTGATTCATCTGACATTCCAATCATGGTTGATTTTATAGTGAAATTAGCAAATCTAAATCATCCATTTGAACATGTGCTGCAGTGAAATTTCATTCAATCCATCAGTGGCTTCTGTCTTTCGCCATCACAGTAAGATTTACTTGCTACAAAAAGATGACTTTTCAATCAGTTATGTGATTTCTGAAGTGAACTGGAGCACAGTCCATGGCTCTGTCCCAACTTAAAACCTCTGCTGCCAGGATTGCCTTCTGCAGCAGTGAAACTGGCAGCTTTTTGAGTGTTTTCTGAAAAAGACTAACATCCCATCTGAGGCTGGTCCTTATGCAGTCAAAAGAGGCTCTGGCTATAAATGAAATGGTGACTGTAATAACAATTGAGTGTGCCCTGTAGTGGCCTGGTGTCCTGCCCATAGATGGTCTTCATTCAATGTTTCTGTTTTTGCCAGAATCGGTTTGTTATAATGAAACTGGTGACTCTGAATTGGCCCTTCAATAGTTCTTTGCATTTCATGTTGCTAGGATAGGTTCTAGTAGTAATGAAATAAACAGCGTCAAATGAGGAGTCTTTTCATATTTCCTATTGAAAATGGTTAACCTTGTATGTATGTATTGTGCCTACATGACCACATGGTAATACCCAAACTATTCCGAAGCGATGTTTGCACTGTTTTGTGTTTTTTGTATCTCACACCCTCATACACCTTTATCGTAAGAGCATCCCTTATCTACAATGGAACGTTCCATCAGAAGAAAATATGAAGCTGGTTTTAAATTGAAGTTGAAGTTGCGAAAGAAATTGGTAACTGGGCTGCTGCAACAAAATTCGATGTGTCTGAGAAACTGATGCGAGATTGGAGGAAGCAAGAAAATGTAAAAAAAAAAAAACAAAAATTTAAGTGTCGTATTTTTGAACGGGCGAATAAATCCGGGTCTGATTTTATGATCGATTTTTTGGGTTTTAAGACCCGACTTATACACAAGTATATACAGTAGACAGATAGAATTGATGAGACTTATTGCTCTGAATGGCTTGTTTGTTCTAATATTTCCAGCTTTTCTTCATGTTCTGCTTCATCAGCCACATCTCATTACCATACAGCATCCTACTCCTCACAGAACATTCACAAAAACATTCATAAAGACATCTTTAGAACTTAATTGTTTTTTACAGTGAACAGTATCTGTTTTTCAGAGGACTAGTTAATTCAGTGAGATGCAGCATTTGTTGCATTTATCATTGGAAGAATATTAGCAGGTTTACATTTGTTAAGGTAGGAAATGTCAGTATAACAGATGGACTGTAAAAATGGTGTAGCACCCTGAGCAGGAAAGAGAATTCCAACCAATCCTGTTAGGTTGCTTCAAAATAACATTAAGCCAAGAGAGGAAAATGGAAGACTGCCTCTCATTTGCATGTCATTCCCCAGTGCACTGGGTGGCAGCATCGGAGTTGTGGTTTTTTAAGACTGTCCTATGGGTTTCTATGAGTGCTGCCAGGGATTGTTGGAATGAGGCCCTCCTGTCCCAAGAAACCTGGAAGTGCTTCATGGAGACAGTGGTTTGGCACTGGAAGAATTCACGGGTTGGATTTAAAAATAAGCCCTCCATGTCACCAAGGAAATCAGAGTTGGGAGAGGATGAGGAGGACAAAGCTTGTCTTGGAGGAGTAGAGAAAGTAAGAAAACAGAAAAGAAACAGTCTTCTTTATTTTCAGAAGAAGAAGCCTGTGAAATGTATTCTGTGAAAATAAATGGTTATTTATACCTGGGACTGTCATTATGGGGTTGTGTCTGGGGTTTTGGGGTCTGTCATACTCCATAGTGGCCACGTGGCCAAATATCCAAAAGTATATTTTTAGCAAAGTATTTTTGTGGAAATTGGTAATAAGCAGATTACTAAGCATTAATGGTTCAGATAATTAGTTTAAATTGTCTTTTGTTTTTCAGCTATCTGATTAGACCGGATCCTTTGGCATTTGTTTCAAAGGAAACAGGCAGCAGGAAAAGCAGCTTTGGGAATAACGCAGGAGATGCTAAAGATGAAACCCAACTTTGAACTTTTTCATAAATCCGACATATTGGCCTTCAAGTATTACAGGACTGAAACTTTTTTACTTTCTTTTGAGTATAACAGCCTTTAAGCTGACATGATATGATGGTGTCATACAGTAAATGTGTATTTGTGATCTTTGTCTGGTGATACAGGTCATGAGGTCTGTATTTATGTAATACGAGTAGTCTGGCATCTTGATCTTTAGGCATTACTGTCCCCAATGCCATTCGTTTAAAATGAGAAAATAAATAAAGAGACGGATACTTTGTGTGAAAATATTTTTTTCAAGCAGAATTAAGAAAGACGATTCAACAGTAACATCACTGTGAAATAAACAATGTCAGATAGCCATTGTTTGCAATTGTATGTGAAACTGCACAGATGTGTAGCAGAATGGCACACTGTCTAACTGTTTTGGACAACACTGCAGTGGGATTATGAAAAAACTTCAGAAGAAACTGAACTAAATTAATGTACATAAAGATTAAGATGTATTTACTGCTTTTTACAGATATCGGCCTAGTGAGTGACAGTGCTGCCCTATGGTTTCTGCTTCATGGGTTCAACCGCAATGTCTTAACGCTGACTATGTGGAGTTTGCACTTTATCCGTGTCTCGGTGGATTTTCTTATCACATGCCCAAAATGTGCAGGTTATGGTCTCTGGTGATTCTAAATTGTTCTTTTCATTGTGTCTGCCCTGCAGTGGACCAGCACCTAATACTGGTCTGTTTACTATGTTGTGGCCAGAGCAGGTGAGTTAGACTGCAACCCACTGTGACCTTAAATTGGATTAAGTGGGTTCTTCTTCTTTGTCTTCCTCTTCATCTCTTCCCACATGATGTGCCTGATCAACCTTCCCAATTAGAGCCCTTTCTTTCAAATCTTCTTTTACTTTATCCAGCAACTTCCACTTCTGTCTCCCCCCACTTTCTCTTTGCCTGTACTTCCATTCTCATCACTCTTTTGCCCACATAATCATTGCATCTTCTTATTACATTCCCATACTACTTCAACCTACCTTTCTATGCTTTCTTAGATATCTCACACACTTTTGTTGTACCTTTGATTGCCTCATTTCTTATTATGTCCTTCTTTGTAGCTCCACACATCCATCTCAATATTCTCATTTGTTCCACATCCAACTTCTTCTTCTTTCTCCCTTTGTTGCCTAGGTCCCAGCTCTATACATAAACTTAACTTGAACCCTTGTCTTCAATCCTGACACTTTCTTCTAACTGTGAGGTTTCTGCGCATCTCCATCTTGGCTACCACTGATTCTAGGCATTTAAGCGTTTCCACTCTTCTCACTTCTTTTCCGTGATGCGTCTTGGGCCGGTACAACCTGGGAGAGTCCATCCCTCTCCAAGTTGTTTTTTGTTTGCTCCTTAAGCTTTTCCTATAAAAAGGCAACTACAGGGCAGCAGCAGTTTGATTTTATAATGACCTTCTCCTAGATGGCTTGCCAGCCAAAGTTTATGAGTCCCATCTGTCCAAAAAACACAAAACGACAGTTATGCTAAAAACTTCTGTACAATCAGCCTCATTAGTCATCCTAGCAAAATTAAGTTGAAGATCTTCCTCAATAGAATAAAGCCTCAAGCTGAGAAGAGTCTTGCCAAGAGCAAGCCAGCTTCTGAATGGGAAGAAGCACCACAGTATAGATTTTCAATCTCTACATCCTCTGTGAAAAACACCTGCAGCATCAACAAAATCCATACCGTGACTTTACAGACTTCAAGAGGGCTTTTGCCATGATAAGACATGCAGCATTATGGGTAACCATGAGGAAATAAAACATCAGCACTAATCTTAGTAAAATCATTGAACAACTTTATAACAGAACTAGTATTGCATTCCTCTATGATGGTAGCTTGGGAGAATGGTTTCAGACAACTGTTGGAGTCTGATGGGCTGCATACTCTCTTCCACCCTCTTCAACATTGTTCTAGAAGGATCATAACTGATGCACTAGAGGATCATCTTACAACAGTCAGCATTGCATGCAGGACCATCAACAACCCTCGATTTGCTGACAAAATTTATGGTTTGGCTAGGAAAGAAGAAGAAGTGGCTGAACTCGTGGAGCACCTTGAGAGAACATCTACAACTAATAGTATGAAAATCAACACTGAGAAGACCAAACTAATGCCAAACAACACAACAGCATCAGAAAATACATCAAAGGAAGAGTTCAAAAACATGACACAGTGAGAAGATTTAATTATCTCAGTTCAGTTGTGACAGATGACGGAATTCAAAGCACAAATTCTTTCCAGAATTGCACAACCAACAGCAGTTTCTGCATAGCTCAGGACCATATATTAAGAAAGGATTATCACTGATGGTTCTAAAGAAAATTGATGTGAAACATGCACCTTGACTGCAGACCTTTAAAGAGAAATCTAGGCCTTTGAGATGATGTTACCATAAGATACTACACATCACTTACAAGGACCATGTCACCAATGAAGAAGTGAGTAGCAGGATTCAAGCAGCCAGTGGGCCATTTGTAGATCTGCTGAGAATTGTAATGAAGAGGAAGCATCACTCGATTTATGTCTTGTATGAATTGCTACTGGGATAGGAGCTGCATGTTTCCCTAAAATTGAATTTAAACAAGTTTAATAAACAGATGGATGACTGTTCCAATATTCCAAATAACAATCAGGTTTGATTTAGGCCTGCACTTTGCAGTATAAATCTTATTATCTCTGGCCATAACCATCAGAGAGAAGTTGTCATTCCACAACTTCAAGGGGCACAATAAATTCTTGAAAATCTCCATTTAAAATGTCTATCAGTCTGGGAAAGGGTTACAAAGCCATTTGTAGGCATCCGGGACACAACTGAATCAGTCAGAGCTGTATTATGCAAATCAGGAATGTCCATTCCTTGTGGTCAGTCATCTATTGATCAATTTTTTGATTCCTCCATCATGAATGCATTTGTTAGAAAAGCAGCCTTTGGCAAAAATGACATGTAATACATCCCTGTATAGAACAGAAATGTCTGTCTCTGGTTTGCAAAAATGGATCTGAACGATACAAACCCATAATTTCTGAAAGGGATCAGTTAAAATTGGACCCTATTGGAAAACAAAGACCCTCTTTTTTCTAAACATAGCAATTATCAGAACCTCTTTATATCAGTCGGGTACGGTGGTGTTAGTGTCATGGACTGGAAATGCTTTGCCAGTACAGGATTTGTTCACAAATTTTGCTTTGCATCACAGAATTCTTCAGGAGAATGTCAGGCCAGGAAGCCATTACATGCAGCTGAAGAACAGTTCATGGTACAAGAGAATGATTTTCGACCCTCCAGGGCCATCTATTAGAGAACAGCTGAGAACCAAAACCTGGAGTTTGGTAGGACTGAAATGAGCAGTTCAAGAACGTATCTGAGTTGAAGCAATCCTGAAAGGAGGAGTGCGCTAGAATTCCATCAAAGAATTGCAAGAGCCTCATCAGTAACTAGATATTAGTAGCAGAAGTGGTATTATCACATGTACATAACACAGAGAAATTCCTACTTGTGTGTCCACCCAACATGCAACATGTTGCCACTCTCTAGCACCATAAAAACAAGACGATGACTGACCATTATGAAGTGATAGCTTGGATGTAATTTCAGGAACAACAGAAACCTAAAGAAATTTGATTCTTCGCAGTATGGAGATGGTTTGTAATTACTGCATAAAAGTGCTGAGTTTACAAAGCAATTAATCCAAAAGGGACAATTACTTGTTCACATGGGTATTACATACACTTGCTTAATAAATAAATTGATGTCAGCCTTTTATGCTCTTTGCTCATGCAGGTTCCTTTTTAACTAATAACAGGTTTTGGTTGAAGATCCAATAATGTTTACTATGACAATATGCTGAAATCAGCAGGCTGAAAATTTGCAATACAAAATCCCTGCACTCAGCAATTTTGATGTACAAAAGGTGGGATAAGCAAGAGCAACTGATATGCAAAAAATTTAGTAGAGAAATAGCAAATGTCTTTCAAAGATATCTTCATTGCATTGCAACATATATTTTTAGCAACACAGAATGTGGTCCAGTACGATCAGATCATTTTAATTTGGATAGAAAAATAGGAGAAAATATTTTTTATGATAAAATGAACAGTATGCAGTAGTAATAGAAAAAGTAAAATCCATAGGAACTTTCAATACATTGTAAAATAATTAATATCAAATTGAAAATGTATGGTTTTCATATATAAGCTGAGCTAAGTAATGTTTTGATGTATTTTGGTATTCTAATTCTTGCACAAAATACAAGTATATGTCCAGCAGCAGAACTGAAGCAGAGGCATGGCAAAGGGCACAGAATGCCTTGTACCTTTCTTTTTTACAGTTAGTATTCAAAACAGTTGGGTTTTTTTTTTTGGTCGGTGGGGGGTTTAATTCATTGTCCTTGATTTTTTTAAGTAGTATGATCTACAACGCCACATCACAACTAAATCTCCTGATACCTCTTATTCAGTTCCTGTTCACAACAAGACAGGCGCCTTTTCGCCAATTGACTGCAGACCAGTGTCACTTACATCTCACATCATAAAAACCAGGACCTGGAGGCTGGTCCTGGACTACTGTATATGAGTCCTCTTGAGGTAGACCAATTGGACCCACTGAAGTTTGCTTATCAAATATTCAACAAAGTGAAAAAAGACTAATCGTATAATCTGTTGTGTACCAAGTAATGGAGTTTATACAAATACAATAAAAACAAAGTTTGCCTATTCGATAAAGATTACAGTGGAGGATACAATTATCTATCTGATACACACAAGGCTTATTCATACCTGGATAAAGCTGGCAGCACTGTGAGGATTATGTTTTTTGATTTCTCCTGTGCCTTCAATATCATCCAGCCAACCCTGTTAAGGGGTACATTCAGAGATATGCAGGTGCATGAGCCTATGGTGTCGTGGATTATGGATTATCTGTCAGGCAGACTGCAGAGGTTCAATTCATACACAGCACTGGAACACCACAAGAAACAGTCCTGTTTCCTTTTCTCTTCACTCTATGCATGTCCGACTATAAATATAACACCAGAGCATGTCACTTGCAGAAATTCTCAGATGATTCTGCACTTATGTGGTTTATTGATAAGGGGAATGAGACAGAGGACAGGAGTCAAGTGGAGAACATTGTTTCTTGGTGCAGAAAAAAATGTCTGCATCTTAACATCAGCAAAACTAAAGAACTGGTTATTGACTTTCACTATGCCAAAGAGCTTCACTGTCCTGTCACTATTCAAGCAGTGGATGTAGAGGTGCACTTAGGGTCCACATCAATGACATGTTGGACTGGTCTCATAACACAGATGAACTATATAAGAAAGTGCAGAGCAGGCTCTTTTTCCTTAGGAGACTGCATTCCTTTAATGTGGGAAGTGATATCCTTCATGTGTTCTCCAACTCTGTGATGGTCAGTGCGATATTCTACGCAGTGGTGTGCAGGGCTGCTAACACCACTTCAAGAGAAGCCCACCAAAACAAAAAGCTAATTAAAAGGGCAGGCTTAGTTATGGGACATACACTGGACCCCCAGCAGTAGTAGCAAAGGAATGAATTAAAACAAAAGTGAGTGCCATTGTGAACAAAGCTGCACATCCTGTAGCTGACACACTAACACTGAGCACTTTCTTTCAACAAATTATTCAGCAAAAGTGTGTCAAAAAATGCTTCTTGGGCTCCTTTATGCCAACAACATTACATATGCACCTAAATGAGACTGTGACTGCCCAAGTGAGAAGTTTTTATTTCTTTTTAATTTTCTTCCTTTTTAGTCATTCAATAGTGAGTGACTTGTCTAATTTTAATAATGAAATTTGGGAAGAATTTTCTTTTTGACTATGATAAAAATGAATGTTTCTCCAAATATTTCAGCCAAATGAGCTATGCAGTGGACTTAACACTAGAATACCTGAAGCATACAAAAAAACTCATAATCCCAGACCACCTTAAATTCCTTTGCACCTCTCCATTAGTGTCTTTTGTTTTGTAAATGTGTTGATCAGCACAAGCAGCAAGCAGCCTGCTATCCCATCCCCCAAAACCCCCCACCCCACCCCAATGGAGCTGACCCTGTCACAAAACTCTCAGAGCTCAGGTCTGAGGTTTTCTGGGAGTGAGGTACCTGGATTTGTAAAGGATAAGTAATATATCGTTATTTGGAATACATACATTTCATGTGTGTTGCTTGTCTAGAGCAATCTGGGTAAGTGTAGGATAACAGAAACTGCTGAACAAATACCTAAAACAGAAACTTTTTCCATGTTATACTAATAATGACGTGAAGTGTATAATGTGTGAAGACTTTACTCCAAATATCAAATAAACGTGCGCTTTTATTCAAGAATATAACTTAAAAAATCATTCGATTTTCATGTTGCTGTCAATGAGTTAAAAACCTAAGGTCAAATGTCAATTGATAAGAAGTTAATGTGTATTCTTGAATGGTGTAGAGCATGGGTGGGCAGATTCAGTCCTGGAGGGCCGCAGTGGTTGCAGGTTTTTGTTCCAACCCAGTTGCTTAATTAAAAACCAATCCTTGCCAATTATTTAATTGCATGTCTTGTTAGTGCTTTAACTCTGCTATATCAGGTAATTCTCATATCCTAGTTTTGTTTTCCTTTCTAAGGATATCATCCAAATGGTTTGAAGTCTAAAACAGACAAGTTATTCTCAGTGCTTCACTTCTTTTCTCTTCACTTTCCTTCCAAGTATTTAATTAACCCCAAAAGTGCATGATAAATACACACAGGTGTAAATGGAAACAAGTTAAATGGAGAAATGCTGGTTTCTTTTCTAATTTGCATCTTATTGCTAATAAAGAGCAATTAAAAACCAAGACTACAGCTGTTTAAGACTAAAACAAGCAATAAGGGTTCAAAATCTTAACGAGCAAGACAACTAAAGTGAAGCAGAAGTGTTACTTGAGCAATAAGAGCTTCTTATTAAGCAACTGGGTAGGAACAAAAACCTGCAGCAACTGCGGCCTTCCAGGACTGAATCTGCCTACCCCTGGTGTAGAGTTAAGAACTGCTGCCTTATAACCCAAAGATTCCGGGTTCGAGGCTGGGTACTCCGCATTTGAGTTGTGAGCTGCTATTACTATTACTATAATATAATAAAAACATACATTTGATTGGAGTCTGTAACACCCGGTGATTAATTTTGGCTACTTGTAAAAGTTAGGTCTTGTTTTTTTATTATTCAGTGTTATTCTGTCAGTGACATTCACGTGGTACAACAAACTTGCCTCTCCCTCTCTGAGTTGATGACATTTATCTCCATTATTTTCACAAGAGCAGGGATGACCACAGTTGCTGCTGTGGCTGACCCCTGCTCAGAACTATTTGTTGTACCGGCAATCAAAGATACGATGTCCCGTGACCGCTATCAGACTACCATGTGGTATTTCCACTTTGACAACAAAGACACCCATGCAGAACATGTGAAAAAAGAGATTTGTTGTGATCTCTGACATATGGCAACGTTTTTTTGAGAACTGTGCTTTGAGTTACAACTCAGGGCAAAGACTTTCCAAGTCTGTGGTCATAAAGCTAATGAAGCCTTTTCTGGACAAAGGTAGAACCGTAACAACAGACAGCTTCTTCACAGCGCTTTCGCTGGCTAATAGACTGCTGCACCCGAACACAACTCTGCTTGGTACCATAAGTAAAATGGGACTTCCACCTGCAGTTAAAGTCACTTCAGTACTCTAGGCACCTCACACGCAGATAAAGAGACCTAAGCTCTGAGAATTTGCAATGGACTCAGCTCTGTCAGTGGTGGGGATGGGATAGCAGGCTGCTTGCTGCTTGTGCTGATCGACGCATTTACAAAACAAAAGACGCTAATGGAGAGGTGCGAAGGAATTTAAGTTGGTCTGGGATTACTAGTTTTTTGTAGGCTTCAGCGATTCTAGTATTAAAACACTACTGTCATAGTGGACAACAAAAGTGAACAGATGGAGATTACCAAGACTTTTTCAGGATTAAACAGGAGATCATTTACAGATAGGAAGGAAATTCTCGACAAAGAAAAAGACAAATCATTATTTGCAATTTGTTATGCAATTGTTATGGAGTTTAAAACAGAAAATAAGATGGTCATGACTTTAGGATGTGGACCATCAAGCCGGAGCATCAGTGAGTAAGCACAGCTCTGTTAGACAGCTCTGTAAGGAGCCATTAAAGATGGGTGCAAATATGGCATGTGAACCATTGCTAAGCAACTACAAGATGCCTATGGCAGAATAGGAAGCCACTACACAAACAAAACAGTGTCATAATAATTATATAAATATTGAGGTTTAAAAATGTGTTTTGTTGTCACAGGTTTAACATTTTTCTTGATTATTAGCGATGGGTTGGTTATTTATATAACATTCAAAGAGCTGAAAATCTTGCAAAAGGTGAGTGATACATTCTAAATATAAAATCAATAGGGCCTCAAGAAATTTCTGACCAGCTGTTTTTCAGAAATGCTGTCATTATCCTCCATGAAGCTCTGTAGGCACTGTAATCTCAGCAATGATTAGGCAATCAGCATAGGAACTGTGATTAATTATGCAATTAGAAACTAATTACAAGAAGTTGTTGGTGCAAAACAGTGCATTGACACAATTAGAGAACAGCAGAAAGAATATTCAAAATGTATGAACAAACCACATCAAAATGCAATTCATGGAGGGAATGGGAACAGCTTTGTATGACAGAAGGCTTTCCTTTCATATTTTCTTGATAGATTCTTCCTTTAGGCTATCTGGCCAGTAGAGCAGTATCCACCTTTTATTCTAAAGCAGACAGTAAGTATTCTTGTCTTTGGAGGTCTGTGTATATTGCAAGTTTGTGAATAGTGGAACCCTCAATAACAGAAAGGTGGGTAAGCAACTGTTAAACATGGCCCATATGCGTAAGTAAGTAAACCATGGAAACTCGATTAACAGGTAGACATAGGAAAGTCCCATCAGACCAATGGGCATCAGCAGGGCATTTGTACATGGCACAAACAAGGTGCCACAGGCTTAGCTGGTCCCTTAAACTGTGTACTGAATCTCAGGAATACTGGCTTAGTTAGGGTACTTTCTGGTGATCTTACGGGCCCTGGAAGTGATTTTGGGCATTGCCTTGGTAATAGTTCCAGGATGGCATTTAAAGCAACCACATTTTCTACCTTGGAAATTGACCTGCCAGAGAGGTGGTTTGGCCAGGGTGAGATGTGATTAGTGGAGTGTGCAGCAACAGGACCGGAAATGTTTTAGGCCTGTGGCACTCTGCTTTGACACAGCAGGCAAGTGAGCAAGCCATCCACCTCAACAGACAGGAAGATAAGTCTGCTTAGCAAGGCCCAGAAAAGCAGAAGGGTGTCTTTTCTGTTTAGTCTGTTGAGACATCGCTTTTCTTCTGGTAGTGACTTCTATATTAATAAATTACAATATATTTTTATAAACACCTCATTATTTTCATTCTACTTTTTAGGTTAAAGTGGCATACAGAGGTGCCTCTTCATCATAATATACAACATAACATAGCATTCAGACCTTCATACAGTCATGGCCTAAAGTTTTGAGAAGGACACAAATCTTAAGTTTGCTGCTTCCGTTTTTATGATCGCAATTTGCATATACTCCAGAATGTTCTGAAGAGCAATCAGATGAATTGCAATTGCAAGTCCCTCTTTGCTGTGAAAATGAATCCTAAAAAAAACATTTCCTCTGCATTTCAGCCCTGCCACAAAAGGATTTGCTCAGTGATCCTCTCGTTAACACAGGTGAGAGTGTCGATGAGGACAAGGCTGGAGATCACTCTGTCATGCTGATTGAGTTAGAATAGAGAGGTTCAATTGTTATGAAGAAGGCTTCAAGGCACCTAAGAAAGTCCAGCAAGCCCCAGGACTTTCTCCTAAAGTTGATTCTGCTGTGGGCACCACCATTGCAGAGCTTGCTCAGGAATGGCAGCGGACAGGTGTGAGTGAGGTGAAGACTTTTGGGGGATACCCTGGTGTCAAAAAGGGCAGCAAGGAAGCCAGGAAAAACATCAGGGACAGATTGAAATTCTGGGATTGGACTGCTGATGACTGCTGGGGTCAAGTCATTTTCTCTGATGAATCCCCTTTCCGATTGTTTGGGGCATCCGGAAAAAGGAAAATATGAGCGCTGCCATCAGTTCTGTGTCATGCCAACAGTAAAGCATTCTGAGACCATTCATGACACGTGGGGCTGCTTCTCAGCCAAGGGAGTGGGCTCACAATTTTGCCTGAATGAATAAAGAATGGGACCAAAACATCATCCGAGAACAACTTCTCCCAACTATCCAAGAACAGTTTGGTGATGAACAATGCCTTTTACAGCATGTTGGAACACCGGGCAACAAAGCAAAAGAGATAACTAAGTAGTGGCTGTGGGAACAAAACATTGAAATTTGGGGTCCATGGCCAGGAAACTCCCCAGATCTTATTCTCATTGAGAACTTGTGGTCAATCCTCAAGAGGAGGGTGGACAAACAAAAACCAACAAATTCTGACAAACTCCAAGCATTGATTATGCAAGAATGGGCTGCCATCAGTCAGGATTTGACCCAGAAGTTGATTGACAGCATGCCAGGGAGAATTGCAGAAGTCTTGAAAAAGAACAGCCAACACTGCAAATATTGACTTTTTGCATAAACACAATGTAATTGTCAATAAAAGCCTTTGAAACTTATGCTTGTAATTTTACTTCAGTATACTATAGAAATATCTGACAAAAAGATCTAAAAACACTGAGATGCAAACTTTGTGAAAACCAACACTTTGGTCATTCTCCAAACTTGTCTATGGCTGTGCAGTAGCATATCACACCACACAGACAGGGCCTCAGCCTATCACTGGGTCAGCTCACATACAAGGCCATCTTAGAGTAACTAAACAAGACGTTCATTGAATATCTGAAAGGAAAATTAGAGGAGCCGAAAAAAAGAAACACAGATATGGGGCACACAAGCAAACTCCATGCAGGTTTTGACCAAGCGTGGAATCTGAAATTCACAATGATTTGTACATTTCTTTACTTTAAATACAGTGCCATGACTGCACATTCCTTGGTGTTTAACAGTATTTATTTAGTGACCTCCAAACATCCATGCAGTGCATTGAGAAATTACAACCCCAATTCCAATGAAGTTGGGACATTGTGTAAAACGTAAATAAAAACAGAATACAATGATTTACAAATCCTTTTCAACCTATATTCAATTGAATGCACTACGAAGACAAGATATCGAATGTTCAAACTGATAAACTTTATTGTTGTTTTGCAAATCTTCACTCATTTTGAATTTGATGCCTGCAACACGTTCCAAAAAAGCTGGGACAGGGGCAGCAAAAGACTGGGAAAGCTGAGGAATGTTCAAAAAACACCTGTTTTGAACATTCCACAGGTTAACAGGTTAATTGGAAACAGGTGTTTGTCATGATTGGTTATAAAAGGAGCATCCCCAAAAGGCTCAGTCATTCACAAGAAAGGATGGGGCGAGGTTCACCACTTTGTGAACAACTACGTGGGCAAATAGTCCAGCAGTTTACGAACAACGTTTCTCAACGTACAATTGCAAGGAATCTAGGGATTTCATCATCTACTGTCCATAATATCATCAAAAGATTCAGAGAATCTGGAGAAATCTCTGCACGTAAGCGGCAAGGCCAAATACCAACACTGGATGCCCGTGACCTTCGATCCCTCAGGCGGCACTGCATTAAAAACCGACATCATTCTGTAAAGGATATACTTCAGAAAACCATTGTCAGTTAACACAGTTCGTTGCTACATCTACAAGTGCAAGTTAAAATTCTACCATGCAAAGCAAAAGCCATATATCAACAACACCCAGAAACGCCGCCGGCTTCTCTGGGCCAAAGCTCATCTGAGATGGACTGACGCAAAGTGGAAAAGTGTGCTGTGGTCTGACGAGTCCACATTTCAAATTGTTTTTGAAAATCATGGACGTCATGTCCTCCGGGCCAAAGAGGAAAAGGACCATCCGGATTGTTATCAGCGCAAAGTTCAAAAGCCAGTATCTGTGATGGTATGGGGGTGTGTTAGTGCCCTTGGCTTGGGTAACTTGCACATCTGTGAAGGCACCATTAATGCTGAAAGGTACATACAAGTTTTGGAGCAACATATGCTGCCATCCAAGCGACGTCTTTTTCAGGGATGTCCCTGCTTATTTCAGCAGGACAATGCAAAGCACACATTCTGCATGTGTTACAACAGCGTGGCTTCGTAGTAAAAGAGTGCGGGTACGAGACTGGCCTGCCTGCAGTCCAGACCTGTCTCCCATTGAAAATGTGTGGCGCATTATGAAGCGCAAAATACAACAACGGAGACCCCGGACTGTTGAGCAACTGAAGTTGTACATCAAGCAAGAATGGGAAAGAATTCCACCTACACAGCTTCAACAATTAGTGTCCTCATTTCCCAAATGCTTATTGAGTGTTGTTAAAAGGAAAGGTGATATAACACAGTGGTAAACATGCCCCTGTCCCAGCTTTTTTGGAACGTGTTGCAGGCAACAAATTCAAAATGAGTGAAGATTTGCAAAACAACAATAAAGTTTATCAGTTTGAACATTCGATATCTTGTCTTTGCAGTGTATTCAATTGAATATAGGTTGAAAAGGATTTTCAAATCATTGTATTCTGTTTTTATTTATGTTTTACACAACGTCCCAACTTCATTGGATTTGTGGTTGTATTTAGACCACTTTCTTTAGACTTTATTGTGTTGAAAAATTGCCATTTTCGCCTATCAATCTACAACCCATAGTGATAGAATGAAAACAATTTTCCAGAATTATTTGCAAATTTATTTAAACTCAAACACTGAACAATCTAATTTCTATAAGTATTCAGACCCTTTCCTGTGGCACTCCTGTTGCGGCCAGATGTGCCCTGTTTGCTTTAATTCTCCACGAGATGTGTCTAGAACTCGATTGGGATCCACTTGTGGCAAACTGAATTGACTTAACATAATTTAGAAAGGCAAACGTGTACCTGTGTATATGAGGTCCCACAGTTCACATTGCATGTCAGCACATTTCTTATTAATTTAGAGATCATTACAGAGATCAGTTTTCACTTACAACATGCACGAGTTATTTCCTGTTAATCAGTGTGAAAAAAGCCAAATACATCCAATGTGATTCAATGTTGTATAAGAATAAAACATGAAAACTTCCAAGATGGTGAATACTTTTTATAGGTGCTGTAATCAAAGTAAACGGGTAATAAAAACTGCTAGAAGAACATTTTGCTGAGTTCACAGTTATTCTTCAGCAGTCTTGCCCTTTATATCTGATATTTATCTTGGTCTTGCCATTTCTGACCTAACGTCTGTTTAATGACTTACAATTTAGTTCTTGTTCCGCATCAATGTTTCTGTCTTTGCCACTCATACAGCAAAAAGCGCCTTCTGTATACTGTATCTTTTTGCCATTTATGAACAGATATATTTATTTAAGACAACCATGGATAGGCCTGTTATCATCTGTTTCAGCAGGATAATCTGTCACCAGGCTTTCCCTGGACTTCCCAGTATTTTCCCAGTGGACTCTTCTATTTCAAACAAAGGTCACTATGCTGTCTTATCCAGATAACCCAAAAGAGATCCCTTTTGGGTGAAATTAAAATTGGGTTCAGATCATGAAGGCGTCTTTTCTTTGTGTAGGTTTTTTTACCTGGTCATGAGTTTATACATGTTAGATAGATAGATAGATAGATAGATAGATAGATAGATAGATAGATAGATAGATAGATAGATAGATAGATAGATAGATAGATAGATACTTTATTAATCCCAAGGGGAAATTCACATACTCCAGCAGTACCTTACTGATACAAAAAACAATATTAAATTAAAGATTGATAATAATGCAGGTAAAAAAACAGACAATAACTTTATATAATGTTATTGTTTACCCCCCCGGGTGGAATTGAAGAATCGCATAGTTTAGGGGAGGAATGATTTTCTCAGTCTGTCAGTGGAGCAGGACAGTGACAGCAGTCTGTCGCTGAAGCTGCTCCTCTGTCTAGAGATGACACCGTTTAGTGGATGCAGTGGATTTTCCATAATTGATAGGAGCCTGCTGAGTGCCCGTCGCTCTGCCACAGGTGTTAAACTGTCCAGCTCCATGCCAAGAATAGAGTCTGCCTTCCTCACCAGTTTGTCCAGGCGTGAGGTGCCCTCTTCTTAATGCTGCCTCCCCAGCACACCACCGTGTTTAAGAGGGCGCTCGCCACAACCGTCTGATAGAACATCTGCAGCATCTTATTGCAGATGTTGAAGGACGCCAGCCTTCTAAGGAAGTATAGCCGGCTCTGTCCTTTCTTACACAGAGCATCAGTATTGGCAGTCCAGTCTAATTTATCATCCAGCTGCACTCCCAGGTATTTATAGGTCTGAGAGTGCAGTTGGATGATATATCAGCCAGGGTTCAAAGTCTGGCTTCGTGTCCGCTTTTGTTCTGTTTTATATTATGCTATTATATTATTATTATTATTATGCTAATATTATTTTTGTTAATTACATGCATCAGTTCTTTCTTTTTGATTTTGATGTATGTTGGCTGTCTATGTTATGTTCCATGTGTTTTGTTGTGTCTTTTGTTATTTTTGGAGCTTCAGAGTGTTACAGAGCATTTTTTATTCAGAAAGATTCTTTGTTTGAGCTTGTTGCTCACCGGGTTTGACGGCTTCCCCCTCTAGTGACCATTTTTGAAACTATGTGCTTTGGAACCCTTTAGTGCTTGGGACTTCTAAACTTAACAGAGTACATACATTAAGTTTCCTCTCACTCAGTTTCACTACACCTCCTAACCAATGAAAGAATAGGAGTGTGAACCATTGATCTGACACTAAATTATTGCTTTTAGTCTGAAAGACCAATTTTTTGTTTATGTGATAAATTAGATGTAAGCTACTGTAATATTTTATTTAGCTTGACTGACCATCATTTGCAAAATATAAGGTTTAATAACCCTGGAAAGCAAATAGAAAGCATATGTAACCTCAGAGGTTAAGCACTGTTGAACTAGTGTGTGCTTTATAATAAAACCTCATGGGCTACGTTGCTTTCTTAGCGTTCATTACATAAGTAATACTTCATATGTAACCTCAGAGGCTACGCTCCATTTGTTAGCCTGTGTTTTAGAATAAAACCTTAGAGGCTAAGCACCTCAGCTATCAAGATACTGGGATTTTTTGTAAATAATTGACAGGTTATTTTCTGCCTCTAGTATTGAGCTGCATATCATTATGGGAATTTTTGACACTGACGAATCTAAATAAATTACTTGTTTTTGAACTCTGTGATCCTTTTTGCCCTTGTTATTGTCTTACAGTTTTCGTTCACCTGATTCAGACCCTTCCTTTCTTTATACCTCCCAGTCATTCTTGTTTTCTCTTGCCATCTGGGCAGAATATTAACTTAACATGCGTGACATTCAAATGAAGCATAACTATTAATGAGCATTCCCCAAAACTAAATACACAGACTGTGAAACTCTGAGGTGGAGCTCCAATGTCTGTCCACAGTAAAAGGGGCAATCATTACAATAAGCAAGAGTTTATTAATAGCAAGCTCAAAATTGTATATGTTTACAAAAGAAATAACATACAAATAGTTAAATAAAGAATGATAGAAATGCAAAACTCATTAAAATGGGACAACATGTAGTTATAACATCTTCAAAAGAATTACTATTAGTTCCATTTCCTGACAAAAACAACAAAGAGGGAGGAAACAGGTTATACAAATCCCAAGCCTTCCACTTGAGAAAGCATATTGGGGTCTGCTTCATTAATATGCATAATTAAAGAAAAATTTTTCAAAAAAATCCTATGACAGAAACACACTTATCTGAAAGTAACCTCGAAAGATTTACTGTAACATTAGCATTAATTTAGGACCAAACATGCCAATGAAGCTATTACACATGCCACAGAAATTCTTAAATGAATTCTAATGATTTATGAAGATATAAAATTGGTTGAATGTCTATTTGGAGGAATGGGGAAAGATTTTCAAAAGCTGGGTTCTCAGGAAAAAAAGTCCACTTTTTCCTGGAGTAGTGAAATAAAATTAACTCTTTCTTTCCCTGAGTCAAACAGCAGTGTATTATAGATGCAGATGAAATTTCCATAATTAATATTCTCTAATTTCCTGCATTTGTAGCAGGCTCATTTCATGTGAGCTCCACTATACCATCCCTTTACCATATTGAACTCTCTGCTTCTCATCCCACTTCTCCTTGTCAAACCAACCCAATGTCACCATAGCTGCCATGATTTCTCCTTTCGTCACAGGAAAATGCAATCCTGCATCAGTGAGATGGGATCGATCATATTGTTCAGAGTAGGGGTTTACCTCAAGTCACTGTACTTTGTGTAGATTAGGGGCCCATAGAGTTATATTGGACCAGCATTCCTGATAGTCCATACCTTCCAGCTGTTAAGAGAGCAATGGGGATCATTTCACTGCTGGTTAACTATAGTATTACAAATGCAGTGGCACCTCAGTTTATACTGGATAAACAAAACAGAAAATACTCAGACAGACAAAGAGCAGAGAACAATCAAGTTCAAGTTCAAGCACTTTGTAACACAATGAAATTACTTTTTGTGACCACCCCAACATGCATTTAAAGAAAAGTCAAATAATTCCAAATATGTCGTATACAGTGTTAAGTGATCAAGTAACCAGAGCAAATTATTATTGCTCAAAGTACAGCAGCATAAATTGTTACTGCACCTGTTAATGAATAGTACATTACATATTATATATTGTATTACATTAGTATATTGCACATTACCAATATAGCTTATTGCACATGTTCAACTAAAAATGATCTCAGACTGATGAGATTCAGAGTTCAGAAAGTTTATGGCAGATGGGATAAAGATATTTTTTAGTCTGTTTGTGCGTACACGGATTAACCTAAAGCGTCTGCCTAACGGGAGGAGCTCAAGCAAAGAATTTCCAGGATGAGTTTTGTCCTTGAGAATGTTTTTGGCCCTTCTCACACAGCGGGTCTTATACAAAAGTTCGAGTGATGGCAGTTCAGTCCCAATAATGGCCTCTACTGTTTTTACGACCTGCTGCAGGGCTACTTTAGCAGCCTTGGTACAGCTGTTGTACCAGGCCATCATGCAGTTAGTTAAGATGCTCTCTATAGTACATCTATAGAAATTAACCAGCAGCTTCTGGGGGAGGTCAACTCTCCTAAGCTTCCTGAGAAAATAGAGGCGTTGTTGTGCTTTATTATAGTCAAGTTGTTGTCAGCCTAGAACAGGTCCTCTGAGATGGTGACTTCTAGAAACTTAAAGCTGGAAACTCTCTCCACAGCATCTGCATTGATTGTTATTGGACTGTGATTGGTCTTTTTAGTGGTCCTAAAGTCCAGAATAACTTCTTTGGTCTTTTTGGTATTTTAGACCAGGTTGTTGATGTTGCATCGTGCTGTCAGATTCTGAACCTCTTCCCTATATGAAGATTCATTGTTGTCTGTTACAAGCCCAATGACAGTCGTATCATCTGCAAATTTAACAATAATGTTTGATTGGTGGATGGGTTGACAGTCATGGGTGAAGAGTGCATAGAGAAGGGAACTTAGTACACATCCTTGCGGCACACCAGATCTCAGGGTAAGGGTGGAGGATGTGTGTTTGCCCATCCTGACAGACTCTGGGCGGTTGGTGAGAAAATCCAGTAACCAGTTGAATATGGATGGAGCAAGTCCTAGTGCATAGAGTTTTTTGATCAGCTGGTTAGGTATGATGGTATTAAATGCAGAGCTGTAGTCAATGAAGAGCATCCTAACATAGGTGTTGGGCTTTTCCAGGTGCGAAAGAGCATGTAGAGTAACACAGATGGCATCCTCAGTTGATCTGTTTGACCGATAGGCAAACTGGTGTTGGTCTAGATCAGCTGGGATGGAGGCTTTGATGTGGGTGATTACCAGTCATTCAAAGCACTTTGCGATGACAGGAGTGAGAGTGACTGGTTGATAGTCATTAAGACAGGTTATCCTCGGTTTTTTGGGAACTGATACAATGGTTGTGGATTTTAGGCAAAAGGAGAGAGAGAGGTTGAATATGTGTGTAAATACTTCCGCTGATTGGTCAGTGCAGGCCTGGAGCACACATCCTTGCACATTATCAGGATGTGCTGCCTTCCTTGTGTTGATGTTTTTGAGTGCCCGCCGCACATCATGAATGTGCCCACCACACATCATGCATGTGTACAACCAAAGGATGCGAGTCTCTGGTCAGCTCGAAGCTGACTGGAGGCTGGTTATTGTCCTTGTCAAACCGTGCAAAGAAACTGTTAAGTTCCTCTGCTAGGCTGGCATTGTTATTGGCCAGTGTATATTGTACGTCATTTTTCTTTTTGTAATCCGTGATTAATCAGATTCCTTGCCACATCTGCTGTTTGTACATTAGTTTAGCAGACTTAATGCCCTTCTTGAGGTTAGCTCTGGCAGCTCTATAGGCTGAGGTGTCTCCTAATTTAAAGGCTTTACAATGCCTAACTCAGAAAGAAAAATGTGCAAAAAGGAAACGAGAATTAATTAACAGTGAAGAATAGGAAAAAAGCGAATGCAGCCAAACATATGTATGTTACGCTCCCTTTCTTTTTACATTGTGGAGGTGTATCTAGAGGGCCGCTGAGGAGGGAGTTTCAATCAAGTCTATAAAGCCATAATGAAACAATGGCTGGTAGGTGGATTCATCATCATGGAAAGAGCTGTCGGGGTCCTTTCACTTTTGCCACTGCGGCATTAAACACAGGATTACTTTTATTATGCTTTACACAATTTTATGCCTTCCTGTTAAAACAGAGGACACTTTGAAAATAAATGCCATCAACTGTAACAAATGAAGTGTAGGAGAACATCACTAACACTACTCCGGCTGTGGTTTGTCAACTTGAACACTAATTATGGCTGTTCATATTTTCAATTAATGATCTGGGAAATGGCTGATGAGGCTGATTAATTTAATGTGGGAAGCAGAATTGATACTTTATTCAGCTTCAACAAATCACCCAAATCAGCACACACAGCACCTCGAATAAGAGGCAAAGGTACCATAATCGTCTGGGAAGGGTAAGTGTGCTACGGCTAAATTTTGACATATAATTATCACCTTGAATTGAACTTTCCATTCTTTCCAGTATTCTTTTTTAGATATTTGCTTTTCTTTAGAATGTTTTCACAATTACAGTCTTGTTACAGAATGATAGTTTTGCAAGTGCAAGAAACCATTTTGATATTATACTTATTTATATTTATTTGGCAATAACATCAAGCCTATCCCGCAGCTTTGGCAGCATCACTTTATGGAAAAGTGCAGAAATCTGTCTCTTCATAGTCTGTTGAGCTCATCATGAAGCAGCCTTCACCTAATTGGTATGGAACATGCAATAAAAAATACTCAAAAGAACATGGCTGAGTTATATGCCATGTCAGTTTTGAACAGTACATTTTAATACTGCAGTGCAATACATTTAAGCAATTGCAGTGTATGTTATACTCCATATCATGCTAGGCGGTTGCATACATCCAAGTGATAGGATAAATTAGATAATAAATTTAAATGAGATGCACAAAATAATGGATTGGAAAGTAGAGGGATAAGCAAAGATAAATGCATGACCTATGTGATGAATAATGTAGTACTTGCTTCCTGCTGGGGACTAATTTACGTTCTGTCTTTCATTATAAGTTAGTTTGTTAGAAGCATTTTTTGGACAATAAGTGCAGCATAGAGCTGGGACTTTTAATATTTTTATTTTACTTGCACTTTTGATCTCAGTAATGTAGCTTGTCTTACCACAGAAAGAGGAAGTGTTAGTAGAGACAGAAGACAGCAGAGTTCTTAAGAATATTAAAGACTATAATGATTGAGTTAAAGTTCCTTGTCTGCTCCAAATGCTTGCCTTGTTCATCTCTGTTGTCACCAAGTGTATAAATGAATGAAGAGGAGATGTCCTCTAATAGGAGAAGTGAAGTACAGTCAGTTCTATGTGTAGTTTGAGTTCCATAGTCCCAGCTGTAAGTAAATTGTGACTCCCAGACTGTCTCTCCTAAAAGGCCAGGGGCCTCATGTATAAACTGCGTATGCACAGAAATGTTGCGTAAGAATGTTTCCACATTCAAATCGCGATGTATAAAACCTAAACTTGGCGTAAAGCCACGCACATTTCCACGGTACTTCATACCCTGTTGTACGCAAGTTCTCCGCTCGGTTTTGCAGACTGGCAGCACCCAGCGTGAAAGCAGTGCTACTGTTCCTGTGTGGTTTATCATTCTTTTTCAGATCCACATCTCTGACGCGGCTTTATAAATACACTGAAATTAACCGCATATTATTTATTAGTTTAATGCATCTGATTGTAATTAACCAGTAACAATATAATAGTCCACGGAATGGTCAAACTATTCCAAATACCATAACTGCTTTAACATTGTTACTCTCACTGCACCTTCTTCTTGTTCTTTCAGCTGCTCCCATTAGGGATTGCCACAGCAGATCATCTTTTTCCATATTACTCTCACTGCACCACTTGGAGCAGCTGATTGGAAAGAGAATTATCGGTATACAGCATCAAGCACACGCTGCCTCAGCCATGCTTCCTATTTGAACTGCTTCTCACATGGCAAACGCTTCAAACCTTTCCTGTACAGACCTCGCCGTTCAGTAAGAGTTTCATCCCAAGAGCTCTAAACGTGCTCAATCAGTCCATCAACTGCTCCTTGTAGAACTGTTTGGACTTATAAGTTCAAAATCACCTCACTGTAAACTTGCACTACAGTTATAATATTGCACAAACTGAGCCACTTTATAAAGCACGTATTTACATATGATGATGATATCATTTTTAAGATGAAATGCAGCAAAATATGTTTATTACATTATACAGATAAAAGCACTGTATGCTTCACTGGGACAGGCGTGAACGATGGAATAATTAAACATGTACTACAAAGATATTTCAATGTTCCTTAAAAGTTTTGAAGAATCGGCATTCTAAGCTTACAGATGGTTTAACGTTTATTACAGAGCTGATTGTGTGGTGATCGGTTACTTGGAGAAAGAAAAGGAAGGTCAGGAATTGGAGGTTAGTACGTTTGAAAAAGACAGTACTACAGGGGCAGCCTTAGGCATGTGCAAACTGCACATGGCCGCCAAATCCCAGGGGCCGCCATGCCAATATATATTGAATATAAAACAGAGAAAATAACAACACAGCTAAAAATGCAGCAGCAAATTTCGGCAAAAGTTAAACGCTTGTGTCATGAGCACAAGGTGGCTATGCAGTGTCTGCAACGGACGTGGCCATCCGCCGTGCATAAGATACCATATTGACATTGGTGGGTGAAGGGGCCACCGATTCTTTCTCTGCCCAGGGCCGCCACGAGCCTAGAGCTGCCCCTGCGTACTGCTGCAATAAATTATTTCATCACTGCGCCACCGTGTTCCCATGTTTAATAACGTGCTTTAACTCCTATCATCATGAAAATGATATCATGTATACATCTCAGTATTTTAGTTATTCAGGGAGCTGTAATATCATGAATGTAATGGATTCTGTGTCCTGTCGGAGGAAGAGAAAGCCCGTTTAAGAAGCACATAGTGATTCACACACATAGAGCACATAGAAGAACACATACCAAACAAAGCATTTAACGTGCTACTTTAATTACGATGTGATTTGAGAAACTGGTTAATTAAACGATTTTAAGATGAAGTTTATGATGTTCTACTTTAATGACAAAATAAACTACGCAATTAAAGTGGAAATTTTGAGAATGAAGTTGACATTTCGTGCTTTTTCCCCACTGTGTGCCTTTTTTTTCTCTGTACTCTAATAAGCTTTCATATGATACTCAGATGGTGGGCTACGTATCGCCTTTTCACGGCGACTTTGATATCTGACAACTTCTTTCTTATTTAGGGCACGGTGCGACTTTGTGAACTTGAGTTTTCGAGTTTCTCCGACAAGCTATGTCAGTCGATTAGCTTCCTTTTGTTGTTTATATCACTGTTTAAACCAACAATTAGTACGCTTTTCCTTGCCTCCACTTGGTATTTACTGAAATTCTTCATTTTTCCCTCTTGCTTTTCCCATTGTCTTTTCATAGAACACTGAGCTTAAGGGCTATTTATATTGCTTTGCATATTCAAAGTGGCATAATTCTGGGAGGAGTTGGGGCAGGACAGCAGGCACGTGCACAAGTTTTACTTTTCACGTTGATCGGGATTTACAGTATGTAGCGGACGAATGTGGAAGTTTATGTATGCACAGATTCTTGCATCTGGAATTTTCTGTGCGTAAGCACATTTCGGCTTTTGTGCTTACATCATGTTATAGTGCGAATTCTACGCACGCCGTTATGCGTGAGGCCCCAGGTGAGTACAAGGATAGGACAAGAAGAGTTGAAGGACATACGTGTGGGTCTACATAATAAAGAATCTGGGCAGATAAGAGCGGTTGGGAGCACCCACCAGATAAGGTCATCCCAAAAACCTTCCTCAATAAAAAGCTTCCATTGTGGTATATTTTCATGACATAAAGAGTGCAAACTGAAACCTTTGTGTATACCTGAACTTATTTTCTTAGGATGTCACCTCATCTGCTTAAGTCACACTCAGAATGATTGGTATTGGCACAGAAATGGATAATAAACTGGCTGTTTATCTACATAAATGTAGTCTATTCCTTAATTACTTTAGTAAAATGACAATTGACTCTTGAGATTATGACATATGGCAGAGTTCAGGATTTTTGGTGATGACACTGTGTTGTGTAGCACCAGAAAATAGGAAATGGAGAGGAAGTTTGGAATTGCTTTGGAAGATAGAAGATAAATAAGACATAATATATGATATTTAACGATGATCAGGATTAAGAAGTTAACCTGCAGGAAAACATGATACATTTCAAGATCTAGAAGCAGTGGTAGCCTTAGAGGGAAAACTATATGTAGATATAAGAAATCATCAGGAGGGTTGGGGTTCCAACTTTGAAGACCCTGTTTAATATCCAGTATCAGAACTTAAATTACAAAAACATTTCCCTTGCAAAAAATTAAAGATTTGGAGCCCACTGAATATTCTTAAAGAGAAACGCAGGAGGTCTGCTCTTGACAGGCAGTTGAATGACAGCTTTTGCTGGCCCGCTGGCTCTTTCATTCTCACGGAGGTGACGTCAGGCTTCTTCTATCTTCTGTTCATCGACTCTAAAGAGGAACAAGGATACTCAGTTAACAACCATTCCACTCTTGAATTACATACATGCTTTCCATTTGTAAAACTCAGTGTCAGACACTTGCCAAGCCTGCATTTGTGGCAGTTTACAGAAGAATACTGTTTGTCCTGGAGAGACAAAATTGCCATTATGTGTCTGCAGACATTTTGCTTTGAAGGCCAAAATGGACTACTTTTTTGCTCTAAAATGTTTCTCAAAAGGAATGATATTGAACTGTATTAGAACTCTACTCATAGATGTTTCCATACAGAGCAGGGATGAGAGACCCTGTGGGCGGCACTGTGAGAATTTATTTCATGCTTTAGTTCATTATCCTATGTATTTTGTCTATGTTAGTGTAAAAGTCACTGTATTATCTTTGGTTATAATGACAATCAATTTATGACTAAAACATCAGATAGAGTATATATAACAGGGTTCTTCAAGTTCGGGCTTGGGGTTTTGTTCTACTTTCCTAATTAAAAGGCAATCCTTACTTTTAACAGAATTTGTTATATAATTCTACGGCCACGCAAGGCCATTTTTAGATTTAGATTTTCCTTTCTAGGGATATATTCCAAGTTATATGTGGCTCAGAGGAGATTAGTAAATCTCAATTCTTTACTTATTCATTTTCATTTATATCCAAATATTTTATTTAAAGAGATGCTTCATGATGAATACACACACACACACACGCACACACACACACATGTAAGTGACAGAAGGTTATGGTGTCGAGTGACACTTTTGCTATTCACATGTCATTGTTATTTGGCATCTGGTTAAGAAAAACAATAAGTAAATTAAAAAGGAATGGTTTAGACTAATTAAAGCAATTAAGGGAATCTTTAAAGGCACATTTCTTAAAATTAAGCCAAAAATATTGCTTGAGTAGTAACTGACTTATGCAGCAATAATTGGCTTCTAATTAAGCAAATTGGTTAAAACAAAAACCTACAGCCAATGCAGCCATCCAGGATCGGAGGATCTCTGATATGTTCAGAAACAGCCCTGACAAGGTAATGTGCTTGTAAATATTCATGATTAAAGCATTTGGGACAGACTATCCATGAACAGAGTATTTAGCCAACTATCTGTGTGTAATATGACGGGGTCTGGAACCAGACGTGGGTCCTGTTGATGGTTAGAGAGAGACTTCATTCCATCAAAATGACCATTCATCTGAATAATAAAGTTGCCATCCATGCATGAGCAATCTTCAGAGTCAAGACGAGCCATCAGAAAGCCAAGCCTTGCCACCTCCTTTCTTTTTTCCTCAAACAGATGTTTCCTCTGGTGTAACTCTTCAGCTCTCGTATCCTTAAAGAGAGTATTGTTTAAATGTTTTGACGCTGAAACAAGGGTATATTTTTATCAGGGCTTTAAATCCAGTGTTGCACTTACATGATTGCAGAGTCTCCTAATTAGATTTGGACGATAAGAATGTAGCATGGGAGTGGAATGTTTGTTTGCATGACTTCTGTTTCCTTCTCTAGAACTCCATTCGCAGTAAGCCTGGTATCATTTCTACCTTATCTCCAACCCTGCATGAACAGCCATCTGAACAGCAACCTGTGTCATTTGACCAGAGGAGCTGGAGCAGCATGAATGCTCTTTCATTTCACCTGTGGCTCCTATAGAGGACCGCTATATAAATCACTTTTTGTATCAACTTATTTACCTTTAGCATATTCACACATTAAATGACAATCTCCCAGGTGGAGCCGCAAAATTTTGTTGTTGGTAACCATGTCATTTATTTAGATAGACATTTCTATTTATTTAAGAGTGCGCCAATTCATAAACTTGGCAAGTCACACTTACCTTATGATAATATATCCTTTTGACATCAGCTATCCATAAGTAGGAAATATACATAATAAGCCAGATTTGACCTAAAGCTTAATATCATGACACGTAGCTGGCAATTGAAAATATCTCCAGATTAATTCTTTACTTTGACCATATCAGGATATCGGGAAACCCAATCTATATTGCTTTTAACACATCCAACAACAAAGTAAGGAGGTTGAGAATTATGTCATCTGCCTTTGCATGTAAAACTATGGCATTTCTTCAATGGTAAAAAGATATTGAATTTAAAAACCTCTCAACATACTGTAACAAAGCTTTTTTAAAAGTCTGTGATAGTGAGAACTATTATGCTTAAAACTGTAATAAATTTACAATGAAATATTTACAAACGTTAGAAGACTTCAAAATTTTTACATGAAATTGGAATAAGGTACATTCACTAATCATGGTGCCAGAGAATTACCACATGCTGAATGTTTATTAACACATATAGTATAAGTAAGGATTTCACTGTACTTTGTACAAATGACAGTAATGAATGTCATTATTATAAATCTAAATAATGACCCTCGTAAAGTGGAGACAAAACAACGTCAAAGTGTTGGGGCACCTCCCCGGTGACCCCGCATAACTGAAAGAAGACAATAAGGAAAACCATGCAACATGCTGCAAGATAACATCCTTTCAGATGGGAGCTCAGAACTTAACTGAATGCAAAATGACTGAACATCCGGCAAGAAGGGGTGGAAACCAGGATGGCGGATAATGGAAGTGATGTCTATGGTGGAACAACTGTCAGTCTTCTGTTCTGCAGAGGTAGGAAGAGAGAAGGCATTGGAAGACAGTGCCAACCCCTGGTTCAGCAAGTAATGACCTTAAGCTGCCTCCCATGAGCGTGCTACACCCTATAAATAAGCCATATTTAGTACTGTCTTCAGGAATGGGCAATGATTATTTCACAACACTGTAAATGTTCATTTCAGCAAACTGAAGGCGTATTCATAACAATTATTTGTTTGTGATCTCCAAGCAAATTTAGTATAATACAAAAGACAACCTGAGTAAACACAAAGCAGTTTTTAAATGATCATTTCATCAGTTCACTAACACCTTTAGAACTCGTGAAAAAGTAATTGTTTACTATTTGGTTTTGCCACCTTCAGCAGCAACAGCTGCAATCAAACAATTCCAGTAACAGAAGATCGTTTTAGGCATAGCTGAGAAGAAATTTTGGCTCACTTCACTCTAAACTTCTAAAGAATTGTTTTAACTCAGTCACATTGGCAGATGTTTGACTTTGAACTGCCCATTTAACGACCCATAACATCATGTCAAAGGGGCTCATGTCAGAACTTTGAGAAGGCCACTCTTAAACCTTAATATGTCTATTTTTTTTCAGCTACTCATAGTTGAACTTGTTGCTGTGCTTAGTATCGTTGTTCTGCTGCATAACCCAATTGTGTTTGATAATCGGACATAGTCCTTCAGTACTTTCAGGTAGCTGGCGGTGAATTCGTGCTTCCCTCAATTATGGCCAGTTACAAACCATCCCCACAACATCCCACTACCACCACCATGTTTGAATGTAGGGATGATGTTCTTGTTGTGGAAAGCCATGTTAGGTTTAAGTAAAGGGACCTATATCTTCCAAAAAGTTCCCCTTTCGCTCATCAGTCCACAGAACATTATCCCAAATGTTTTGGGGGTAATCAAGGTGTATTTTTGGCAAATGTTAGAGAATCCTTTATGTTCCTCTTGTTTAGCAGTGTTTTTTGCCTTGCAGCTCTACCGTGGACTCATGAATGCTGACATTAACTGAGCTGAGTTCTGCAGTTCCTTAAATGTTCATCTGGGTTCTTCTGTGACTTCCTGGATGAATGTTCATAGCCGTCTTGGAGTGATATTGCTAGGCACTGTTGGTAGCAAATTACCATCGTTCCAAGTTTTCTCCATTTGGAGATAATGGCTCTGACGTCCCAGGGATTCAGAGATTGCTTGGTGACCCTTTCTGGACTGATATACTTTCTTTCTCAGATCTTCTAGAATTTCTTTTGATCAAGGCATGGTATGATGCTGGTTGAGACCTTTCAGCCATCTTCACATTGCTGGAAAAGATCTATTTAAGTGATGTGTAGATTCGATGGCCTTGGCAGCAATAAAGCTTGTATGTGTCTAGTCTAACTGACTCCGTTATCCTGTAAATTTGGTTCATCGGTTGATTAAGTGACTATGGGGGCAATTAAATTTTCACATATAGGTGTTGGTAAAAAAATCATTTAGAAACTGTGTATTGTGTTGACTCAGGATGTCTTTACTATTATACTAAATTTGTTTTGGATATCAGAAACAAGTGTTATGAATAAGCAAAAATAGAGGAAATCAGGGAGGGGTAAATACTTTTTCACAGCACGGTAAATCTCTACAGAAATCTCAAAACCAAAAATGAAAACTGAAAGTTTGTAGACGTTGCTGTTTCTGATTTGGAAACAGATCTTGTTCCTTTATTGATTCAGCACCTTATGCACATTCTGCACATGTTTACAGGAGTTAGGTGAATAGATCATGTTGCCATTCGTACATTCTGTGACATAAATATCTAACAGATCACAAAATATATGATTTATTGAGGCCTGAAAAGCTTTAGGTGCATTAGAAAACCCATTATTTGTGCCTTGATGTTTGTAATGACAAGTGACAAAATTAAAAACGTTTTTTTGCTTGCTTCAGTTTCAGATAATTTTAAGATTTTGTGAAAGTTTCCAAATGACATGCATGTTCTAAATGACTCATCCTCTTTAAATTCAAATAACACAGCACTAAGTGGAGAACTAAACTGATATATTAATCATTTATATAGATTTTCCTTTACATACTACTCTTCCATAGGTTATTTACACTGGAGCAAAAAAGCACACAAATTACTGTTAGACATTAAAGTATCAGTTAGTAATTTAATGGTCTATTCACTCAGAGTTTTATTTACTAAAAACATTTTCATAAGCAGTCGAGTGGGTGACATGGTTGATGAGAAATTAAAAGAAGTTATTACTTATTGCTAAAGCTCCCACTCACTGATATTTCTCACAAAAGGCCTAAACCTAAGCCACCTAAAGCTTTCTCAAAACAAACCTAAATGTTGTTTGTGTCTTGGTATTAATTTATTTTTTCTTATGTTACTTTTTCCAGTAAGACTTCAAGATGGCTTTTCTTTATATTGTGTTCTGTTCTGTGTAGTGTATTGTGTTGACCCCGCTTTTTTGACACTCACTGCACCTACCTGGAAAGGAGTCTTTCTTTGAACTGGCTTTCCCAAGGTTTTTTCTATTTTATTTCCTTACAAAGGTTATTTATTTGGCTCTTGTTTTTTAGAGGGCCAAAGATGTGGGCTATTAAAGCCCATTGTGGCACTCCTTGTGTGATTTTGGGCTATAGAAAAATAAATTGTATTATATTCTGCTACAATCTGGCAGAGTCTCCCATTGCTCTTAATAAAGATCGAACAGGATGCTTGCTCTTCATCTGGTTATGTGGAGGACAGCCACATGAAGTTGCATGTTGCCATATATACAAGTGTGTATTATTGATGCCTGTGGCTTCTAATAAGGTCATCCATTTGTGATGTTGCTGTCATAACAGCCAGGAGCTTTGTAGATAGGTTGAATTTAATAATCGAGTGACAGATACTTTCAAGACATAACAGAAGCAAAGTCAGATGTAGCCTGAGCTGAAACACATCATTTGTTTTAACTGAGTTTGCTAAATTTGCAAACTAAAATAGTGAAAATCCAAAGAAGACATTACAATAAATGGAATAAACTTTACAAAATTGAGAAGAAATGGTCAAACATCTCTAGAGAGAGGCTACATCAGCATTTTTATTTAAAAATAGCATTTCTAAATGAAAACCATCTTCATCTACTTTAGCATTTTCACATAAGAAACAAGAGAAATTTGACAAATGAGAGGAGACCATTTAGTCATTTAGGTCCATTTGTTTAGGTAATAGCTAATCAGTCTGAATAGCTCATTCAGATTCTTCTTAAAGCTTGTCAAGGTTTCTGCTTCAACTCCATGTCTTGGTAGTTAGTTAAAGAGTCCCACAACTGTTTGTGTAAAGAAGTGCTTCCTGGCTTCAGTCTTAAAAGCACTTCCCCTTAATTTCCACTGATGTCCTTGAGTACGTGATTCACCCTTAAGCTGAAATAATGTTGCTTCATCAATGCCTTTGAAGATTTGAAATATTATATATTTAAAAATTAAAAATTGTTTTGTTTTGGACTGATGATGACGTGGAAAATGTATGGGTATAAGGGAGGCAAAGTGATTGACAAAATGTAATGAGCAGCATCCAATCAGGGAAGCGTCAGGTAATATACCTTTGTGAACAGCTGGAATGACTTTTGGGAAAGGCATGGATTTAGGAAAGCAATTGGTGATCTATAGGAGTGGGTGGGTGAGAACTATTTGTCTCTGAATAAAGAAAAAACAGAAATGCTGTTTATTGGAGGGAATGATGCTGACTGCAACAATATTCTGTCACTCTTTAACTCAGTTAGAATCACCATTAATTTTACTGAATCAACACACAACGTAAATGTTATTTTTGACACTAGCACATCACGTAAAGCACAAATTACACAACTATCCAAAACATGTTTTTTCCATCTGGAGAATTATGACGTTTTCCAAATATGAAGGACATTGAGAAATTAATTAATGCATTTATTTCTAATAGGATTGACTTTATGCAATGTGTTATTCACTGGTTGCTGTAATTGTTCTTTATGCAGCTTTCAGCTAATTCAAAATGCTGCTGCAAGAATTATTATATAAACCATAAAATACAAACACATAACTGCAGTTATCAAATCTCTTCACTAGCTTCCACTTACGTTAAGCCAGATATCAAAATGCTCCTTTTAACTTGTAAAGCTTTACATGGCCACTTATCTGAACTAATCATTATGTACAAACCAGAGCGCACATTGAGATCTCAAGATACTGGCCTACTTAAAATTCCAAGGATTAATAAAATAACAGAGGAAGGTTGTGCTTTTAGTTACAGGGCCTTGGAGCCAGGTAATGATCTGTCTTCTAATGTAAGAGATGCCCCTTCAGTCTCAGCTTTTAAATTTAAGCTGAAGACTCACTACTTTTAAGTCTAGCATACCATGACTAGAGCTGCTGATTAGCAGTACATGCTGTATTTCTGTTTGTTAGTCATTTGTACAGAAATATACTGTAAGTAATACAATATTTTCACAAGCGGAGTGCTTGGAGTTTGCATGTTCTCTCCTTGTCTGCGTGGGTTTCGTCTGGGTGCTCCGGTTTCCTCCCACAGTCCAAAGACATGCAGGTTGGGTGCATTGGTGATCCTAAATTGTCCCTAGTGTATGCTTGGTGTGTGTGTGTCTTGCAGTGGGCTGGCGCTGAGCCCAGGACTTGTTCCTGCCTTGTGCCCTGTGTTGGCTGGGATTGGCTCCAGCAGACCTCCGTGACCCTGTGTTAGGATATAACGGGTTGGACAATGACTGACTGACAATATTTTCTCACTGTTACTAACCCTCCTCTATTCTGTTTCACTTTTTGGTATCTTGATGTGGCACTTGGTGCCACTGCTCTATTGCCAGGCTGCTCTCTTGTGTATGGAAGACTCATGACTGTTGCAATCATCAGATGGAAAGATTCTCTCATTAGATTGGATGGCCAGCACAGAAAACCAGGAGTTGGTAGGCAGCCAGTTGGATGAGGTCTCCAGGACTGTGACTTTTTTTTTGACTTTCTCTTGTATGGTTTTAATCTTCATTGTTATCAACTGGCTATAGTTCATTGATTAACCAATGGACAAATATTGCTGTTTCGATTTATGTTTAATCAGTTTCTAGCTTGTTCTCGGTGTGTTTTAACAAATCTGTATTTATATCCATACCAGTTCTGTATTTAGTAATTAGTATCATCTATACTTGTATTTGTACTAAGAACTGTTCACAGTGCTTTGTGTCCATACTCAGTGAGGAGTGCTATACAAAAAATTAAGTTGTATTGTTGTATTGTAGTGAAAGACATTCTTGAATGGTGCAAACTGAATTCCCTGCAGGATAACATCACTAGGAAAACAAGATCATTTTAGACTCAGTGACGATCAAGCCCACTCCGACCATAATTTTCCTTAATGATGATGATGTGGAAGTGGTGACGACATACAAATACCTCACGGTGCATCTGAACAACAGGCTTGAGTGGAATACCAACACTGAAGCCGTCGGAGTCACCTCTGTTTCCTGAGGAGGTCGTGGTCATTTAGTGTTTGCAGGCCACTTTGTTTAATTTCTACCAGTATGTACTGGTCAGTGTAATTTTGAAAAGGTTCACTCTATCTTAAGAGTCAGGCGAGATTCACTTGACGAAACTGGTAGGATAGAGATCACTCGGGAAGCTGCTTACTGTCCTGGACAATGCCACTCATCACTTGTATAAGGTCTTGGCTAACAGGAGCACATTCAGTAACGGACAGAGACAACTGCGCTTCTCCAAAAAAAGTGCAATGTAAGGTCGTTCCAACCTTAGCCATCAGGCTCTATAATGAGTTACCCCAAACCCCAACCCCTGTTATATTGTTCCCTGTGGGCTGAGTGGAGCTGTGTTAGTCTAGCAGACATGTTAACATTATGAAATTCTAACTGATAAGTAATTCTAATCACTTTACACAGTAAACATGTACAGTTTTTTAAATATACCACACCATTTTCTAAGCTTGCCTATGCCCATAGATAACTTTTGTTATATGTGTATTTGAACATTGCTAATTTATACTAAAATTATTTTCACACAAAAGTTTTTTTAGGGTGTGAAACAAGGAATATTTATCCCTAAAGCCATGTTCACATTTCTGGGTTTAGCTTCAGCATAATGCAAATAATCCACAGCACACCAGTAAAACTAATTCTGTTATGTTTTGTAGGAAACACCAATACAAAAGTATTTGTGCTGGTCATTCCCAAGCAACACTGTTTCATGTATCTTGATTCATTCATGTGAGACTGACGGTATTCATCTCCAGCCCTGTAGAAGAACATACCAAGAATAGTTTCTGTCTCTGATACATCATTAGGATTGCAATTGTGAAGATTATCTTCATAATTGGAAAAGCAAGCATCATACCACCAGATAAACTACAAGGCATGTCTCACGGCTCATCAAAATGTCTACAAGTGACAAGAAAATAGTCAAATTATGAATTTTTTGTAAATTTGAAGTTTCACTTCAAATTCAACTTCACACAAATAGTTGGCTCTTCACTAGTCCTTGCATTGCATCTGATGCTGACAAGACATAGTTATGAGTTGTAAACTTTAAAAAGTAAAATAAAATTTACTCTGCCAAAATATATGTGTAATTATGGATTTCCTTTATCCAGAAATAGTTTGATTTATTATGCAATGGCATTGCTGCTGCTAGGACATTACTAATATTTTTATTAATATTTTATTTATTAATTTTGCATTACTGTGGTGTCATTTTGTTTCTCTTCTCTTATAACCCCTATCACGTACAGAGGGTGTGTATTCATGAACATTATCGTATCTGTCATCATAGGAGTTATGATTTAAATACCGGAGCAATGGATCGTTCATCATCTGCGGTTTAAATATAAATAGGAGAGTCCTGGGTGCATTTCTTTATATTGTCTGTTTTTTTTTTTTTTATATCTAATAGCTTTCCTGTTGACTTTGATTTCTGGGTTGAGATTTGGATTTAATAACAAAATGATATCCTTTCCATGTCAATTCATCTCATGGTCCTCTTCTGGCTTTCAGGCAAAATAGAGGCTCCACTGACCTTGAAAATGTGGGTTCAGATAATGGAAAAAGCAGATCTATAATTCCAGAAATGTTATATTTATTCTTCAGCTTTTATTAGTCTTTTCTGCTATGGTGGTAGGTAGTAGACATTTCGAACCTATGACAGTTTTCCAATCTAACTCACATGCTCTGAAAACTGATTAGTTCTGTGATACATGCTTACAATGAAAAAGAATAGCAGTAGGAAGTCAAATCAACTGAGGTTCTTGGAGAAACAAGAAACACAATTCAATGCCAAGTGTTCTTCTTGTAGCAGGTGTTCAAAAAACAAATTAAAGAATGTAAAATGAAAAAGTACACCTGTTCAGATTAATCAGTATTATCATTCACAGTTTTACCATATATGCTATAATCAAATTCTTCTTTGGGAAACAAGGGAATTGCTAATTGGCACTTGTGTTTTCCCTCCCCTGAGTGCAAAGACTTTCAAATGTGTAACTACTGAAAATAGCAAAGTGAAAACTATAAGACTCAATGGATTTGCAAAAATATAAAAACTGTGAATGTAACAGCATGATGTTCCCTGTTGTTTGTGTATTGAAACAAAAAAGCATTGCTTATTTTCAGAAACTTTCTGGAATATTTACATTATCATTAATAATTATACAACATACCATTGTTAAACCCGTTTAATTTAACCCAGGGTCACAGAACCTATTATGATAGCACTGGGAACAAGGCAGGAAACAGCCCAGGCACAGACTGAGACAGTTTGACAAATAAAACTAACTGGCATGACTTTAAGAATATGGGAGAAAACAAGCATGGACATGAGGAGTGCATTCACACTCATAAAGACAACAACAAGGCACTTGTGGAAGTAAACCCTGAGGAAAACAAGAATAGTTCAATCAATCAGCTTTTATTCAGTCACAGATGAGTACATGGATTAATATGTTGCAAGGCAGAAGAGTGCAGATTTCCCTTTTCAGTCGGCTTACATTTGTTTCCTACCTCCCCCTTCCCCTTACTTCTCAAAAAGCATAATATTGTTTACCTAAGCGTTTCATCTTGTATTGTGCAAATCGGCCAACCGTTTCTGTTTTGTGTACATGTCAGATGGGGCCCTAAAGAAGGAAAGGTCATCTTTCCTTTGTCTAACAGATGTGTTCCTAAAGTGGTCCTAGGTCTGCTCACTGCACCCCGTTTTATGACAGACGTCTGTATGAATCCAATATAGCAAAACAGCTTTGTCAGCGTTTAACCCTTAATAGGTTGCAAGCAGTTAAATTTTCTTTCACACACTGAATTCAATTAGAGAATACTTGACCCACTGCACCTCACATAAAACCTAGCAGAAATGTTTAATTAACAGGATACAATATTTTCGTAAGCACTTTATCCATTTCAGGGTCACAACCTCAAACAGTGTGCCAGTTCAATGGCAATGACCCACCACCAGATTCAGACACAGGACATTAGATTAGTTTGGCAGCATCATAAAACACTATACTATCATTTTATCTAATATATATATATATATATATATATATATATACATATATATATTTGTTATGTTGTCTATATATATACTGTGGATGTTGTAGGGCTGTCTTGGTTGACACGTCTCTGCAACATCGCATGGACATCAGGGACAGTGCCTCTGGATTGGCAGACCGGGGTGGTGGTCCCCCTCTTTAAGAAGGGGGACCCGATGGTGTGTTCCAACTACAGAGGGATCACACTCCTCAGCCTCCCTGGAAAAGTCTATTCGGGAGTTCTGGAGAGGAGGGTCCGTTGAATAGTCGAGCCTCGGATTCAGGAGGAACAGTGTGGTTTTCGTCCTGGTTGCGGAACAGTGGACCAGCTCTACACCCTTAGCAGGGTCCTGGAGGGTGCATGGGAGTTTGCCCAACCAGTCTACAGTACATGTGTTTTGTGGACTTGGAAAAGGCAATCAACCATGTCCCTTGGGGAATCCTGTGGGGGGGTACTCCGAGAGTATGGGGTACCGGACCCCCTGATAAGGACTGTTCGGTCCCTGTACGATCGGTGTCAGAGCTTGGTCCGCATTGCCGGCAGTAAGTCGAACCCGTTTCCAGTGAGAGTTGGACTCCTTCAGGGCTGCCCTTTGTCACCAATTCTGTTCATAACTTTTATGGACAGAATTTCTAGGCGCAGCCAAGACGTTGAGGGGGTCCAGTTTGATGGACTCAGGATTGGGTCACTTCTTTTTGCAGATGATGTTGTCCTGTTTGCTTCAGGCTCTCTCTGGATCGGTTCGCAGCTGAGTGTGAAGCGGCTGGGATGGGAATCAGCACCTCCAAATCCGAGACCATGGTCCTCAGCCGGAAAAGGGTGGAGTGCTCTCTCAGGGTTGGTAGCAAGATCTTGCCCCAAGTGGAGGAGTTTAAATATCTCGGGATCTTGTTCACGAGTGAGGGAAGAATGGAGCGTGAGATCAACAGGCGGATTGGCGCGGCATCCGCAGTTATGCGGGCTCTGCATCGGTCTGTTGTGGTGAAAACGGAGCTGAGCCGCTTGGCGAAGCTCTCAATTTACCAGTTGATCTATGTTCCTACCCTCACCTATGGTCATGAGCTATGGGTAGTGACCGAAAGAACAAGATCGCAAATACAAGCGGCTGAAATGAGTTTCCTCCATAGGGTGTCTGGCCTTTCCCTTAAAAATAGGGTGAGAAGCTCAGTCATCCGGGAGGGGCTTGGAGTAGAGCCGCTGCTCCTCCGCCTCGAGAGGAGTCAGATGAGGTGGCTCAGGCATCTGATCAGGATGCCTCCCTGGTGAGGTGTTCCGGGCACGTCGAACCGGGAGGAGGCCCAGGGGAAGACCCAGGACACGCTGGAGGGACTATGTCTCTCGGCTGGCCTGGGAACGCCTTGGGATTCCCCCTGAAGAGCTAGAAGAAGTGGCCGGGGAGAGGGAAGTCTGGGCATCTCTGCTCAAGCTGCTGCCCCCGCAACCCGACCTTGGATAAGCGGAAGAGAATGGATGGATGGATATATATATATATATATATATATATATATAAATATATATATATATATATATATATATATACTGTACATATACAGTATATATATATATATATATGTATATATACTGGGGGCTTACCCCCTGCTCGCTTCGCTCACCAGCCCCCCTTTTCTGTACTATGCGCCAGCAACTTTGAGTCTCTGTCTCACACGTTATGAAGAGGGGGGCTGAACGCACCCCAAGGAGATGCGGTTGCTCCTCCGAAACCCCCTCTTAAATGGTGATACAATGGGAAACAAATACAGTTTTTTTAACCTCCTGTTTGCTCGATCAGCTGCTGGCTTGCTGCTGCTGCTGCCATACCACGTGATTTGCATCTCGTGCAGCGCTTCAAACATTTAAAAGCCTGTACAGCAGCTGTCTTTGTCATCTAATCCTTGTCTTTTATTTTCGGCCCCAAGCTTGGTTAAATCTTTTGGCACAAACTCTAGTCTCGCGGGATGTGAGTTCTTGATATTTTTTAGTTTATAATATAAAAACGGAATAAGGATCTGAAAATCTAACATCACATTAAAATTTGATAAATTCTGAAAAGAATAATACCAAACATGTATATGTAGGTTTTAAAATAAGCCCGATTTAAAGCGTGACAAAAAAAGTGACATAAAATTGTTGCACAAAATCGTTGCACTTTTAGGCTTAGGATTTTATATATATATATAGAGAGAGAGAGAGACATGGGTTACTGTCTTGCACTCAAAAACAAGCTTTAATCTTTTCAGATCAGGAACAGGTAGGGTATTTATTGAAACGGGGGCTACCACTTCAATACACACAAACATGGCAAACAAGCAATGATATTATCATTAACATTACAATTTATGTCTACATATGGTACATGTGTTGAACATGATGGCAAACAGGTTGAGACATTCCTGAAAATCGTCTTGAACATATAAAGTATATTTTGTGAATAAATTGTTTCCGCCATTAAAATGTTAACATCATTTTCACTCACCCTGTATATATGGATACATAACGTAGTCTGTATATATTATGGCCTGCAGGGTGTGCACCAGCTCCCTAATGCTGTCACAAACAGACATAGTCACAAGTTTTAGCACATCACAGACTTTTCTTTCGCTGTGGGAAACTCTTCCCAATCGTTTCCCACCTGCTGTGCACAGTACACATGCACAATAATAACAACAGAGCACTCAGTACTTGGTCGTCTTCTTTTCTCTCTAACTCTCTGTCTTTCTGACTCCAATTCTCCCGAAGCAAGTTTCGTCCTTCTTCCTCCCAACTCTGGCTTCTGAAGCAGAGGCAGCGGGCTTCTTTTATCATGCACCTCCCTGTTATGGGCAGCATACGTGTGACCCAGAAGTACTTCTGTCATGCAATGCTGTGGCACCAGAGTGCTCCTGGGTCCAAGATAAAAGGAGGTAGAGGACACGGCTTGCCTGGAGGAGAGTTGATGAAGTACTGTATTGGATTGTGCTTGTAATTACTGGTGTTAAAGGAAGAACCTGTTAAAGGTATGTAACGTAATAAAATACACTTTATTTGTACCCTTCGCTGTGTTTCTGTACTTTTGTCTGGAGTCTGGGGATCTGGGGTTTCCCTTTTGGAAATGTTTGTTCCCTTTCCTTACTTACAGTTTGTTACCTTGAATATATAATCAAAATTTAGTTTAAAATACCCTTCATTGGTAGCGTGTATGTATTTTGCAGTTTTGGTGCTTATAATATTATGACCAATATTCTCACATTGTGTAGCTGAATCCTTGGAAAACGTTTTACTTCCACATTAAGCTACTGAGCAGCCCAGATGAAATGTCAGACAAAGTGATAGGTTGTGTTAACAAATAGAAAGTTTCAGTGATTAAAACCAAGCTGTGATATCAGTTTGTCTTTTTACTATCTTTTCATTTGCGCATAAAAGAGAGAATATTATAGAATTCACACCTCACAGGAGAGTTCTCACTTGCTTTAGCTTCCACACCAAATTCACTGACACTTTACTCAAGTTTATTTTTTGTTTTACTGTGTCACATGTTAGACTGAAGGCAACTGTTGTTAGCTACTTTAAGAAAAGCAATGAAGCTTTATTCTTGAGGCAAAAATAGTTCTAAAGTGTCAACATTTAACCTTCTAACAAATGTGCCCAGTGCTAAATATTTAAAAAATCAAATGGAAAAGGAATACTTTGAAATACTGATTTACATAATCATGCAAAACACAACAACAACATCATGATGCTCTAAAATGTTTTGAGTAGAACTTGATAAGGGTGGCCATTGTATTAGGAAAACTGACCTCCTTGGGAATTTTCCCCATTTCTCCCAGGGCAGCCAAAATGTTAAAGGTGTGAATTCAGCACAGCATAATCTGACTAATATTAAGTCAGTCGCCACGTACCCAACCTGCTTTGATGAATCACCTGGAGTGACAGTGTCCCTGATATGAAGGTGAGCTAGAGCACCACAAGGAACAGGCTTCTCTGCTTTTCTCTTCACTCTGTACACCTCAGACTATACATATAACACCAGGCCATGCCACTTGCAAAAATTCCCAGATAATTCTGCACCTTTGGGGTATATTGATAAGGGCATGAAACAGAGGAGATGAGTCAGGTGGAGAACTTTGTTTTTTGGTGCAAAGAGAATTGTCTGCAACTAAACATAATCAAAACCAAAGAACTGGTTATAGACTTTCACTACACCAATGAGCATCTATGCCTGGACACAAGCGAGTGGATGTAGGGTGTACATCGCTACAAGTGCTTGGGCACCCACATCAATGACAGGCTGGATTGGTCTCATAACACAGAGGAACTATAGAGAAAAGGGAAGAGCAAGCTATTCATCCTTAGGAGACTGCGTTACACCAATATGTGTAACGACAGCCTTCACATCTTCTACAACATTGTGATGGCCAGTGATTTTCTGCTCTTTAGAGTGCTGGGCTGGTAACATCACTTCAAGAGAGTCCCACCAAATCAACAAGCTGATTAAAATGGTAGGCTCAATTATGAGATATGCACTTGAGGTGGTGGTGAAGAAGAAAATGAAGACAAAACTGATAGCCTTTATGAGCAATGCTGCACATGCCATACCAACATTGAGGACTCTCACTGAACAAATTATTCGGCAGAAGTGTGTCAAGAAACACAACCAGTGCTCCATTAAATCTATAGCAGCACACCCATGTAGTGCCTCACTCTACACAAAGTGGTCGCATTCCTCTAGTGTCTAGTGTTTATGTCCCTTTTGGAGATTTTGTCCTTGTCTTCTTGTTTTTTATTTATTTATTAATTTATTTATTTTTACAGAAGTGAGTGTACTTCAGTTCAGTTGTTGACTGTCTTACAATAATGTGATGGATGGCACTGAGTTTTATTGAACACAATATCTTATGTTAAGGTAATAAACAGAAGACTAAACAGAAGGCAGTTCCTTAGATGCATCTACATACCTATCATTCTGTCCTGCTCAATGGTTTGGATGTACTTTATTTTGTCCTCTTTATAATATTACATAATTACTTTCTCCAACCTGTTCAAGCCAATTCAGGGGTATAAACACAAGACAGGAACTGACCCAGGGTGTCAGTTATCACAGAGCTCACTCATGCACACCCATTCACCCATTCTCACTTTGGATTTACCAGTTAACTCATCTAGCATCGTTGGAAAAGTTTTGTATATACACAAGCACACTGAAATGTGACAGAGTTGGGATCCTAGCCTGGGAACCCTTATTTAATAAAGTTTTGGGCAGAAGAAATATAGAAAAACGGTCAGAAAAAATGCAAGGAGAAGTCTTTCCACTGTGTTGAAGCACTTCAAGTACCACTGAAGTGTTCTCTCAAGCAGTTGTTTGTCTAATGATGCCCTACTTTTGGGCACAGGCATCTTTTTTCCTCAGAGATATGAAAAGGAGTATTGAATGAACAGAAAATATGTTATTCATTTTCAGGTAGGACTTTTGCCATCTGATGATTGATGATTGTAAGCTAAGTGATCTGTAGCACAGTTCCTACATATTTTCTTAGCTTATGTGTTTGACTTTAATCTGTAGTCTTGTATCGTTAAAAAAGGTTTGGAGCATTTAGAGCAAAAGTAATATAAACTGAATTGTACTTTACTTTAATTTCTTACATACAACAACATTTATTTATATGACACATTTTCATACAAATGATGTAGCTCAAAGTGCTTTACAAGATGAAGAAAGAAACAAAATAAAAAATATAAAAATAAGATTAGGCAATAATAAGCAACAAAGAATAAAGTAAGACCTGGGGGATATTTTCAAAATGTCGCTTAAATCATCCGAGATCAGGTGCCTCATCTTGGATAAGTTAATGCCGGTGACACTCATCCGGGATAGGTCGGTTTTTCAAACGCAGCCATGTAGTAGATTAGTCTAGCTGGATCTAATCATACCAGATGAATGTGCGCGCCCGCGCTGAGTGAAAAGCCCATATATATTGAGTCTAGAAAACATGATCAGCAAGCCTTTGATAGGCTGTAACAAAATGACGAAAGAACGGGCGCATTTTTTTTTTCACACACGCGGCGCAAGACCTTTTATCCGAAGGACATGAAGAATTTCAAGATTTAATATGCACAAGGGGTAACACTGCAAAAGCAGCCCAAACCAGAAAAGACGGCTGGCAAAAAGTGGCCGACAAATTAAACGCTAAGTAGTGTGCATTGTACTTACTGAATGCAGTGTTTCATTTCCTATGTGTCAGATTAATTATAATTTAATATGTCATAATTCCAGATGAAACGTGAGCACAAGGAGAACATGGGAACAGGTTAAAGTGAAGTACAAGAATATACTTCAAACTGGTAAATATTGGTATATAACTATTTAAAGAATTGTTGACATAAATAATCATATATAATATAAAAAAACATTAATTTTAAAGCTAATAAGAAGGCAGACAAGCAAAATACAGGTGGAGGTCCACGCGGTCCAGACCTAACCCCTGCAGAAGAGTTGGCTCTCCAGCAAAATGCCCATCGCCCTGTTTCTGAGGGCATTCCAGGGGGAAGCTCCTCCTCAAAATCAGTGGCAGGATGCAGTGGTCACTTCATTTCAGGTAAAGGATGGTCATTGCATATATTTGTCCTCCATGTATGCCATAGGTATGTTCCATGTAGCCCTATTTTTTGTTGGGAATGTCATATCCCTTGAACCTGTGTCTGACCAACGAGATATTGACAAAGGTGAAATATTTGATGAAGACACTGTGTCTGATTATTCATCAGGAGGAGAGGTACATTTTCCAAATAATGGTTGATCAAACTCCACTCTGATCAGTCCCATGTGCCCCAATCACATTTGGAAATCCTGGGTAATGAGAATGTTAGGCTGATTGTGAGATTCTTCATGGAACTGTGGGTGTTTTTACCTGTGTATTCCCTACCTGCAATGGCATGAAATGCCTCTTTTATTTTCTGCACATGCAGGTGTCCAGGAAACACTATGAAAACCTGAAGGAAATGTTTCAGAGCCAAACAGACTTTACGAATTGCCTGGCAAACTGCCCTTTTAGATAGATTTTCCACATCGCCTACAGTATATAAAAAAGTGCCGCTTGCAAAAAACCTCAAAGCAATGCATACTGTCTGTGTGGTTGTGAGAGGCCGACTTCACCGAGTTTAACTTCAAATATAAGGTCCTAATTCATTTTTGAGGTACAATATTCCCCCTCGGCTAAAGCGGTATCTTTCAAAAAGAATTTTCTCCAGGAGCAATAAAGGATCTTGCCGATCGCACAAACTCCTCTCTATATGAAATTCTCTTCTTATAATTTGCGTACTGATATCAATTGGTCGCTCATTCATGAACAGTAAAGTCATGACTGAATGAATTCCATGCACGGACACTGATTAAGTGTGTGAGCTAATCCTTGTTTACATAGAACAATCCTGCTCCAAGCAGGTTTGAGGATTAGGATGTGTTGCTATGACAACACTTCCAGCAAGAGTTTCGAAAAACCGACAGATCCAGGATCAGGCCAAATCGTCAACAATTACATCCGGCTAAACGAGTAATCCATGTACGAAAAATACCCCCGTGTTTTGTTTGGTTTGCATTCAAACAAACCTGTTTTCACTTTTTTTTGACACTGCTTTGTTTTTAGGCATCTTTTAAAATTCTTTAATAAATATTTGAATATTAAAGGAACTTCCTGTGTTTTTGTTTAGCAAAAGTGTTTTTCTAAAATCGTATTCCTCTCTTCTTTTTGATATTTTGGATATTTAGATATTTTTGTGAACATTACTAGACTGAGTTCTGTGCCTACATCGGCCTAAAACCTGCTATTTGAATAGGGGTTAACCTTGGACTTAGACCTGAGTTAAGGTTGTTCTGGCTTTTTTGTATTGGTCTTTGGAGGTCTGCTCCACAGAAGAAAATAGCAAACAAAGTAAACAGATATTTCACCCAATTATTTGTAGAGGAAGAAACAAATGAAAAGCCCTGTGCAGATGCAAAAACAAGCTGTGAGTTCATAGACTTCAAAGTAACAAAAGTCACATGTGCTTCAAGCCCTTGATACATTGAAGACTAATAAAACCTTCAGATGTGATGGGATTTTACAATTTGCATTGAAATAAATAAAAGGCATCATCTACAAACTCTTATTAGGCATATTTTAGTAGTCACTTGAAAAAGAAGAAGTACAGGAGGACTGAAAAGATACAACTGTGACTCCAACCTTCAAGAAGGGAGACAACATGGAGCCTGATGATTATCGACCAGTAAGTCTTACTTTTGTGCCATTCAAAATAATGGAAATAATAATGAGAAATAAGTTAGAAAAGTGCCTTTATGAAAATAACATACTAAAACAATAAAATGCAACAGGCTGCATTGTGTTTGGCTTCTTACAGGCTCCACTCCTATTGTTTTTGTTCCATTGTGGTCCAGCACTTGTCCCCATATCCTTCAAAAGACTTGTGCTTAATGATAACTGTTGCATGACTCGTTTAATTTAACTCATATTTCTGCAGTCTAATCTAATTGGTCATAGGAGAAGGCCTATTTAGTTGGATTTTTATTTTAGTTTTTCAGAATATTTATTTAAATAAACTTGTTCTCACACATGGAGGCACTCACAGGTACATGCAGACACACTCATGCACACCCACATGCACTCACACACTCAAGAAATTTATAAGTGAAGATAACGAACAGCTTGTTTGCCCTACTAAAGCATATGTTGGATGATGAAGAGAAGGAAATGATGCACAAACACACACACACACACACACACCTACTGTAGATCTGTAAAGGCAGAGACAAACAGGCATTAAGCCATCCCAGTACCATTCTGTCTGTGCATCTTGTTTGCTACCTTTGACCCAAAGTTTCAAATTAAATATCACTGAAATTCTTCACCTTATTCAATTTTCTGTTCATTTTAATCTACAATTATTTGCATAAATACAAAACAAATATTAAATAAGTTAATATACTTGAATCTGAATTATTTTACCATAAACTCAGTGGTATTAGATTGTAAAATCTTTCCTTGAGTGATTTGCTGTAGTATCACTAAAGTGAAATGTACATGGTAGTACTGTATGGTCTATTCCACAGCAATTTTTTAATTTGTGTGTCCCGCCCAGGGTTTATTCTTGTCTAATGTACAATGTTGCCATTATATGGTCTAGTTCACAATAACCTGCAAAGGATGATGGATGGCAGTCTGGTTGGCTCAGATGACTCCCTTCTCAGTTGCGTGTCCTCACTCAGTTATTGGGAGCTTCATTCAAAAGCCAGAGTACAGACATCTTAGCCACTTGTAAAGTATACTTGTAAAGGCTTCTGACTGACAGGGAATCTTTTTGCAGTGGATGCTGTCCATTTCAGCCTCACTGCATATGGTGATCTGTAACGCAGCCCTTACATTTTACGTTAGCTTACACAGTGGGTTTTATAGTATGTAAAATAGAATTACATAATACGTTGTTACCTAAGTCATGACATAGCATTCCCAAATGTGCCTAATCCAGTAAAGTGCTGCTGACAGCATCTGGCACAAGGCAAATGCCATCCCTGGCTATGTGGACCATTTCATTGCAGGACTCACATGAGACCAATTTAGAATCATCAGTCAAAGAAACATGGACATGTTTAAGAGGTAATCCAGAAGTGTCTTGAGAAAATCCCAAATAGACATGCCAACTCCATTAGGTAGCATCACTATCTAGCAGCCACCCTATTATTCCCCACACGTTTATTGCCCAGTCAAATTTATTTTCCCCACTAAATTTTAAATCCGCTGCAATAAACCAAAACATTATTCCACAAAAATGCAAACAGTATTAAACAGAAAACTAATTGTACCATCTATCGTTTTTGTTATTTAATCCAATTCAGAATCACAGGAGTCTGAACTTACACCAGCACATCTGGGTGCAATTCCAATAGGAATTCGCCAGGCTAATATAGTGGAGCACTCTAAAAATCTGCTGAAAACACATTATTTTAACATGGCCTTCTCATAACTTCACTTTAATTCAATCCTGATACTCTGTATATTTAATTCATTATAATAACTATTGTCACACACGTGCACATGGGAGGCAGCTAAAGGGCTTGAAAAGGGGGCTGTTCCGAGACATACCAGGATGTGGCAGAGTGCACTGACTCTTTTTCTCCCTTGCCTGCAGACCATTCATGGGAGACTCCACCTGGTCCTCTTGACGTCACTTCCAGGACCGAGCCAATGGAAGGAGACCTTTGCCGGCTCCGGCCCCTGTGATGTCACGTCCGGGCTCGTACCAATGGCAGAAGACCTACATGAGCCCGACCCCTTTGACTTCACTTCCTGTCTTCCCCTTTAAAAGCCTCCACCTTTTCCCTATTCCCTCAGTTCTGTTTTGGACTCGGTTTTGTGCACATCAGTGCTGTATCAATTGAAAGCAACTTTGCAGCCAGGAAACCAAATTATACGGGTGGCTGCCCCAAGACCTTTATATGACTCTGTCTCGAGTTTGTGACAATATTCATGGTGGCTCTAAAATCCGTACTAACCCCTACTCTCTCTTCTGTTTCTTTTTCCGGTTTCTTTGTGGTGGCAGCCTGTGCCACCACCATCTACTCAAAGCATCATGATGTTCCAACATTGATGGATTAAAAGCCAAAAGTCTGCATGACCATCATCATCAAGTCCTTGTGTGAGAACCTTAAATACAAAGAGGACTGTTTCATTTATGTGAGGCAGAATGCCCAGAGGGGACTGAGTGGTCTCATAGTCTGGAACCCCTGCAGATTTTATTTTTTTCTCCAGCTGTCTGGAGTTTTTTTTTTGTTTTTTCTGTCCTCCCTGGCCATCGGACCTTACTCTTATTCTATGTTAATTAATGTTGTCTTATTTTAATTCTTACTTTGTCTTTTATGTTTCTTTTTTTCATTATGTAAAGCACTTTGAGCTACATTTTTTGTATGAAAATGTGCTATATAAATAAATGTTGTTGTTGCAAGCAGGCGAATGGAACGCTCATGGACTCAATCATAGTTGCTCATATTAGACCAGTTTAGTTTTTTAGTAAAAAAAAAATACATACAGTGGATTCAGAAAGTATTCAGACCCCTTCACTTTCTACATATTTAATTACTTTACAAGCAAGAGGAACTCATAAAATCTCTAGCTTAAATGACAAATCCGACAAAAATCTTTATAAATATAAACTTTTTTCACAGAAATCATAAAAAGAGAACAAAAGGGGAAGATGGCAAAATAAGAGAAAGCATTTGTCTTAAAAGGCAATCCAAAGCCAACAATCAATAGCACAATCCACTAAACAGTAGGAAAAAATTGAGTAAACCATAAAATACAACACAATATTTACAAAAGGATCTCCATTGCACAAACTTCAATGACATGTTCTGGGATCCATCTCTTCCATCTGAATGTAAGGTAAGAGGGCGGTGCTTCAGAAATGACATCATGTTGGCCCTGTTTCTTAACAGCTTCACAGAGGAGAGCCACATTTTCCACCAGGCACTTTAAGCTGTAATATGAGCCGCTGTGTCACTTACAAGTATGTCAAAGCAGTACCCTTATATATGGTCCCTCAGGTAAATTCATTATTAAACACCAAGCCTTTTGCCAGTCTGAAAATCTTATTTACTGCATTTCTTGTAGGAAGTATAAAATCCATCTACCTTGATGAAACAGAGAGATGGCTAGCAGACTGTTTCAGGGAACACATTCAAGCTGTTGAGATCAAAGACCTTATTGAAGAATATGTCACATTGCTTGATCACAGTCACACTGATCTCTCTGTGTTCTTTCATAGGGCTTTAAACACACTTTTCAAAGAAAAACAGAAGAAGCTTACGTCATTCTCACACGGGGATCACTCATTCCTTAATGATTGACTAAGTTTTTAAACTCTTGCTTCATCTTCTGTATTGGCAGCTTTTCCTCACCTACTCTAATCTTCTCCTATTTAATGAAATGAAATCAAATTTTATTTGTCATGTACAGTACAATATGTGTAGTAAACATCTTAGTTGTTTAACTCCAGCGAGTGAATACAAAATGACAAAAACAATACATAAATTTAGAATTAATTTTAAATATTATAAATAATTAGGAACAACTAAATAAATAACTTAAGTAAGTTAAATAACTTGATGTGAGAAAGTTCATAACAGGGAATGATGTATTTCTAGACACTTTCCTTATTCAAGATGCAGATGGATTGTGAACAGAAGGTCCTACTCAGTCTCTCTGAACTGGACCTTAGGCAGCGGTAGCATTTACCTGACCGCAGCACAGAAAAGAGGCAATTGTTGGGATGGTTGGTATTTCTGACAATTTTCTTTGCACTGCTCTGACATCGCTTGGTATAGATGACCTGGAAGTTACTGTGTGCACACCCAGTGATGCGTTCAGCTGACTGCACTATTCTATGCAAAGCTTGGGGTTCTTCTGCATGCCGTTCCCAAACCAGGTGGTAATATATCCCGACAGGAAACATTCAATGGTGGGTGCAGTTTGAAATTCCTGAGGCAGTTAAGGTGGGAAGGATGGTGTGAAGCCTTCACCAAGGTTTCAATGTGCTTGGACCAGGTCAGGTCCTCTATGATATGAACATCTAATTATCTGAAACTATCTGCACTGGCCTTTTTTCCTTCCTTTCCCACCAGTATATGATATACCCATTTTTTTCTTTTCAGTAGCACACCTGATGAAGACTATATAGACAAAATGTTGTGTTTACCTGCTTTTCTTTTCAGCATGGAAATAACCTTTAACCTTTTAATTGAAAATATTCTGTTGTTATATTACAGTATTTTAAATCAAGTCTTATTTCCCTCTCTTACTAAGGTAATTGTGAATACCATCCATTCTCCCTCCTGATTTTGACTATGTTGCTAATGCAGACTTGCCTGAATCTGTTGCTTGAATGTTTGTTGTAGTTATGGAGAACAAAAAGGGGGGAATTGTCAAATGCAATTTTTGTTATCAGCAAGGGTTTTTTTCAGGCTCTGATCTGTAATTCAGTCATTGCCATTCATGTGCTGCATGGCTCCATGCGTGAAATAAAAGGCTTCTTCCTCCATCCTGAGAACAGCTCTGTGAATTTATTTTTCACAGTATCCACCAATATTATACAGGGAACATATTTAGGAAACTTAACTACACAACATGTAAATACTAAATCATAAATAAAGAAAAATAATAACAAAAATAACTTAAAAAAGCAAGGAAAATAATAATTCTTAAACAACAAAAATAACAAAAACATAAAATAAGAAGCCAAGGAACAAACCCTCGCTGTAACTTAAAGCCCACCATGAATGAATCTGTTTTTGAAACTCACTTAATTGAATTTTGCTTTTGGTAGGGGGTCAGATCCTGACCTGAAAGCATTAAGCACAAACCCCAAGGAGGGTACCAGTGCACTGAACTCATGCAGACATCCACAGCAGGCTAATTTATGGTTAGTAGTTTTCTAAAAAAAAAAAACAGATTTTTGAAAAAACGAGTGGGGTGTGTCAGGAGAAAATCATCTTAACAGACACAAGGACATGGGGAAAACCGCTATAGACATTGAGCTGGTTGCGATTTAAACCAAGAACATTGTGCCACTGTGCCACCATGCAGCAAATTTTCCAAATTCTTCAGCTTCAGCTTACTTCGTAGAATTATTCAGGCAATAGCGTTACATGTAATTGAGTAATTCCACAGTCCAAGTATCTTTGTGTTACAAGTTTTAGTAAAATCAAAAACACAAAAAAGTTGTGTTTAAGGCATACTTATCTTGATTCATTTCTCTTTCTATATGGCCATACATTCATACTTTCAAATGTTTATAGGTTTATAAAATGTTTGTAAATCAGTCTGAAAACTATATACCAATGTTTTACTTGTAAGCTAATCTAACAGTTCATGCTTCTACCGGATAGAATATTTTCTAACTAGTTTAATCAAACGGGCATTGTTCAAACGGGCTATGAACTTCCTACTGTTAATCATGACATTGTCTTAGAATCCTTTGATCTAGTCTCACTTTCACAGCTAAAAAGAACTATTGACACCCTTAAACCAGCCCCCAGTCCTATGGATATTGTACCACCACGTCTCTTAGTGGAAGCCTTTGATGTGTTGGGCCCACCCTTATTAGCCATTATCAATGATTCTATTAGTTCAGAAGTTGTGCCCTCATTTTTTTAAAGATGCTGCAGTCTGTCCCCGTCTAAAAAAGGCAGAATTAGATCCTGGAGTTTTAGCCAATTGTCGTCCAATTTCCCAACTGCCATTTCTGGCTAAAATTCTAGAAAGAATTATTTATAATCAATTGGTTGATCACCTTAACTTCAATAATTTATTTGAGATCTACCAATCTGGCTTTAGGCGTTATCATAGTGTTGAAACGGCACTCCTGAAAGTGTTCAACGACATCTCTCTTATTACTGACTCAGGTGATGCGGTTGTCCTTCTCCTCCTTGACCTGTCCGCTGCCTTTGACACCATTGACCATGAAATATTGCTGATGCGGCTTGAACATCTTGTTGGGCTCAAAGGGGCTGCTCTTGACTGGTTCAGGTCATATTTAACTGGTAGACACTTTTCAGTGACTTTTAATTCCTCTTCTTCATCTACTGCTCCTCTTAAATATGGTGTTCCTCAGGGATCCATTTTGGGTCCTATTTTATTCTCTATATACCTTCACCCTATTGGATCTATTTTTAGGAAATGTAACATTGCTTTTCACTGCTATGCTGATGATACGCAGGTTTATATTCCTGTCTGCAACTCTACAACGAGTCAACTCCACAACTGTCTGTCTGAACTAAGATCCTGGATGGCTAATAATTTTCTTGACCTAAATCAAAATAAAACAGAGGTGCTTATAGTGTGTCCATTAGCTAAAGCCCAAATTGGTCTTGGACTTCTCGGCTCTTTCTCTGTCTTTTCCAAACCTCAAGTCCGCAATCTTGGTGTTACCTTTGACAGTAACCTCTCTTTTGAGAAACAAGTAAATTCTGTAGTCGAGTTGTTTTTTCCAACTTCGTCTATTAGGTAAGATAAAGCCTTTTTTATTTTCTAGGGATCTTGAGATAGCTACTCATGCGTTTATTTTTTCTCGCCTCGATTACTGCAACACGCTGTATTCTGGGATTAACAAATCTCTGATACGCAGGTTACAGTTGGTCCAAAATGCTGCCGCTCGCTTTCTGGTTGGGGCAAGAAAGTATGACTCTGTTTCTCCTATTTTAGCTTCTTTACACTGACTGCCTGTCAGTTTTCAAATTGATTTTAAAATCTTGCTGCTAGTTTTTAAATCTTTACATAGGTTTGCTCCTGCCTATTTATCTGAACTGTGTGTTTTACACCAGTCATCCAGAGTGCTTAGATCTTCTGGTCAGCTGTCTCTGGTTGTCCCTCGTACCAAGTGTATAACCAAGGGGGACAGGGCTTTTGCAGCTGCTGCTCCTTGCCTGTGGAACTCTTTACCTCATCACATAAAGGAGTCGTCTACAATTGAACTGTTCAAAACAAGACTAAAGACTCATTTCTATTCACTTGCATTCCATGACCTTCAGTAATACTGATGGTTTCCTCTTTGTGATTATATGACATTACTTCTATTTTTTATGTATATAACATTACTTCTATTTATTATGTATTTTATTTTATGTTATTTTATGTCTATTTATGTTAATTATTTTGTTTTTCTTTTATTCTATTATTGTAAAGCACTTTGGCCATAGCATTACTATGTTGTTTTAAATGTGCTATATAAATAAATTGACATTGACACTGACATTAACACTCTGTATTTACAAGTGTAGCTAAGAAAATTCTATTCATCGGTAGCTTACAGGAGGTAAAATATACGACTATCTAAGTAACTATGTGAAACTAATATTCTATTTACATTAAGCAAAGACATATGAATATAACTTTATGTTTCTAAGATTGTCTCTTGCACAGCTAATTGACATGAATGTCTGAAATGGACTGGTTATAAGTATGGGACTCAAGTAATCCAGGGCTCAGGTGCTAGAAGGGGATGTGGGTAATGCCCGGAACCAGTTTTTTAATTTATTTTTCCTCCCACTTCCACCTTCTTCCAAAGACCAGTATCCCCACACCATCGGTACTACATCAACAACCCCTACCAGGTCAACTGGAATAGTGCATGACGAGTCCACTTCTGACCATCACTGTGAACTGTCCATAACTGAAGGCCACACAAGAAGATAACTGAGGAGGCTATACACAGAAAATCAGCTGGACCAGTTGGAGTCAGTCCTTGAGTCCTTAACACTAGAATCCCTTAAGTCTACAAAAAAACTTGTAATCCCGGGCCACCTTAAATTCTTTTGCACCTCTCCATCAGCATCTTTTGTTTTGTAAATGCGTTGATCAGCACAAGCAGCAAGCAGCCTGCTATCCCATCTCTCTCCCCGCCGCACCTCAACTCGGGCAAAAAGTTCTCCCAGCGCAAGTCTTGTATATCTGGGTGTGAGGTGCCTGGAGTTGGGTATAGGGTAAATAATATATCGATATTTGGAAGACATACATTTCATGTGTGTTCTGTGTCTACAATGATCTAGGTAAATATAGGATGACAGGAAATGTTGAACACCTAACTAAATTAAACTTTTTTCATGTTTTAGTACTAATGACAACATTTTGACATGAACTGTATAATGTATGAAGACTGAAGTCCAAATATCAAATAAACACTTTCACAAAAGTTACACATAACAAAACAAGTGCGCTTTTATTCAAGAATATAACCGAAGAAAAAGAAATCGGGTAGGGTATGACACTGCCATGACCGCTTGGGTGGTGCAGTGGTGAGAACTGTTGACTCATAATCAAGAGGTTGTGGGTTTGATTCTGGCTGCCTCCCAGAATTACTGTTTTGAGTAGTGAGCTGCTTTTATTGTTACTATTATACAATAAAAACATACATTTGATTTGAGTCTGTAAGAGCCGATGTATATTTATGGTACTTGTAAAGGTTAGCATTTTTTTAAAATTCAGTTTTATTCTCTCTGTCACATTCACGCTCTCTTCGATCTGACACTGTTGTTTTCAAATAAAGATGTGATATAGCAGAGTGAACTCAGATGAGGGTTCTACATCAGAGAAAGAGAAGCAAAGCCCTCCCCGCAAGAAACGTCCAATCACACACAAGAACAATGCTTTTGCACCAGGCGTAAAGGTGAAAGATGGCACTGTTTGGATGCAGCAAGAGGTGGGGCATTATCCTGCCAGTGAATCTGCCACACACATGTCCTTCAATGAAACAACAGAGCTTGCCAAGGTATCGCCCAAAGTTCCATTTGTGATTATGTTTTGTGATGGTCTTTATATGAAAAACTTTTATATGTTACTTATATAAAAGCCACATTGAATGTTATTTACTTATTTACTTTACAGTGTAAAGTCACAAGTAGACTGCAGAGCTTCCTGTGTTTGATCGACACGGGCATACTGACAAAGTACATGTGCAACTCCTTATTCAGGAAAAGATCAGTTATGAAAAGTTCGACGGCAGCTTCCACCTGCAGATTTAGACTCTTCAGTATGTGAGCAACTCTCCACGCTAGTGTTTAGATCTGGCAGTGCCATGCTGACACTTCAGTACATGAACAATGGTACAAGAATGCAGTCAGACTTCTTTTGTTGGGCACATACACCTGGTTATTGACTTTTGCCACACACAGAGCCTTTATGTCTGGTCTAGTGGAAGAAGATGTAGTCCACTCCTACAAGTATTTGGGGGTCCACATCAATGACAGGTTGGATTGGTCTTGTAACACAGAGGAACTATATAAAAAAGGGCAGAGCAGGCTCTTCTTCCTCAAGAGACTGCATTCCTTTAATGTGGGTAGTGATATCATTAAGATCTTCTACAACTCTGTGGTGTCCAGTGTGATTTTCTACACTGGTGTGCAGGGCTGGTAGCACCACTTCAACTGAATGTCAGTATGAACAATGTTGCACACACTGAATGTATGAATTACTCAACAGATATGTGTGAAGAAACACTATGGGGGTTCTTTTATATCAACAGCAATACACATCTATCTATCTTGAATTTTCCAGTCTCACTCATTAAATAAAATCTCACTCATGTATATTATAACTCCTATGTGAAAGTATTTTGCAGTAAGCCACATAACATGCCAGGGTATTATACTTTGACTGGGTGTGAGAGCAGAGCTTTGCCTTACAGACTAATTTTTTCATCTTCAGCTTTAATAGGCATTAATATTCCATTGTGTGGACAGCACCAAGTGAACTACTTCAGATGATGATTCATAAGCCTGGATGCAGAGATTTGGAAAAATAAATACAAAGACCGCATAAAATTGTTGTGAAACATATGTGGCAGGAGTCCTGTGTCAGATTTAACTGAAGTTATAAATCACAAAGTGATTAATTAAAACAAGGAATTTTTTAATGAGAATAAATTTGCATTAGGTTACTTATCTTCATGCCTAAGGTTATAACTTGTATATTAAATATGAATATTAAATGGTTTTGCACATATGGTGACAAAAACTCAGATTTTCTCCAGATCCTATGGGCAGTACTTGGCATGCAGTGTTAAAAATGAGCTGTGCATTCACAATTAACTAATGTGAGCAAAAAATACTTAACATTTTTAAGCATTTTATTGATTTTATTAAAATCAAATTACATTCCACACAAGCAAGTCAAGTTTAACAAAACTAGGTTTGAAACAAATCAACCCTCACCCATGAGAAAGAAAGCTAGGCCAGCAGAGTAAAACTTTAAACTAGTAAAAATAAGTAAATAGATAAATTAATAAATGAATAAAAATAAATAATAGAATAATAAAAAAAAAACTTTCAATTGTTCAGCATTAAACTGGGGAGAGAAACAAAAGGCATTTGGTTACTTGCACCATTTATATGAGCTCATTTATAAAATTTTAATGAAACAAATACTGAATTATTGCATTCTTAATTTTGAAACTGGATAAACGATTAGGAAGACTGTTAAAGGAGAGCACACCCACACTCTGGGTGTCTATCTGAGAAAAAAAGAAAAAATAGGAACTTTAGGAAAAAAGTAACACATAGGAGAGATTGTTGTTCTGAGACAAAAAAGGACAGGAAAAGATGGATTGGAAAACGGAATAAAAGAATGTCAGAAATGCAAACCTAGAAAAACAAGCCTACTTGTTGTCAGTGCCAAACATATATGAAGGTCAGATTAACAGGAAGCTCAGTTTGTTTGCCAGAAATCAATACTAAGAATCACAGCAGATGTATCCACAATCTCGGACACAGAGGAGCATGCAACATCAGCTTAAAAATTGTCACACTAATTACATCATGCAACACAACTTCTGGGTTAGCAGAAAACCAGTCACATACAAATGGGGAAGCCGTCCTGAAAAAGACACACAAAATGGCCAGAACTGCCCTAAATTCTGTCCAGTGCCACAGGAGAGACCTCGCTCCCAGGATGTCTAGCCCCAAACACACGAAAGGCTTTCAGACCTGCCCAGGCTCAAAATTAAGCTAAAGTTTTTAGAAGGCAAATACCAAAAAATGTTCACAAAAATGGGAACAGGAAAACCATTAAAACCCCTGCCTAACAAACAAAAAAGTTCCTCTGTCAGTTAAATATTTATTTTAAAGAATACAAAACAAAGTAAAACAAAAAACAAGGCAGTGACAATAGCGCGGAAAACAGCATTTGTGTATCATAATTAATTATATCAAGCAAATTTTAACTCATGAATATACTCAACACATTTTTTTTCATTACAATATGGGAGAAACATTTACAAGGGGACAGTGTTTAGTCAGACGGTTGGGAATTGACACTTAGTAATCAAGCAATAGCATTATCCGCTGTACCGCCAATGTATGTGGCTTCATTTGATTAAAGGATTTAAATGACCTGTTCATATTTCAAAATAAAATGCATTACTTAGTCACACATAGTCAGCAACCCATACTGTTATTTTTCAAACTGTATTTTTTCCATGTTTGTTAAACAGCTGCAAATGTATATCACAGTGATAAATTCTTTGGGATTTATATATATTTTTGTGTTTTGCTATTGTTCTTCTTAATTATTAATTATTTTGTGTCATATTTTTCAATCATTTTGTTTTACCCTTTTAAACGTCCCTATGTTACATTTATTTTGTGGGTGGAGCCAAAAGAGGCTGGGCCACTGTGACCTCACCAGCTGCTGAGTCCTCCTTTGGCCTACTGGGGGAAGTTCAAGTAGCACAAGGCAGAGAAACATTTTGCACTTGGTATTTGGAGTTGGTTTTGTGAGTATTGCTGCCTTTTCATTTTAATTTCTGACCATTTTTCTGGATTTTGTTTTAGGATTAATGTATTGGGACTTGTTTGCTTCAGGTTTACCTTTGTGCAATGCCTTTTTGCCTCTTTTGATCTTATTAAAGGATATAAGAAAATACAAGAATAAGTCCTTATTTATAAAGTTCCTAAAGATGCCAATCTACTGGGATTTTCACACACAACCATCTCTAAGGTTTACAGAGAATGGTCCAAAAAAGGGAAAATGTCCAGTGGGCAGCAGTTCCCTGGGTGAAAATGCCTTGTTGATGCCATAGGTCAGAGAAGAATGGCCAGACTGGCTCAAGTAACTCAAATAACTACTTCTTATAACCGAGGAATTCAGAAGAGCATCTCTGAGTGTACATGTCGAACCTTAAAGAAAATGGGCTACAGCAGCAGGAGCACAGCACTTCTTTCAGCAAAGAACAGGCAACTGAGGTTACAATTTATCACTGACTCACCAAAACTGAACAATAAAAACAATGGAAAAACATTGCCTGGTGTGATGAGTCTTGATTTCCTACTGCAACTTTCAAATGATAGGGTCAGAATTTGGCATCAACAACAAGAAAGCATGGGTCCATTCTTGTATCAAGGGATCAGGCTGGTGGTGGTGGTGTATTGGTGTGGAGGATATATTCTTGGCACACTTTGGGCCCATTAGTACCAGCTGAGCATTATTTAAATGCCATAGCCTACCGAGTATTGTTGGTGACCATGTCCATCCCTTTACAACCTTCATCTTCTGATGGCTACTTCCAGCAGGATAACGTGCCATGTGACAAAGCTCAAATCATCTCAAACTCATTTCTTGAACATGACAATGATTTCACTCCACAGTTACCAGATCACAATCCAATAGAGCACCTTTGGGATGTGGTGGAATGGGGGATTTGCATCATAGATGTGAAGCCGACAAATCTGCAGCAATTGTGTGATGCTATCATGTCAATATGGACCACAATCCCTGAAGAATCCTTCCAGCTCCATTTTAAATCTATGCCATTAAGAATTACGTCAGTTTTCAAGGCAAATGGAGGTCCAAACTGGTACTAGCAAGGTGGATCTAATAAAGTGGCCGGTGAGTATCTATATGTTGTAAAAAGAAATATGTTGTCACGCACAAGCGCATGGGGAGCAGCTTAATGACCCGATGGGCGCTGAGACAAGTCGTGCCAGGGGACAATGGCGGGGTACTAACCTCTCTTTCTATCTCTCCAGAAAGAACGAAGCACCGCCGCCATGACTGTACCCGGAAGACCATTGATCCTACCCACTTCCGGGTTCCTATCTTACCTCTGGTCCCCTACTGATGACTTGAATGACCCATCTACCATCACAACTACCCCATCAATTTCATCACTTCCTGTCCGTCACTATAACTTGTCCGCAAGCCATTTTTTGTTGTTGCTTGTCTGTACTGGAATTTACTGACAGAAACCCTTTTATTTTACAGTATACAGAGCCTAAAAACCACAAACCTTTACAGTTGTCTTTGTATTTCTTTACAAGGTATATACAGATATACCTCAGCTTTCGATCACACATCCAACTTGTAATTACAACGAAAGTCCCAAAAGGCATTCAAAAATATTTTCAAGCTGCACCATATGATGATCGTAGTCATGCAAAGCCTCCCTGGATCATGTGGTAAACAGTGCATTTGTGCTCCTAGTAGTATAACAATGGATACACAGAAAACTACAAAATATTTTCTGTACTCTTAAGAAGCTGGATCTAAATTAAATGCTACTTCTGGTATACCTGGTCCTTTCCTATTGAATGAGTAGAAGAGATAGGACTTCCGAAAGCTGGGCAGAACTGACATCAGTGGTACGCCGAAGCGTCCTCCTTCACTTTTGAGGCAAGGTATGGCAAGACGTTAAGGACTGTGTTACATATTCTCTCTTCCTCTCAGCTTGTCCATTTCAGAATTTAAGAATTTGCACTCTGGACTTGCATGTCTGACAGCAGCTATGGCTTAATGATAAAAAATCCAAAGGACTTGAGCTTCAACAGTCTTTATTTCACTTGAGCATTGCTGCTGTGTAAACTAATCAAGTAAGAATAAAGTCTGCACATTTCCCTTAACAAATGTTTCTATAAACATTAGATTTAATAATTGAAAACAATTTATTAAAATTATTTGGATTTTTCTAGTTACAGTTAAAGAAAAGCAATTAAGACTAGATGGCATTGCTTGGCTTTTTCAAAACTAGGATTCTGAGACATTCTAGGAACACTCCTGACAATTTAGGTTTATCTAAGATAGACCTAGAAATAAGCCTCTAGTGGAGTGTAATTGGTGGCATGTCACATGTAACGGCGTAGGTTGGCTCCATATTCCTGTTTGCCTTTGGGAGCCACTTGAATTCGCCACCATCAATAACAACCAAGGATGATCTGAGCAAATGAGAACACTCAAACAGAAAGGGATAGGAGCATAAATGACGCAGTGCTTTTATTAAAATAGTCAGACAAGCAGTGATCCACCCATAAATAAATAAATAATCTAGTAAAAACAAACAGTGTCCATGTGGAGGTTAAAAACAGATCAATGAATAATCCATAAAAAATAAGGTTACAAGACAAAGACAAAGTTCATTAAAACTCACAAGCACTAATGCTGCCTTCTACAAGCCAACATCTCCTCAGCTCACCATGCAGAGGATCTGGCAAATGAGGAGGCCCCTGCAGGCCTGAGGCTCACTCCCGACCACCTGCTTTCATTCACTTCAGCCGGGCTCTGTCTCCCGTCTCTCTCCTTTCTTCTTTTAACCTCTTTTCCTTTCTTCATCTTTTCTTTTTCTGACCACCCTTCTGCTGTGCAGGCTTCTTTTATCACCAGCTACTCCAATGGGGTGCAGGTGTGAATGCACTGCTCCCTCAGAGGCAAAAATGACGCACTTGACTGACGTTCACATTCGCACATGCCTTCAAATCAATCAGGCACCCACACTGAAGTGCATTTGTTCACCCATCCATGCCCGATTGCTGCCTGCATTTTTGTTGTTTCACGATTATTTATTTAACACCAGCACAGTACCACCAGCCATTTGTCAGTCACTAACAGGTACATTGAAATGGGTTGTGATTTTCAGCTAAAGGTTCCAGAAGAGAGAGTGAGAAAGACAATGCAGCAAAGTAGTATGAAGAAAGAAGAAAGATAAGAAGAAATGTCTAACAAAAGCTTTGGGGTGAGCAAGAGGTCAAGTTACCTTTCTAAGTCAGATACAGTGGAGGCTAAATTTTTTTTAGCAGAATGACAATGATGGCACTGTCAAGGACTTGTCTATATGCATCAGCATCAGTCTTAAAGAATGATCTTTTTCGTGCGTAGGTGCTCTGCATTGATGTCACAGTGAATTTAAAAAGTGGTATCATGGAGTGAGTTGCAAACGGAACGGATAGAAACGGAAAAAAGAAAATGTTAGATGAACAAGCAAGTGTGGCCAGCAAAAGCATCTGTTCAAGTAGAAAATGTACTTGTGGCATTGATTTTAAAACTCTAAACAGTATTCAAAGTCTAAGAATAAGTGAGGGTCAATTGACAGAGCTGATCTATGTTAGAGGAGTAGTGAAAAACTCAGGGATGTGGAAAAGTAAGTACACCCCATGTAATGTTTTTTCTGTTTTAACATTTGTGACCATATCAAAGTTTGTTTTTCATTTAAGCAGTATTTATAGATAAAGATTATAAAATATAACAAAAATCATGTTACATCATTGTGTCCAATGTGTACTTTAAATAAACATAAATGAAAATTTTGCATGTGTAAAAAGTTAAGTTCACTCCTACATTTATCATATTATCATTTATCTCAAATACCTAAAGTTAGAACCTGCGTACCAGATTAGGTGCCAATGATTAGAAGAGCATTAGAGGGGATCTGGATGAACCTGACTTATTTAAACCTCAGTCATTTAGTTTGCTTTACTCTTATTTGTTGACATGTGTATTATCTCCATGCCTAGATCAAAAGAACACTTTGAGGCCTTCAGTCAGAAGGTTATACATATCTGTGGTTCTGGGAATAGATTCTAAAAGGTCTCCAAACAATTGAATATCAACTATTCCACTTTCTGTAACATCATCTCCATGTGGAGAAGATTTCAAACAACTGCCAACTTGCTGGGCTGGCCTGGCCTGGACAAGCTCAGCCCAACAGCAGAAGTCAAAATGCTGAATGAAGTCTCTAAGAACCACAGAATTTCATTATAGGATTAACAGGTAGCTCTTGGCACTGTTGATGTTAAAGTGCATAAGTCTACCATTAGAAATAGACTGCACAGATTACACCTGTATGGGAGATGTACCAGGAGGAAAACATTGCTGCCCAGAAAGAACATCACAGCAAGGGTAATTTTTGTCCATGAACACCTAGGCAAAGGCCAGAACTTGAAACAATGCGCTCTGGACAAAGAGAAGAGTTATTTGGCCAAAGTACCAGAAGACATGCTTGACAAAAAGCAAAGACTGAATTTGACCAAAAGAACCTGATAGCAACTGTAAAGCATGGTAGATGATATTGTATGGTGTGAGGCTGCTTTCCTGCATCAGGGCCTGAGCAGCTCACTGTCACAGAATCCACTATGAATTCTTCATTAACAGGTAGCTCTTGGCACTGTTGATGTTAAAGTGCATAAGTCTACCATTAGAAATAGACTGCACAGATTACACCTGTATGGGAGATGTACCAGGAGGAAAACATTGCTGCCCAGAAAGAACATCACAGCAAGGGTAATTTTTGTCCATGAACACCTAGGCAAAGGCCAGAACTTGAAACAATGCGCTCTGGACAAAGAGAAGAGTTATTTGGCCAAAGTACCAGAAGACATGCTTGACAAAAAGCAAAGACTGAATTTGACCAAAAGAACCTGATAGCAACTGTAAAGCATGGTAGATGATATTGTATGGTGTGAGGCTGCTTTCCTGCATCAGGGCCTGAGCAGCTCACTGTCACAGAATCCACTATGAATTCTTCATTGTGTATGTGGATGCTTGAGGATAACGTGAGACTGTCTGTCAGAAAACTGAAGCTCAACTAAAAGCAGACCTTGCAGTATGACAATGACCCTAAACATATCAGTAAATCCCCCAAGGAACTCCTTAAAAGAAAAAAATGAATCCCATCAAGATGTTGTGGAGGAATTTGAAATGGGCTATACACACACGACACCACTCAAACAACACACAGCTGAAGGAATTCTGCACAGAGGACTGAGAAAAACTTTCCCACAGAGACTGCTTCGCAGTTATAGTAAACGTTTACCTGAGAGTGTAATACCAGCTGCTAGAGCCAAGGGTGAACTTACCTTTTTCCACAGACATAAATGGCATATCTCTTCAGTTCTCATTGAATAAATTATAGCAATGTCAAATTTGCATTGCTTTTTATTTTAATGACATCTTATGTTAATTAAGATCAACTCTTGACGTGTCCATATACTGTATGTCAAAAAAGAAAAATATGTTTCATGAGATGTACTTACTTTTTCATATGACTGTAGCTGGGAATCTGTAATTCTTAAACAAACAATTTATTATTACATTTTTTTGAAGGTAACCTTTCCTTAATGTTTTAGATTAGGTGTGTGCTATAACTTCTGCCCTTTTAATATGCAGCTTCTAATACATCTTCAGTTGGCACCTGTGCAGTTTCACAGTATTACAACAATGCTTCCTTTGATACATAATACAATGGGAAAACACCCCATAATGTTATCAAAGTGTGATGTGGTGAACACAGACAATGAATAAAGTAAATTTTCAAACAAATTAATCAGGAAATAATCCCCCAAAGTGCATTTTTTAGTAGAGTTTCCCCTCCCACTGCTACCTTCTGGTGTCAAGTCTTCCCACACTATCTCTACTGCATCAACAACTCCTACCACATCAGCTGAAATGGTCAGTGACTAAGTCAACCTCTAACTGTGCATAATTGAAGACCAAGTAAGGAGACAACTGAGGAAGCTACACACAGGAAAAGCTGCTGGACCAGATGGAGTCAGCCCTTGAGTTCTTAAGGCCTGTGCTAACCAACTTTGTGGTGTCCTCTGTCACCACTTCAGTTTGTCCCTAAAGCTCCAGATCGTGTTTCTCCTGTGCAAAATATCCTGCATTGCTACTAATCGAAGAAGGCAGTGTAATGACTACAGACCAGTGGCACATCATGAAGACCTTTGAGCAGCTGGTCCTGGACTATATGAGTCCTCTTGTGGTAGACTACCTGGACCCAGTGCAATTTACCTATTGGACAAAGATCAGAGTGGAGGATGCTATTGTCTATCAGGTCCATAAGGCTTATTCTCATATGGACCAAAGTGAGAGATATATACGGGTGGAGGAGCTGATTCTTGCCTATATACACACAGAGACAATTTGGAATGACCAGGAGAAAAACTCATGGAGACACAGTGAGCTGTACCAATACAGCATCTGGGCACATGATTCAGTGTGAGATGGATTCTGAATGTACAAGGAATCATGCTCACCATTGTGCCATCATGCCACCTATCTGTATATGTCATGTTACAAAAAAGTTGTTATATTGGCTCACTGTCTCCTTAATTTGTTCATATTTAATTTGTATGCCAACTTAAAGAGGCTACCTGCCATGCAAAACATGAAAGGAAATGTCACCTCATTTTCTAACACACTTCATTTTAAACAGGGTTGTTAGGACTGGAGCCTATCCCAGGTAGCATAGGGTGCAAGGCAGGAACAAACCCTGGAGAGGGTACCAGTCCATCACATATACACACGCACGCACACACACAACAAACAATCCCCATGGCCAATTTAGCGTCACCAGTTCACCTAACCTGCATGTCTTTGGACAGTGAGAGAACATGACCGCTCCACGAGGAGAGGATCCAAGATGTGATGTGAACCCTGGTCTTACATGTAAGTATTAACATTATGTAAATAAAGCTCAGATAGAAAAGGAAATAATTTAAAGTGTCAATTAATAAAAGTAATTATGGTGTTCTCTTCTCCTTACAGTTTTCATTTGTTAAAAATGGTATTTAAATCATGTTGCTTCACTCCAAAGGTCAAATACGCTCACAGATTATATATATATATATATATATATATATATATATATATATATATATATATATATATTTTTTTTTTTTTTCCAGTACATTTATACTCTATCAGGGACAGAGTTTAACGGTATATTGAAAAATGCTCTCACACACAACATGCAGTATTATATGTGATAGATAAAGGATGTCCTCTCTGTTTTATCGTTCAATTTATCACGTGAAGCTTCCAGGGTGCACTGGGTGATATTGCTAAACAAGGTCAAAAGACAAAAAGGGATAAAACTAAACCTGCAATATTGTTTTTGTCACTTGATATCATCAGAACGGCAGGGGAGAGTAACATGCTGACAGACCACTCTATCGTGTTTAATGTCCCCGTCTTTTTTTGGAGTGCTGTTTTTATCAGTGCTGTCCAATGAGATGAAGGACAGATAGAAAGAAGACCCCCACCCCCCCACCCCTCCAACTAAGATTAAAAGTACAGCTTTAACAGCAGGACATTTTATAGTTCCCAAGGGAAACTGGCCTGATACTGTAACAAAACTGTAGCAATGGAAGTAAACTGAAAATTACAGCCTAATTTACGATAAATAAGTCGAGCTTTACTGTGGTAATAAGCTGAAAAAAAATCAACAGAAAACACTTCATCTTTTTGTCATTTTTATACCCTGAAGCAGTGATGAAAACAAATTGGTCTTTAATAATATTTGACAACAACAATAAAGCAATTTTTAAGTGGCAGACAATATAATGCACGGGGCAAATTTTGCAGCCAAGGTCATGCAGGGCATGAAAAGACCTGGAACCTCAGATCCTTCTGGGTAGTTGGGCAATTTTTTTTTCTTTTAATTATTGAATGTTTAATGAGTGTATGTCAAACTGAAAAATGTAATTATACATACTGTAGTGCACAGCAAATATAATTAATTATCAGTATGTCACTGTGATTAATGTTTTAAATGGTTGTACAGATATGTATGTGATTTTTTCCAAATTTACATATTTACACCGATCTTTAGCTTGCATTTATCCACACATAACAACATAAAGTATTTTAACTGATAGATAGATAGATAGATAGATAGATAGATAGATAGATAGATAGATAGATAGATAGATAGATAGATAGATAGATAGATAGATAGATAGAACAAACTGGTGGAAATATGGCATTTTACAGAAGCTCTTTAAATAAATACTTTGTGACATGTGAGTCACTGTCTTACACCCCAAAAACACAAGGCTGAGTCTCAATCTTCAGAACGATCAGCTTTATTAACAACTTCAAACAGGAACAGCAAGCATATTTATTGACGTGGGAGCTACCACTCTATAACACACAAACACAGCAAGCAAGCAGTGACTTCATTAGTCATGCCACCTCGGCTCCTTCCTTCAGACCATGCACTGATAATCCTCCTCCTCTGGTTGGTCCTGCGACTACAGATCCGTGATTGGGATTGGATCGTCCTGGAGGAGAGGGGACAAAGAGAAAGTGGGCCAGGTCATTGGGCGAATTAAAATACACCACCAAATCCCCTCCCCCCCCCGCCCCCGTGTATTGGCAACCGGTCCCTGGATGACGGACACTTGTTGTCGCAGTGATGATTTTTTCTACTGTGTGATGAGACTACGAAGGCATTGTTGAAGCAGGACATGTAGCGCTGTGGGGCTGCATACATGTCACAACATAAATACATAAATAAATATCTAAACACTCACACACCATGTTCTGAACACGCACAGAATGACTAAAAAGGTAGAAACTTTAAAAAGAAAGAAATCTTCTGACTTAGCAGTTACAGTCACAGTGAAAATTTATGTAGTCATATTGCTCTTGGTATGAAGGAGATCCCGTAGCATTTCTTGACACACTTTTGATGAATAACTTGTTCGCTGAAAGCCCTCCATGTTAGCACGTCAGAGAGAGGATGTGCAGCATTGTTCATAACAGCACTCAGTTTTGTTTTTATTTTCACCCCCACTACTAACTCTAGGGGGTCCAGACTGCATCCTCTAACTAAGCCTGATCTTTCAGTTAGTTTGTTAATTTGGTGGGGATCTCTTAAAGTGATGTTATCAGCCCAGCACACCACAGCATAGATAATTGCACTGGCCATCACAGTTGTAGAAGATGTAAAGGATGTCACTACCCACATTAAAGGATAGCAGTCTCCTAAGGAAGAAGAGTCTGCTCTGCCCTTACTTATATAGTTCCTCTGTGTTCCAAGACCAGACCAACCGGTCATTGATGTAGTCCTCCAAGTTCTTGTAGGTGTACATTAGCTCTACATCCACTCCCTGAATAGTAAACCATGTAGCACATCCTGTTGCTTGCTCGCTGTCTGTGTAACAAAATGGTCAGTGGGTATTCATCAAGTCATCCAGCCTTTGAATATTTTTCCTGAACCAAGCCATCTGGACACAGCCGAGCCATCTGCATTTGGAAGAATTTCTACAAACATGTTTCACATTGTCAGTGTATTGAGAGTTGACTAATGGGCATAAATGGCAAATTCTCACATTTAAAATCTGTAACGTAATAAAGTGTGCAGAAAGTGAAGGTGCCTGAATACTTTCTGAATCCACGGTGTACATAAAATATAAAATGCAAGGCATTGATTTTCGACCAAGAATTTTCCACAGCAGTTATCTAATAAAGCAACCTTACAATGCAGCCAAGGGTTTTTAGCATCTGGTATTGTCTGTAGGTCAGTAATCAGTTCCTGTTAGACATTCAATTTTTCACTCATTGAGAGACATGCAGTCACATTAACAAATGCCTGACTAATTGAAAACTCTACTGTAATGCCCTTCTGGAAAGCATGTTAGAATGTCACCAGGGACCTAGAGAGTAATTAGCTCCAGACGACTTCCATTTGCTTATATGTGTGTGTGAATGTCAGAGCAACACCTGCAGTTTATAAAAGGTAGTGGCACCAGCCCTCTGCATGTTCTTTGTGATGAAGCAGAATGCGCAATGCCATGTGGGACATGTGGCCTAGTGGCTAAGGCACCGAACCGTAACCTACAAAGTGTCTGATTCAGCTCCTGCTGACTTGCTGCATGGGCCGGAACATGTCATTTGACCTATCATTGTGCTGGTTGAACAATACAAATTGGTGAAATGTTGCTGTGTAACTGTGAAGCAGATTGGGAGATTTTATTATTAATAACCTGATTAATATTATTGATCATTATTAAAATAATGATTGTTTGAAAGAAGCATAAATATTTAAATATCGAAGGCTCTGTATAACAAAGATATACACTCAGTGGCTACAAAAATAGCCTGCTTTTCCAAACAGCCATCAAGTGGCTGCAAATCAATTCATTATGCATGAAGACATGGTGAGGGGATTCGGGTGATGTTCAGCAAAATATTAGAATGGGTGGGATGTGTGATCCAAGTGAATTCAACTGTGATATGATTGTTGTTTCCAGACATGACACCAACCTCTCACCTGAGAACATCATGCACTGCAATTTCTATAGTTCGTACAGAATACTGTCATAGGTAAAAAAAAAAAAAAAAAAACATTAAGTGAGTATCTTGAGAGGATGACCAAACTCGTTCATGCTTGTTTTATTTGTGTTTTAACATAGGGAAGACATACAACAAAAAGAAGGGCAGGGACAATAGGCAGATGCTATTTGTTTATAGCACTGCAGCTACAACATCTATCAAGATTCAAACAGTTCACTGCTGTTTTAAACAGCTGACTTGTACTTGAATGGGAAGAGACCCTCATTGCAAGTGTGAAGCCAGTGTGGCAGTTCATTCCAATGTCTCATTGTTCTTGGCAGCAGCAAGGCCGTTGAGTGAATGCAGTTGATGTCATCGGAAAGCAATGCACTTTACATTGCCTATAGCCTGTTCCTGTGCAAACAGCTAATGGAGTTCTCCTTTAGCTTACACTTTAGGGAAGTTGCTTCTGAGGGCCCTTGTAATTGGGTTTGCTGTTGCCCACTCGCTGTTGTGACAGTGCAAAATGTGTGACCTGGGATGGATCATAATGTAATTCCATTACAATACACATAGTATAGTTGGCAGGATTTGAACTGAGGATGGGGGGTGTGGAGATAGTGCTACACAGTCCAGTGGGAGGCTGAGCAGGAGAGTGACGTTTACAGTTTACATCATTAGGAAGTGCTCCAGTGTGATTACACAAAAGTTTGCCTCAAGGTGAGTAGATTAATTGGACAGAAAACGATAAGGTTGATGAGAGAAGAGAACAGGATAGGAGACTGAGGAGTAAAAGGATGGACAATTGGACAAACCACCCACTTGCTGGACAGGATACTTAACCGTAAAGGTAGACTCAATGTTGATTTTTCTTTTGTTATTTCGTTCCCTTGCTTGTACTCTGTTTTAACCATGACAGCATTTGTATCCGTAGCATTGTTTTTGACATGGGGAAAAGGTAGAAGCGTTCTGTCTAAGTACAATGTGAAGGTTGTGGTGTCATAAATGAGAATATATGAATAACTCAAGCATCTGGTCTATAGATCTCCTCACAATCCAGCAAGGCTATTCAGATCTAAAATCTTGGATTGCGAGTGACTTGGTCTGCAAGTGTTTTGCAAGACGAGCAAAAAATTTTAATAAATGTTAACTTGACAAATGAGCAAGGTCTTGCAATAGTAGTATGTGTATGCTTTGTCTGCCGAGTGTTGTGTGTTGCGGGATTGTGGGTAATTGTATCCCATGCTCGGTATCAGTCGGCGTGCCTCACTTGTATAGTCAACATCCGTATGAGTGTATACTGTTTACTATAGCATGTCGACCACGTGTGTGTGTGTAAAGCATTTTTTAAATTTGTGTGCCAGCGATGAATCTGCTTAATGACAATGCAATGTCAAATTTCCACAAATCTTACATATGAACTTGTGTTAAGGGGAGTGGGGGGCAGGATCCCACCAGCAGCATCAGAGAGCAACAGGGGAAAACTGGAGAGCAACTTTGGGTGAAATTTTAATGCATCACGTAGAGCAGTACCCGGCCTTGGTTAATGCACTGTCACTAGTTAGCCTGACAGCATATTGGAGGAAATTGGAATCTCTACATGAAATTCATATCTATGCAGCAAACCTATAAATTCAGAGGCCCCACCATAACCATTATAGATTTTTTTTTTAATTCTTAATATAATTTTTAATCCTGTGAGCAACTTGCTTTTACATGACTGATGTGTTCTAAGGATGTCTCCCATTCCAACTATCTAGTTATGGATTAGACTGCAAAAATTAGTATATTCCCACATCCAGATTCTTTATTATGTAGACCCACACACATGTTCTCCAGCCCAACTTTTATTCTCTTATCGTCATGCTCACCTGGCCTGGAAGGAGACAAAGCTATATAAATGTAATGAATTAGCACCCAGAACTGTCTACTATTGTGCTTTATTTTCCCTATTTCAGGACGTCTCCTCTTTATTCATTTATACTACAGGTGCAATACTGAGAACATAATCTATGAATAACACCAATTGCTAAATCAAAAGTCACTCAGGACAACATCCACCCTTTGACATTTCTGATTTTCAGTAAGCTTTTCTTTCAAAGACTTTATATCTAAATTTTGCTATTTTATTTTCTATTATATTTCCTTCTATTTGATATTGTTATATGTTAAAATATATGATATTGCTTTTATTTTTTCTGTACTTTAAGTTTGAAATGATAAAAGTGTGGGGATGATTGCTGCTTTCTTGCCCACAGGGTTTATCCAGGCTATTGAGGTTGCTTCTCAATAATTACAATAACTGTGGTAAAAGTAAGACATTAATTGGTTTGTAAGCATACAACCAAAGGAATTGCACTTTTATGTGTGTCACAAGGACACCTGCATGTTTGTTAGTGCTGGTGACAGTGAGTTCCCCATGAATTCTATGCTGAATATTGTGGAGTGACTGGCAATTGGCACCACTTGAGACTTTGTCGGGCTGGGATTACTATTTTTATGTGTGTGGACAGAATTCTATGTGGAATATTGTGGGGTGTCTGGCAAATGGCACCACCTGAGTCCTTGTCTGGATAGGATCTCTGTATCTGTGTGTAGCTGTGTCCCACGAAGTGACTGGCCATTGGGTGCCCCACTTGAGACTTTGTCTGGATAGGATCACTATGTGTATCTGTGTGTGTGTGTTAATCTTCAATGGTAGGAGTAGATGAACCTAGTAAATGTTCCTAATAAATCTCACAAACTTCATGATAATTCCCTCACAGTAGATATTTATCATTATGTATGTTGAAAAATTGAAAGAATCAAATGCTTTAGGACTATATTCATCATGGATGACGCTACATGAAAAATGTTGATCATCCCTCATTGATAGTAATATCTGCCTGACTTCATTCAAAATTTCAGCAACACTTCTTTAAAAGCATATATGGTTGGTCTGAACACTTCAAATGATATTGAAATCCACATCCTCACACATATAACGAAATGTTATTTTTTATCCATTATGTGTGTGTCAAACAAAGTAAGGGAAATGCTGCCTGAGCAATGCTTGTAATACAATAATTAATTAGTTGGGTTTTGCTAATCAATATTTAATTAAACCTTGAAAATCAAAAAGTCGTTTGGCAGACAGTTCTGCATTATTGACTTACTGCCTGTCCTCTAATTTATACTACGTAGATATTAGCTTCGTAGTATTTTGCTTTTGCCATTAGATTTATGCCAAAGGCACTGTATTCAGTGTATCTATTTATCTGACTGTCTGGTAAAAATGTAGCTTACTTGTGAATAAAGGACTGTGGTCTTGTCTTCAGTCTGGTGGCATTGCACCTTGTGGCTACAGTGAGGACTGAACATTATAGTGGTCCTGAGGGTCACCTCACAAATGACCTTCTTAGTCTCTTGAGCTACTAACCATATGTCTCAACACAAAAGAGGCAATGACCTGCAAACTAACATTAAATATATAAAAGAATCTTAAACATTCTTGACACAAAAAACTTGAGATAACAACATTTATTTCTGTAGCACATTTTCATACGAAGAATGCAGCTCAGTGTTTTACTTGAAGTCAAAGAGAAAGTTACAAGAAAAGAAAAAAAAAACAAATAAGATTAGGCAAGAATATTAATGTATCAGTAAAAAAGAAAAAAAAATCCATGCGATCTTATAAAATATAGATACATAATTAGTGGAAGGGTATCGTCCATGTATACAATATCATAATGTATGTCTCTAACGATGAGTTCAGTGATAAAGACAGACAGACAAAAAAACAAAACTTAAAAAATAAAACTCCATTTAAGCTCTATAGTATAAGTGAAAAAACTGATTGAACAAGGTTACGTTGAAAAGTCAGTTTAGATTAGATTAGATTTGATTAAATTAGATTAACTTTATTAATCCCATAGGGAAATTCAGTTGCATACAGCAGCACAAATATAAAAAACAAGAATACAGACTCACAGGGCAAATAATATAGCCAATCAATCAATTGATAAGTAATTAAATAGATGAAAATAAACCTAACAAGTACATTGCGTGGAAACATTGAATTGCCTGATAGCAGTGGTCAGAAAAGACCCCCACAGGCATGTTACAGCACACCGAAGTTCTACAAGATAGCACTTCCTGGAGGGGATTTTCCATGATGCCATCCAATTTTGTCATCATCCTCTTTTCCACAACTGCTTCCAGTGTGTCCAGGGTTCGCCATGTGATTCAAAGGCTTTCTTGATAAGTTTTGTTCAGGAATTGTGCTTCCTTGGAGCTCAGGTTGCTTCCCCATGAGACTGTAGCATAGAACTCCACACTGGCTACTATGGACTGGCAGAACATTTCCAGCAGCTTGCTGCACAGGTTGTGATACATGAGTCACTGTCTTGCATCCGAGAGAAGATGATGAATCCAAAGGCTTTGAGAAAACCAACAGGAACAGTTAGCGGATTTATTCAAATGGGAGCTACCGCTTACACACATACACATCAGGGATTGGGCCAGGTCAGTGGCTGGGTTATACTGTTCCCTGCATCACCCGTTGGGTGACAGATGTGTTACATGGAGAAGCTGCGAACCCGCAGTTGCCTCAGTGATGGACAAGCCACCATCAACAGACACTTCAATTGCAGATTTGGCGTGCAGTACCATTGGGTAGGGTCTCAACAGAGCTCAAAATTCTCACAAACATCAAAAGATATGAGTCTCCTTAGGAAGCACAGTCTACTCTGGCCCTTCTCATACAGTGCCACTGTGTTGTCAGTCCAGTCCAGTTTGTTGTTTATGTGAATCCCCAGGTACCTGTATCTCTGCACAACTTCCACATCCTTCTCCAAAATGGTGACTGGTCTCAGAGATTCCTTGGCACGCTGGAAGTCCACCACCAGCTCTTCTGTCTTGCTGATGTTGAATTAGAGGTTGTTGTCCCTGAACCACAAGACAAAGTTCTCCATAACCTTCTTGTACTTTGATTCATCTCCATTATTAATGTGGCCTATAATGGAAGAGTCATCTGAAAATATCTGTAGAAGGCAAGCACTGGTATTGTGCTGGAAGAGGGTGAACAGGAGGGGGAGACAGGACAGTTCCTTGAGGTGCTCCAGTATTACACACCACAATTTCTGTTACACAGCCCCTCGGCTATTCCTGTAGTTTATTGTTCAAATGATAGTAAATCTAGATCTGTTTTTTTATCTCTTACAGTTCCAAATTTAGATCCTGAATTTAGATAATAAACTCTTATTTATTAGGCCCATCACGTATAGTATCTGGCTTCAAACGGTATGCTTTTATTTCAGTAGAAAGATAATACCCAGCTGGCATAAGGTTGAGAGGTTGACAAGGGCAAGGCAATCAATAGAACGGCATGGAGTAGGGAAGAATTATGCAGATTTCCCCAGTAAAACAAGACAGCCACACTTATGAAAGTAAAGGTGATAACTAAACCTTTGTGGGAATGCAGTGGCTGCAATGGGCAGTATGTTTGGTATGTGACCCAGTTTTGCAAGAAAGAAAACATTTAGAAATACCAGCACTAGTGAAAAAAAAATATGTCCTGGCAGAGACATACAATATATTGTTTCTCCAGAAGAATGAAGTACAGGTGAGAAAGCAGTCGCCAGGGACATCTGTCCCAGAAAGAAGAGATAATGGAAGAAAGACTGAGGCCTTTGTAGGCAGGAAAGGGCTTGCCAGAACCTCCAGCTTACAGGTTGCAGCAGATGACCATTAGTTGATGAATTCAGGAGAGTACCACCTTATGGCTTCTGTAGGGTAAATCATCTTAGAAAAAAATAACAGAGTTGTCCCACAAACAGCACAAAGCTGGATAACTACTTTAAAGACCTAGTCCTCTAAAGGAAACAGAAGAGTGCGGGGTGCAGGGATGTTATGAGTCACTAGAGGGATGTCTAATCTGGTGTCCCCAGGAGCCAACATAAACCCCAGAAATGATCCCATGAGGTGCATCAATGCTTATCTTGCCCGGCGCCCCAGAGGCAGACTTAGTGTAGAGTTGGGAGAAGAGTTGGCAAATATTGAACTAATGGGAATTGTCCAATGTCTAAGAGAGAGACAGTGAAAGAGAGTATGAGATAAGAAGGGGAGCTCTCTATGTGATGCTGTGGTTGGGAAGTGGGTGAGCCACACCACAGGAATGTAAGACAGAGGAGAAGAAGGTTTGTTATTTTGTACCCTTCATGTGTACTTTGTGTCCAAACAATTATTATTCCTTTCTTTATTTCAATTTTCTTAATAATGGTGTATGTGTCTTTCACTCCTTGGCATCATTTTCATAAATGGCTGGTACAGTGGCTTCCCCCTATAACAATTTAATTCATGTTTGCAACACAGTTTTTATTGCTAGTAGTTTACTGTAGAACTGTTTGAACCTACTCTTATGATAGCTGCATAGATTTTGTTACACTCCTCATTTTTCCTCAAAGTCTTCCTCCATTTCAAAAGCCTTGTGTCAGCAAGAAATATTTTTGTGTTTTTTACATTGAAGAACATAGTTATCATAATAGTATTTATAGGAAGAGAGAAATGTATAGAATACTAATAATGTACTTATGAGCTCCAGCGGTAGTTTTAAACTCTCAGCTAAGTAATGCTGCAAGAGCAACTCATACATGCAAAATAATAATGAAAAAAGCATGATTGATACAAATGAGCTGATAGACACTATTTTCTTAAGGGACACTGGTAATTTAATCAGTTTATGTTACAGAATATGGATAACAGCCATGGAAAATGCAAAGGAATTCAAAAGATGTTATTATGCTTCCTGGCAATAATTTAATCTGTTAAATAATAAAACATGAAGTTCTGTGTGTCCAGTCCCTCTGAGCAATCTGATTGGTCAGTTAGGCTTTGGTGACACGACAAAAAAGTAAGTGCAAGATGCACAAGGAGGAGTAAAAGCATATGAGGCACACTTGACAGGGTCGCCTTCTAAGACGGCAATTATAAAACCAGACAGAAGGTGAGAAAAGTGCCTCAAAAGTAATGAAAGAGTCTGAGAAGCAGGCCTTACGGGAACACACTCGAGAGAGACGTTGACACATGCAAATACAGAGGAAAGGCGCTGAAGGTACATGTAGGGCAAGAGATGGCAAATATTTTGTCATTATTCTTGTACTTGTCCTCCACGGGTACCATTGCTAGTATAAGATAAATGCACATCTTAATACATGAGAAATGGATAAGTTATTATGGACATGGTATGAAAGTTATTTTTCAGTGCTGTGGAATTTTTAGAAAACTAAAATTCTTAAACAAATGTTAATAGTTGCACAAAGTTCAATGCCCTTTTCATTAAAGTAGAAATTAATAAAAGAAAGTTTTATATATATTTTATTAGAATATTGTTGGAAATATATGCAATTCCTAAAATGTATTAATTGTTTACAAAGAAAAGTATAAAAATAATTCTTTACAAAGACAATTATAAAAAATTAGAATCAGTGGTTGAGGGTATCACTGTAGTATTGATAATTATTGTACATATGTTGGCATTGTTTCATCTTTGTGGTGGTTAGAGTCTAAGAATTTACATGAAAAAATGAGACATGAGATGTTCCTGCCACCCAATAGTCTTAACTGACGTATTACAAGTAATATGCATTAGAGCACAGTGGTTGGCTTTGCCCCACATCCCTACAACAACAACAACAACAACATTTACTTCTATAGCACGTTTTCATACAAATTATGTAGCTCAAAGTGCTTTACAAGATGAAGAAAGAAAAAAAAGAAAAATTTGGTAATACTAATTAACAAAGAATAAAGTAAGTTCCGATGGTCGGGGAGGACAGAAAAAAGCAAAAAAAAAACTCCAGACGGCTGGAGAAAAAAACAAATCTGCAGGGGTTTCGAGGCCACGAGACCACCCAACCCCCACTGGGCATTCTACCTAACATAAATGATCTCAATCAGTCCTCAGGTTTTCAGGCTTCACTTGGGAGACTTCCCTAGAGACATACTTGATAATGTCTTAATTAATAAAAACTAAAATACAAATAATCACCTCACATAATTCATTAGGCATACTTAATAAATTGTTAAAGACATACAATACTTAATACAAGTCTTACTTAATAAAAAGTCATAAGCATACTTAATAAAAGTCTCCATTAAAATCATATCAACATTTGCATATGCTGTTTGGCAGTGGCTAGCATTGGTGGTTATTGTTACATTTACTCATTAGGCTGACACCTTTATCCAAGGTGACTTACAACACCTTATGATACAATTAGTTGTCAAGTTGTTTTGCCTGCCTAAGGTAAAGTCATCCCTGATGGAGGATCGTAGGAATCGTGGGAATGAGGGGTCCTTTCATCGGATTGGCTGGCCCAGTGCTGTTTCAGCCATGGAATGGCCAAATGGGGGAAGCAGCTTGATGGATGAGGTCTCCAGGACTCTAAATATATCCAAATCTTATTATGTGATATCATCTACTGTTAAATTCTGCTCCGTACTTCTAAAATTTTTATTTTTATACTGTATCAGTACAAAGACATGCAGGTTAGGTGGATTGGCAATTCTAAATTGGCCCTAGTGTGTGCTTGGTGTGTGGCTGTGTTTGTGTGTGTCCTACGGTGGGTTGGCACTCTGCCCAGGATTGGTTCCTGCCTTGTGCCCTGTGCTGGCTGGGATTGGCTCCAGCAGACCCCCGTGACCCTGTGTTTGGATTCAGCGGATTGGAAAATGGATGGATGCATGGATTGATGTATTGAGGATTTGTTTTGTTCTGTGTATAGTATTGTATTGTATTGTATTGTATTGACCCCCTTCTTTTGACACCCACTGTACACCCAACCTACCTGGAAAGGGGTCTCTCTTTGAACTGCCTTTCCCAAGGTTTCTTCCATTTTTCCCTACAAGGTTTTTTTTTTTTTTTGAGAGTTTTTCCTTGTCTTCTTAGAGAGTCAAGGCTGGGGGGCTGTAAAGAGGCAGGGCCTGTTAAAGCCCATTGTGGCACTTTTTGTGTGATTTTGAGCTATACAAAAATAAATTGTATTGTATTATATTGTTTTATTTCTCTTGGTTTTCTGATTAGAGCACAGGCAGGTCAAATGACTTGCTCTTGGTCACACAGTGTTAGTAGCAGGATATGAACCCACCACCTCAGGGTCTGAAGTCCACCACACCACACTGCCTGCCTATTGTATTTATTGTGCCTTATTGTGATTTGTATTGCCATCTGGGTTACTTTGTGGCGTTTGCATGTTCTCGTTTTTTCTGTATGGGTTTTCTCAGAGCAGTACAGATCTCAAAGAAAAGCAGGCTTACACACAAACACCCCTATTTATACAAGGCTATTTAAAATGAAAGAGCAGATTTCAAAAATGTATTTCAAACAAACTGTATAAGACAGAAACACATTCTGCACATCACTGGATAGAGGAAATTTCAAAGTTTGGTCCTATGGTTCTTGAGGTTGCATACACTCAACATGAGCACCATATGTAGCTCAACAAACATCAATTTGGTAGATAATTTCTTGGCCACACACGAGTCAACAGGTCCCTAGCTACTGAATTCACAGCTTCCTTAATTAGATGTCGTAAATCTTGAAGATTACAGGTATAGGTGGAACAAACACTCTTTCTTTAATGTACCCTCATAAATAAAAAGCTCAGGGGGTAAGGTCTGGAGACCATAGACGATGAGCAAGTTCTTGTTGTCCACCTCTTCCAATCCATCGTCCTGGAATGGTGTCATTCAGGTAACGCCGGACTTCCAAGTGGTAATGTGGCGGGGCACCATCTTGCATGCAAATGAATTCGGTTGCATTCACTGGTACTTTTAAGCAGGCTTTTGAACTTAAACTTTCCTCTATCCAGTGATGTGCAGAGTGTTTGTTTGAAATACATTTTTGAAATCTGCAAAGCTATTAATTTTGAATAGCCCTGTATATACAGTAAATTCAGGTCTCACCAGAGGTGTTCAATTGGGTTCAAATCTTGGCTCTCAATGAGAAGCTCATGGACATTTCCAGAGTTGACCATAAGCCACTCCAGTGATTTCATTGCTTTGTGCCTAGGGTCATTGTCCTGTTGGAAGGTGAATCTTCAGTCCAGTCCATGGTCCTAAGTGCTCTAGAGTAGGTTTTCATTAAGGATATATTTGTGCTTTGCACCATTCAGCTTTCCTCAACTCTGTCTAGTCTTCCTGTCCCTGTTGCTGAAAAACAACCCCATAGCATTCCAATGCCATGCTTCACCACTGGAATGATACTTGCAAAGATTTTTGTAAAAATGTTTGTTTCATCAGACCAGAGAATATTGTTTCTTATACTCTAAGAGTCCTTTAGGTGCCTTTTTGCAAACTCCAAACCTTCTGTCTGCCCATTCTGTCCAACAGCCCAAATTGGTGGAGTTTTCAATGATGGATTTCCTTCTCCCATCTCCACAGCAGTTCTCTGGAGTACAGTCAGAGTGACTTGTCACCATTCGTACAATGATCTTTCTTCCATAATTGCTCAGTTAGGCAGGGTGGTCAGTTGTAGATAGAGTTGTGGTTGTTCCAAACTTTTTTCATTTAAGAGTTATGAAGGCAGCTGTTCTCTTGGGAACCTTCATGGCTGCAGGTATTTTTTGTAGCCTTCCCCTAATCTGTGCCTGTCACAATCCTATCTCTAAGGTCTACAGGCAATTCCTTCAACCTCATGGCTGGGTAATTGCTCTCATACACATTGTCAGTTGTGCACCATCGATAGAAAGATTTGTGCCTCTCCTTAGTATGTTTAATCCACAGGTGGACTCTGGACCAGGTGTAGAAACATCTCACTGCTGATCAGTAGAATATAAGTGCTATAGCAAGGGGTCTAAGTGCATCAATGTGATATTTCAACTTTTTAGTTTTTAATAAATTTGCAGAAATTTCTAAAATCCTGTTTTCACTTTGTCATTCTGGGGTATTGAGTGTTGCTTGATGTGGAGAAAAAGGGAATTGAAATGATTTTAGCCTAAGGCTGCAACATCACAAATTATGAAAACAAAATGAAGAGTTCTGAATACTTTCTGATGGCAGTGTGTATATTGTGAAAGCAAAACTACAAATAAATGACACGGACTTATGCATAATTGCAGTGGTGAGATAGTACAAGATCAGCCTATTCTTTCTGCCATACCTGATGACTGAATGAGCACCAGAGAAGAAATGTCCTGGCTTTTATGGCTGTACCTCCATATTTGTCCAGCTTGCTGAGAAGAACTCAATCTAATTTACCTCTGTGAAGATACTGCCACGCTCACATCCTCTTTTAATTTCTCACTGTCATTCCAAAAACTTCAAGGAAGAGAAAAAAGTAATTATAATAACCAGAACCAGGACTGCAGGCTTTCTTGCACCATTTAGCTGGGATGCCCAGGTAGAGTGTTCATTGACAATCCATTCAAGTATACTGAGGTAAATAGTCTGTCATTATCATCAGAGGGGGCCCTACAGGAAAGCACTCTTGAGGGCACAAAGTAATTGAAGGAAAATTGGAATATTGATAATGGTGCAGTACTCCTCTAAAGTGATTGTTTGGGGTCAGTGTTGTCCCTTTTATATTAGACAAGGACTTGCTAATCTTGGTAGTGGGCAGGATATTTTTGGATTATCAGACCCTTTTAATAGAACCATTGGTTGTTTCAGTTAATAAAAACTTTTTGCAGTATTTTCATAGAAAATACATTAAAAATGGTATGTGCATATGGGTAATAAGCAGACCGAAATCTAGCGCACATGCCTGCTATTAGCACATCTCTGAAAATGCCAAGATTGTTGGACCAGGAAGGCGGTCAGAAGCTCTGAAAGCAGATGGGATGGCACAGAACCAGCTACCCGCTGAGCTGTTTTACTTTTAGAACTACTCTTAAATGCAAGTGTCTTCTATGGCAGTTTCTTTTATTAAAATTCTCTTAAAAAATAGAGTTGGGGTAAGAAGTGCAATTTTGTTCTAAATTGCAGTAACCAAAGATCCTTGTGTAAAATGTGCGATCCTCCGGCTCCTTTTTACCTGGGGCCCTATGTCTATACAAGTTAAGGGAGGTCAGTCCACTAGGCTGTACCCACCCATCCAATTAGCAGTTTTATGTTTATAAAATCAGGACATGTTATTAAATGTTTGTTTTATTTAGAGAAAAGCCTCTTTCATGTTATCTTTGTTCTTTCTTCGTAGCTAATTTCAAATAAAAGCAAATATAAAAATACAGTCATCCGTTCCTTTCTCATTGCAGGTTTTATTATTTATTGATTAGCCAAAATAAATATATAAACACCTTCCCTAATTCCCATCTTTTTCAGCATCCTATACACATTTTGCTTACATGCATACCAGTATTCAGTAGTGCTGTGCATTCTGTGATTTTTTGTGATTCAGTTATGTGTGATTTTAATTGAATATACAGCATGAACGTTCTCCCATTTCCAGTGTAAACTGCCCTGTAGTTAAAAAGAACAGGAAGCTGATGACTTTGGCAGATAAAGTGTGGTTTCAGAATAAAATAAAAGCAGGACATTTCTTTGTTTCTGTGGACCGTAGATATGACATTAAACAGCCCATGGTTTACTATATTTCTAAGAAAGAAAAATAAATTTGTGAAAATGCTGCTGCTGGTAGACCAAAATCCGAGAATGCTGTGTTTTGAGTATGTGATAAAATTCTAGTGACAATGAAAACAACCCATCAGCATTGGACTGAAGATCTAATAAGAAATGGAATCAGTTGCAAAGTAACACGAAACCTGTTGTGATGAGACAAAGTCTGTAGATTTATTGTGAGTGACGAAGAAACAGGAAATAATAACGTGTGCCGGCATTGTAGTCAGTGACAGGCCAAAGCCGGAAGGTCAAAAATATGCAACCGAATCAGTGGGGCAAACCAAAAAGTCAAAATCAAAACCAAAATGAACCTAACACTTAGCCTACTAGAATTTAAACTAGCTAACATCAGAGGTTTCAGTATTTTATACAAATGAAGGATTATCTTAACTTCATCCATCCATCCATTTTCCAACCCGCTGAATCCGAACACAGGGTCACGGGGGTCTGCTGGAGCCAATCCCAGCCAACACAAGGCAGGAACCAATCCTGGGCAGGGTGCCAACCCACCGCAGGACACACACACAAACACACCCACACACCAAGCACACACTAGGGCCAATTTAGAATCGCCAATCCACCTAACCTGCATGTCTTTGGACTGTGGGAGGAAACCAGAGCGCCTGGAGGAAACCCACGCAGACACGGGGAGAACATGCAAACTCCATGCAGGGAGGACCCGGGAATCGAACCCAGGTCCCCAGGTGTTCCAACTGCGAGGCAGCAGCGCTACCCACTGCGCCACCGTGCCGCCTTATCTTAACTTGTGACACATAATTCACATTGCATAAATTTTTCGGCTACTCCAGTTAGGGGTTGCCACAGCGGATCATCTTCTTCCATATATTTCTGTTCTCTGCATCTTGTTCTGTTACACCCATCACCTGCATGTCCTCTCTCACCACATTCATAAACCTTCTCTTAGGCCTTCCTCTTTTCCTCTTCCCTGGCAGCTCTATCCTTAGCATCCTTCTCCCAATATACTCGCCATCTTTCCTCTGCACATGTCCAAACCAACGCAATCTCGCCTCTCTGACTTTGTCTCCCAGCTGTCCAACTTGAGCTGACCCTCTAATATACTCATTTCTAATCCTATCCATCCTCATCACACCGAGTGCAAATCTTAATATCTTTAACTCTCCCACCTCCAGCTCTGTGTCCTGTTTTTTGGTCAGTGCCACCGTCTCCAACCCATTTAACATAGCTGGTCTCACTACCATGCTACCTTGCTGATACCCCGTCTGTCACAAATTACTCCTGACACTCTTCTCCACCCATTCCACCCTGCCTGCACTCTCTTTTTCACCTCTTTTCCACAATCCCCATTACTCTGTACTGTTGATCCCAAGTATTTAAAATCACCCACCTTCATCAACTCTACTCCCTGCATCCTCACCATTCCACTCACCTCCCTCTCATTTACACATATGTTTTCTGTCTTGTTCCTACTGACCTTCATTTCTCTCCTCTCTAGAGCATATCTCCACCTCTCCAGGGTCTCCTCAAACTGCTCCCTACTCTCGCTACAGATCACAATGTCATCAGTAAACATCATAGTCCACGGAGACTCCTGTCTAATCTCGTCTGTCAATCTGTCCATTACCATTGCAAATAAGAAAGGGCTCAGAGCTGATCCCTCAGAGCTGATCCCTCATGTATTCCCACCTCCACCTTCAATGCATCCATCACTCCTGCCTCAGACCTCACCACAGTCACACTTCCCTCGTACATATCCTGTACAACTCTTACGTACTTCTCTGCCACTCCCGACTTCCTCATACAATACCACAACTCCTCTCGTATGCTTTCTCCTGGTCCACAAAGATGCAATGTAACTCCTTCTGGCCTTCTCTAAACTTCTTCATCAAAACCCTCAGAGCAAGCATCACATCTGTGGTGCTCTTTCTTGGCATGAAACCATTCTGCTGCTCACTAATCATCACCTCACTTCTTAACCTAGCTTCCACTACACTTTCCCATAACTTCATGCTGTGGCTCATCAATTTTATCGCTCTGTAGTTATTACAGTCCTGCACATTCCCCTTATTCTTAAATATCGGCACCAGTACACTTTTTCTCCACTCCTCAGGCATCCTCTCACTTTCCAAGATTCCATTAAACAATCTGGTTAATTGGTTAAATTCACATAAATAATAATGGAAAAAATTAAACAGCATTAAAATCTATGGCAAATAATGTGTACTATGACACTTGCTTAAGACACTTGCAGAGTCTGTCCTAATGGCATTGGGCAAAAGCAAGAAACAACATTGGATGGGGTCCTAGCTTACCACATGGCATACACACACACTCATACACAGAGCTAATTCCTTAATTACTAGCATTATGTACAGTAGCTGTCCACTGACTCACTCCATCCAACTTGACAGAACTTGAGAGATCTGTAGAGAAGAATGGCAGAAAATCCTCAAGTTCAAGTGTGTGAAGCTTCACACGTCAAAACCAAGAATACTCCAGGCTGGAATTGTTGCCAAAGGAGCTTCAACTAAGTACTGAGGAAATTGTATTAATACTCATGTCAGTGGGATTTTTTTTATTTTTAATACATTTGCCAAAATGTTTAAAATCCTGTTTTTGCCTTGTCATTTTGGGCTATTGAGTGTTGCTTGATGTAGGGATTTTAGCACAAGGCTGCAACGGAGCAATATTTGTGTATGCGTGTGTGTGTGTGTAGGTAGGTAGTTAGCAGTATATTGATTATAGCTACTCATTCCTTCCTAACTCACTTATCTAGTTCAGTGCCTCTCGTAACCCTTTCCACAAATCTCACATTATACCAATGGGAAAAATGTCAAGCTCACTGTACTCTCATGCTCCAATAAGGGAGCAACCTCATAATACAGGAATTCACCTGAGAAGCAGCAACATCCTTGGATGCACTACTAATATGCAATGTAAGTAACCCAAATGGAGTCTCTTCAAATTAGAATTTTTTATGAGGCAGTGTTTAGAGCTTCACGCACCCAATGATCTGAGCTCACATGACAAAGTGCACAGAGAAAAGCAAAATGATTAGGCAGAGAGGGGCAGGTAAAGAAAGTGACTGCATAAATAACATGGAAAAGGAATTTGTGTATATTGTGGGCTAGGTGTGCATTAAGATGGTGGGTGGGGTGTTGCTTGAGGTCCCCATAGTTCATAGTTTCTAGTCATGGCCCTAAGCCATTCCAGGTGAGGCTACAAAAACATTAAGCTTTGCATTACTGTAATGCAGCGAGGGTGGTTCTTAATCTGTGAATCTAAGCGAATGGTAGCAACCACACAGTTGACTCAAATCTTGTAATTAGAACATTAGAACTTTAGAAACATTGACGAGTACAGACCATTCCAAACAATAAGCTCATCTATCCCATTCACTATGATTGTCGAAAATAACATTAAGTTGAGATTCAAAGATCCCTAAAGTCCTACCCCCCCACTACATGACTTGGTAGTTTATTTCATGTTTCTATGGTTCTTTGCGTGAAGAAAAAGTTTCCAACATTTGTATGAAATCTGCTCTTAACAAGTTTCCAACTGTGTCTTCTTGTTCTTGTTACAGACATTATTTTAAAGTAGAAACTGGGATCCACTGTACTAATTCCTTTTATAATTTTAAACACTTCAGTCATGTCACTTCTTCATCTCTGTTTGCTTAAACTGAAAAGGTCAAACTCCTTCTCCTCACAGCTCATACCTTTCGGCCTGTTTGCTTTTCTCTAGGCTTCCTCTAGAGCTGCTATGTCTTTTTTGTGGTATAAAGACCAATACTATACAGAGTTCTCCAGGTGAGGCATCACTAGGGTGTTAAATAACTTAAGGATAACCACCCTTGACTTGTACTCCATGCATCAGGATATAGAGTATATCTTAACATCCTATAAGCCTTCTAGATTGCCTTGTGTATACTGTCTGGATGTAGGTAGTGAGAAATCCACTACAACTCTCAGATCCTTCTTATAAGGGCTGTTTTTAAGATTGAAATCTCCCATTGTGTATTCAGATCTAACATTTTACTTTCTACAGGGTAACACCTTATTCTACTTACATTATATTTCCTCCCACATCTGTATGCTGTTGAAGTTCCTACATAGCAATTTAGCTGATTCTACATTATCTGCTCTTCCACTTATTTTGATATAATCTGCAATCTTAACCATTTTATTGATTAAATTCTCATCTAAATCATTGTAAATTCGGGTCATAGATCATATTTAAACTGAAGTTTAGAAATCATACCTGGGCAAAACCAAGGAAGAGAGCTACAGTTTCAAAATCTTGAGTGCTATGAGATGCTATGTTTTCACAGAAAAACAGTGTCAAACTTGATGGTTACCACACTTGTGTTTCAACAGAGAAATTCTGGTTTAATTCCCTGATATTACATTTGCCTTTTCCAATACCAAAGATATTTATGTACTAAATGTTACACATATTAGGGTAGGAAAGTTTGGTAATATATCACATTTAGTTACTTTTTACCTTTCCACTTTTCCATTTTCTCACCAAGGCAATGCCATATAACTCTGCCGATTTTAGTATGCTTCTATATATTCAGGATTCTGTAGCTGTAAGTTGTAAAAATTTTCTTTGCTTGTAACATCTTGCTTCATATTTGCTGGCAAAGCACAGTGCTAAACTAGATATGACAAGCTACAAGATGACTGAAAAGAGCAATCACTTAGCTTTATATTTTATACTCTACAAGCCTAAAGCCTAAAAATAAATTTGTGATTAAACACTTCCCTTTATTTGCTGAAGGCTGAGCTGCTCCAATATATTAAATGTTGTTGGAAATGTAATGTTCTCATTGGAGTGGCAAGCTGATCATGCATGGTGACAGCAATTTACAAAGCCCCACCAGCAGAGTCATCTGCATTCTGCAGCACCTCTTCTTCTAACTAAAGTCCCAGTATGTCCGAAACTAGATAGCCAAGAGCAGATGAGTGTTTCTCAAAGGGGGCAATTATTTCAGTTCTGTCAATGTTCAACAACCTGTAAAGGCAGCATGCACTGTACAGTGCCACCTCAGACAGCTCACATCAGAACAAACACAGCATAAGTCACAGGAAGACTTTCAACACATCCACCTCGCCTCTATAAAAAGAGCAACATTGCTCTTTCAGTTATTAGTAAGTAGGATGGCCACATGGCTAAGACTAGCCTTTAACCCACAGCAGAGCTGCTTATCTGGTAGCTGGTGTGGTGTACCAGCTAAAGAGGTGGATTTTAAATCCAAAATGTCCAAGCTCAGTTCCCTGAGAAAATCATTTAACCTACCAGTGCTCCAAATATTAAAAAGATCTGTTATCCTAATGTTGTAGGTTGTCTTAGATAAAGGCATCTGCCAAATGCACAGAAATAATAAAATCTATGCTTTTAGTTTGTGATGGGAATGATAGTAGTACATATCATTATTTGTAAAGAGCCTTGGAGTACCATTCATTACAGAAGTGCACAATACACTGCAAAGTAGCAAAGTAAGTGCTGTATGACAGGCATTGTACAAAAGCAAATGACATGAGACTGCCTCATATTGCATTATCAGGTTGTTTCTCTAATTACAAAATTTTTCTAACTCCCTCATACACACACACACATGCATACACACACACATATACTGTATATATATATATATATACTAGGGGGCTCCGCCCCCTGCTCGCTTCGCTCGCCAACCCCTGGTGTTGGGAATGACAAAGAGCGTGATGTATGAATGAGATATAGAATAGTGTGACGGTGTAGATGATGCAAATAGAAAGCAAACAATAAAGTGTGTGGCACAGTGTAAAGGTTTATTGGAAAATTTCTTTGTACACGCCGTTTAAGTGTAAAAGGTAATTCCAGGTCAGAACTTGAAAGGTCAATGAAGATGGTCATTATCGTGATCAGAGTCAACTTTGTCAGAGCTTAGAAAGAGTTGTGTCTCTCCAGGAAGTAATGGAATGACTTGGGTATTTATGTTTTTCCACATTAATATTTTTTGGACATAATATAGTGCGTTGTGTTAAAAGGGGCATTTGGTCTAATGAGATTGCTGTTCCAAATCTCTCTGTAACTAAGTCGTCGCAGATAAAGGCTTGAGGAATTGTAATAATATGTGGCTGAAGTCCATCTGTATTGGTGAGTGTACCATCTCTCAGTTGTAATAAGCAATTGTTATGATCTGGTTCTGGACATCGTATCTTTTTTACTAACTGAATCTTTTGAAAGCAATGCCAATTGTCTGCGTATTTTAAGGTGCACTGAACAATAGCTGAGTGCATGGCATCTGGAAGAATAGCTAATCACTGTTTAAAATCTCCTCCTAATAAAAGTACCTTTCCTCCAAATCGAATATTATTATTCATAAACGTTTGTAGAAGTTTATGAATGGTGTTGAGTAAGTGACTTCATGCCATTGTACATTCATCAATAAACAACATTTTTTGAAGACGGATGTCACGTGCAGTGCCACCGTTAATGTTCATAGTGGATACCGATTTGTAGGATCTAATGCAGTTGATAAAGATTTCACTTTCAGGTACATCGTCAGTTAGAATCTTCTGTAGATATTCAGTATATGAATGTAAAGAAGGCAGTCTAATTTGACCCTTTTGACAACAACGTCTAAATGTATTACTTGTATTGCCAGTTGTTTCTTCAGGGAAGTGAACTGAATGACAATGATTGCAAATGACATTCATTAATCCGAATGAATTTTCCCGGTGTATGTTTTGCTTGTGCCGTTTGAGAGGCGCGTTGTTGCATATGTAGTATTTGGGACGTGTTGTTTTGGAGCTGTAATCGATTTGCCTGTGCTGTGTGAGACGCCCGTTGTAGCCTTCCTTGCCGTTAACGTATGTCTGAGACGGGAGGTGTTTCGTTTTGAATCCGTGCCTGTTGCGATGCAGCACTTTGATTGATAGTTTGCGTCATGTGGATCTAGGATGTAGATTTGTGCATATTTGCGTTGTTGATTTGTTTCAGGGTGCACTGTTCCAATGCGATGCAGTATTTGTGCACATATGGGAAAGCAGTATGGGCCATTGCCTTTTGGTGGCCTGATATTTACTAAAAGCAAATGAACTATTGTAGGATCTAACGCAGTTCATAAAGTTTTTACTTTTAGGTACATCGTTAGTTAGAAGCTTTAGTTGAGCTTTGCGTTTTTGGAGTCGAGACATTTTTTCTTTTAGAAATATGGATAAGTAATAAGGAGTATTGCACTCACTGTTAATATGGAGACTTTTCTGCGGTTGAACGGTTAATAGTGCCTTATTGTAATGAGATCCACCTATGCTGCATAGCCGTCTATTTTGTTGTTTCTTTCGTGTTCGTGTGTTTGTTCCTGTTATCCTTTCCTTTTCGTTTTGTACCCGTGACCGTGTATTCATGACTTGTTTCTTTCTCAGCATCCGAAATATGGATAAGTAATAAGGAGGGTCGCAGTCACTGTTAATATGTTTCCTTTTCTGCAGTTGAACGGTTAATAGTGCTTTATTGTAAGGAGATCCACCAATGCTGACACCTATGCTGTCTAGTGTGAAGGTGCTGACGTTCACTTTAGAATATGTGGCTTTGGGTGTGACTTCTTATGGATGTGGGTGGGGGGGGGGGGATTGTTGAGGATTGTTGTTGCGCGAGCGTCTTCTTTCTTTTTGTGTTCCTTTGTCTTGTTGAATCCCCCTCTTTGTGTGTGTCCAGTCCCTCGCTTGTAGGGTCTGTGGGGTGGTTTTGTGTTCTTTTTTTTGTGTTCCATGGGCTTGTTGAATCCCGCTCTTGGTGTGTGTCCCATCCGGTGCCTGTAGGGGGGTGGGGGGTGCCTTGCTGTTGTGCGCGAGCCTCTTTTTTTTTTTTCAGGTCTAGTTTCGTGTGCAATGTGTTTCGTGCTTTTCCTGCGTTTGACTTTGCGCCTCATTTCTCCTTTTTGTATGTGCTCACTCCTTTTTTCTGTGGTCTTGTCCGCCACTCGCGGCCCCTCATCCGCCTTTGTCGCCCTCTTTTCTCCGCCTTTCTCCGACTCTCGCGTACTCTTTTTGCGCCTGCGCCTCTCGCGGCCCCTCATCCGCCTCTCTTGCCCTCTTTTGTCCGCCTTTCTCGGCTCCTCAGCCGACTCTCGCGGACTCTTTTTGCGCCTGCGCAGTACGTCTTTTTGCAGCTACGGCCCATGGCCGGATGTGCCTGCGTCCATCATCCAGTTTAGCATTCTCGGTTAGTAATATGGATATACTGTATATACTGTATGTATATATATATGTATATAGTGCTGGTCAAAGCCCATTTGGAGCCTAGGTGAGGTAGATGGAGGTCGCCCCTTTTGTTGCTGTTGCAGGTAGACTGTATTATTACACTTTGACAAATTTGGGGGGGGGGGGGATACACCCCTTCAATAGCAGAATATACCAAGACATTTAGGAGCACACACCCCATGATGTATGGAATGCATGCACTGTTACGTTCATAAATTTTGCCTCTCAGATAACACTTCCCTAACCAACAGCCTATGTCGCCTTATGGACTGAACATCTCTCTCTCTCTCTCTCTCTCTTATATATATACATATATATTCACGGCATTCGTAGTCTGTGTCACAATCTGATTGTATGGGAGGTTACCTACCAGGTAACACTTGTGGTTGGTCAGCAATCTGCTAACATCTGCCACGGTGCCCTCAGTTTGTGAGGAGCAGATCATAGAATGGTTGAAATAGTTTACTGTCAAATAAATGCAAAGAGTACACGACACGTGTTTCGCCCTCATTCTGGGCTCATCAGGTGTACACACTCCACTGCACTCCCTCTCGGGAATCGAACCTCGGACGTCAGCGCCAGAGGCGATGCCCCTAACGTTGCGCCACGGCGTGTGGTTCGTTTATTTGACAGCATGTAGATCGGGGTAATTACATTCACGGCATTCGTAGTCTGTGTCACAATCTGATTGTATGGGAGGTTACCTACATATATATATATATATATATATATATATACAGTGGTGTGAAAAACTATTTGCCCCCTTCCTGATTTCTTATTCTTTTGCATGTTTGTCACACAAAATGTTTCTGATCATCAAACACATTTAACCATTAGTCAAATATAACACAAGTAAACACAAAATGCAGTTTGTAAATGGTGGTTTTTATTATTTAGGGAGAAAAAAAAATCCAAACCTACATGGCCCTGTGTGAAAAAGTAATTGCCCCCTGAACCTAATAACTGGTTGGGCCACCCTTAGCAGCAATAACTGCAATCAAGCGTTTGCGATAACTTGCAATGAGTCTTTTACAGCGCTCTGGAGGAATTTTGGCCCACTCATCTTTGCAAAATTGTTGTAATTCAGCTTTATTTGAGGGTTTTCTAGCATGAACCGCCTTTTTAAGGTCATACCATAGCATCTCAATTGGATTCAGGTCAGGACTTTGACTAGGCCACTCCAAAGTCTTCATTTTGTTTTTCTTCAGCCATTCAGAGGTGGATTTGCTGGTGTGTTTTGGGTCATTGTCCTGTTGCAGCACCCAAGATCGCTTCAGCTTGAGTTGACGAACAGATGGCCGGACATTCTCCTTCAGGATTTTTTGGTAGACAGTAGAATTCATGGTTCCATCTATCACAGCAAGCTTTCCAGGTCCTGAAGTAGCAAAACAACCCCAGACCATCACACTACCACCACCATATTTTACTGTTGGTATGATGTTCTTTTTCTGAAATGCTGTGTTATTTTTACGCCAGATGTAGCGGGACATTTGCCTTCCAAAAAGTTCAACTTTTGACTCATCAGTCCACAAGGTATTTTCCCAAAAGTCTTGGCAATCATTGAGATGTTTCTTAGCAAAATTGAGACGAGCCCTAATGTTCTTTTTGCTTAACAGTGGTTTGCGTCTTGGAAATCTGCCATGCAGGCCATTTTTGCCCAGTCTCTTTCTTATGGTGGAGTCGTGAACACTGACCTTAATTGAGGCAAGTGAGGCCTGCAGTTCTTTAGACGTTGTCCTGGGGTCTTTTGTGACCTCTCGGATGAGTCGTCTCTGCGCTCTTGGGGTAATTTTGGTCGGCCGGCCACTCCTGGGAAGGTTCACCACTGTTCCATGTTTTTGCCATTTGTGGATAATGGCTCTCACTGTGGTTCGCTGGAGTCCCAAAGCTTTAGAAATGGCTTTATAACCTTTACCAGACTGATAGATCTCAATTACTTCTGTTCTCATTTGTTCCTGAATTTCTTTGGATCTTGGCATGATGTCTAGCTTTTGAGGTGCTTTTGGTCTACTTCTCTGTGTCAGGCATCTCCTATTTAAGTGATTTCTTGATTGAAACAGGTGTGGCAGTAATCAGGCCTGGGGGTGGCTACGGAAATTGAACTCAGGTGTGATACACCACAGTTAGGTTATTTTTTAACAAGGGGGCAATTACTTTTTCACACAGGGCCATGTAGGTTTGGATTTTTTTTCTCCCTAAATAATAAACACCATCATTTAAAAACTGCATTTTGTGTTTACTTGTGTTATATTTGACTAATGGTTAAATGTGTTTGATGATCAGAAACATTTTGTGTGACAAACATGCAAAAGAATAAGAAATCAGGAAGGGGGCAAATAGTTTTTCACACCACTGTATATATATATATATATATATATATATATATATATATATATATATATATATATATATATATATATATAATCAAGGAGCATGCCCCCCTCCCTAAACGTTGCCAGCCATGCATACAAGCACGTGGGGGCCATACAAACTGCTGAGTACGATTTGGAGTTGCTGCAATGAAATTTTGGCAAAATGGACTAGCCTGCCTGGCACATCATTTTTTCCCTTTGATTTTCGGGGTGTCTTTGAATTCAGCCCTCTGTAGGTTGATTTCATTTCCAATAAACGATGTGGCATCCTTTTGTGCCAAACACATTACCAGTCCATATCAGTAGAGATATCCAGCAGGATTTTTTTTTTCCATTCAGATCTGATACTAATTGTGATGCTCATCTAATATGGGTTGAAAATATATGTATTCAATGTAGACATCATGTTTTTTATTTGATGCATAGGTTGTGCATTTGGTCTTGTATAATAATTCGCTCCTCAACCCTTTCCTTCATGGCTGCTTTTTCCTCTTCAGAAAGAGTTGGCCATTTTCTCTGTTTCCTCTCACCAATGCTTTTTGAACGGACCACTCTTACATTCTGAAGTGTTTTCCTGGGAAAATGTGGTGGTAACTGCTACCACATTTGCCTGCTTTAGCAACTCTTGCCTAATCAAGTCAGGGCTTTGCTTTCCAGATGTGCCAGTCAATTTATAACTACTGTATTTCACTCGTCCGGGTATCAGTCATTAGAATTACAGCTATAAACATCATTCATGTGGCCTGAGTGGGTGAAAGAAAGTTGCTACCATGCTGCTGTTACCAGTGGCAGACAACAGAATAGGCTGATAAGATCATTTTTTTTTATTTTTAGACCCTTATTTAGTAATTTTATTATCATTTTTTGTAGTTTTTTTAACCTTCTTCTACATGTTTTTCTTGTTTTTTCATTTTTCTTCCTAACCCTAGGAAGACTAACACACAGATACACAGACTCGGACTCGAAATCTGTCACACTTCACTCATAAAACTAAGTAAACCACCACTGAACATTTGGAGTGTCTAACTACTGTATGTAGTCACCCCTTTCTGGTTTGGAGTGCTGATTTGGTCTGTTGAACCTTCTAACTACTAACACATGCTATGGATGTAAATTGATGTACTTTGTAAATGAGATTGGCTGCTAGTGTTACTATCATGCACTACAGTATGTGCGAAGTACATTTTATTGACCAACCATTTCATAGCTAGAGAAACTCTTTAAGGCAAAGTGCATTTCATTTTTCCCAGTTTGGTAATATTAATCAAATTTTGTGTATACACTCAGCTTAGATGAGCTGTTCCTGCTTTTTTCTAAATAGCAAGAAACATTTGCACAGTACAGTATTTTAGTTTTATTTGTGAATGCATTTAAAATATATTGAAGGAACAGATGTTAGATTAATTACTGTCAGGAGAGCAAGGTTCATTATTTACTGCAATTTTCTCAAGTCAGCAGTTTTTTCATAAAGAAACAGTTGTTTACCTCCTCCATTGTGACACAAATAGTAGTATCAGAAATTATAAAAACAACTGGTATGCAGCAGCAGAATGCGCAATTGGAACGCAATGGCTCTCTACTCTATTTTATTACATTAATGCTAATGGATTTGCAATCAGTTAAACTTACTGTCTGGCTAAATGAGCTTGAAGGTCAGACTTTGCAATTGGAGAGGCAAACTAGCAACCACTCTTAGCATAAGCAGTTTTAATTTCAGCTAATGTTTATGTTACCCATTATTAATGACATCTTTAAAATGAAGAGCTGAGCCATGCAAAAGCTTCTGCTGGTCTTATTCAATTAAACAGAAATGACTCTGCATAAATATTAAATCTAGTTCAAGATGAACCAGTTACTGAATAAAGACAGAAGCATTTAATTCATTAGGACTAATTAATGCCAAACATATATTCATATTAAATATCCATCCATTCATTCATCATTTTGAACTTGCTTATTATGTTATCATTAAAATGTTTGGATTTTTCATGTACAGACAAGAGAAGTAATACAACCAGAAAACTTTTCAATGTTCAGTTGCACTATGTGACTTTGTGCTTACTATATACGTCTATATATATTGTAAGAAAGACAAAGAGACAAAAAGAAGTTTTGGTGTTCCACCACGTACAGTATATTCGAATTCCTACGAAGAAAATATCGCATGTATCTCAATGCATCCAAGTAGTCACTTCGGACTGTGTCCAAAACTAAGGAGTGTGGGAAAAGTGACTGTTTTTATAGCTGCTGAGGAGGAAGGGGTGTGTCCAAGGGACCAGAACAGAAAGTGAGGTCACTGGTAGGGAAGGTTCTGGAAATTAGGCAGGTTCTGTTCGGAGGGTCTGGAGGAGAGAGATAGAAAAGGCATTAGTGCATGCTATTAACCCCGGTTGTGCAGCGTGATTAAATCATGCTTCTGAAAGAATCAATCAGTAAAATTTTAACTTTATATAATGTGTTGTGTATGCCCATGCTGATAACAAAGTAGTTATAAATAAGATTTTATGCCCTGGTTCCATTTCACCCACTACACATCTGGTCACAGAGGTGCTCCCTTCTCACGAGAAGAAACTAAATGTGTGCTGACAAACTTCTTCCTGCCTGTGTTTTTGTCTGTCTGACTTTTTTCCACAGGTACACCTTGTCACAAAAACAACACAAAGTCAACAAACAGGTTTGGGGCAGCCACCCATATATCGTGCCTTGGCTGCAAAATGGTTGAATAATTGAGAGATGTTCACAGGTAAGAGTCCAAAACAGAACTGATTTTGGTTGGTAAAGATGGCGCCGGAACCAGGATTTCCTGTGGATGGTTTTGGAAGGGATTGAGAAAGAAAGTCAGTGCACCTCGCCACCCCCTGGTCTGGTGTGGAATTACTATCATTTAGGCCCTTTAGCTGTCTCCCAATCGCACGTGTGTGACAACCTTAAAACATTATTCAAGAACAATGTTTACTTTGAATGTGGCAACTGTTTTCCTTGTTGATGCCCCTGCTTGATGTAGCAATGGTTAATATTCTTGAAATGGGATTAGCCCTCAAAGCATATAGTTAAATAATTTATCCTGCAGCATATTTTACATGTACTTGAAAATTGATCTTTTGGAACTACAGTAAGTTCCAGAATTGCAAATTAATGAAATGCCAACTTTTTGTAGTTCTGCAGAAGGTGGTGGTGCAGTAAAAGAAGAAGGAAAATTTGTAAGTAGAAGAAAAATGGCAATCATTGTCTCTGAGTGCAGTAGCAATTGACAGCAGCTCACTCTGCATGAACTCTGTTTACTTCCCATCCATACCATAACTCCCTGTGACCTATGAAATGTATGTTGTCATTCTTTTCTTTTTATGCTTCAGCTCTTGTAATTCACTGCTGACAGCATTTCTGATGACAACAGCATATCAGCAGAGTTGTTCATCTGAGAGGAGACATATATACTTACTGGACATATATACATATTTACACCCTCGATCTGAGAGGAGGGCGAAGCCCATCACCATTTTGCAGATACAAGACAGATCAACTCTAAGAGTAGAAAATGTGAGTCTCAGCTACATAACCACTGATGTCAACATAGGGGAAGATCCCAGAGCTGTTCAAAGTATTAAAATCTGATTATGTAAAGACATCGTGATAAAACTATCTAGCCTGCCTTTATTCCACTCTTAATATGGCTTTAACCTTAATGCCAAGATGTTCTGTGGCATGAATGGTCAACTGAATTCACCTCGCTCTTCAGTTATGCCAGGACACAACTAGGCACTGAGCAACTTTGAATGAAGAAATTGCAGTATAAACTCTACAAAGAAAAAAAAAGAGGTATGCTAGAGAAACAAATGATATATATTTTAATTTGTGGCTGACATCTTTATCTATGGCAACCTACAAATCAGGATACGGTACAATTTTATTGCATAACAGGGTCACACTCTTTGACAGAGATGGGAACTGAACTGTCATCTTCGATGGTTAAAGGCCAGTGTTTTTATTCATTATATCGCTTTAGGTATTCTCTCTTTTAAATCTGTGAATGAAAATGTTTCATTAAGACTAAAGATTAATCAATTATATTGTAATGAAACACCACAAATGAACACAGTGTTAAAGAATTAGTAGAATTTAAGCCAATGACCCATTTATTCCAAATCCAAAAAATGAAAATAACACTATAAAGTCAAAACAAGCTGAGAACATTTGAACTATTTATAACAAATTTTTACTCTCCATTTGAAGGAGGAAGGTTAAATTTGGTGGCTCCAAACAACGAATCCTAACATAACAAAGAAATTAGACCACATTACTTTGGCATTAGCATCTTTGCACTAGTTGCCTATGTGGTGAGACTTCTTTTAGTTTCTGTGCTCCAAAAATACAAAATAATCTACTTACAGAGACACATCAGGCCAGCACGGTAGAGTTGTTTAAATCACATCTTAAAACTTTCTTTAATAATAATCTGTCTTTTTGTTATTTTCTTTTTCTTTTTTTTCTCTTCTTCGTGTCTGATGATGGCCATGTGCAACCACCTTCCTGGATGGAATTTCCTGAGGAAGGAAATAAAACGTGAAAGTCGTGTCCCTGGTAAAGTATGACTGATTGTCTTCTTAGATATACAATAGAGTTCCCAGCAGGGCCTGGGTGGGCTTGTAGTCTTGGATCCCCAAAGGGTTTCTCCACTGCCGTTTGTACACTAGGAATGCCTTTGCACCTCGCTCAAATGTTTCAGCCCCAGAGTACACCAACATTAGCCCACTAAAACTGCTACAATTTCATGGCCTCAGATCACACTTGCAGTCAGCAAATAAATTCCAGCTGAGATTCCCTCTGCCTTCCACCACTCGATAACAAGCATTTTATAATGTATTTCCTTACCAGGCCTTGCCATTTTGTGAGCTCATTTAAAGTCTGCAGCCATGTTGTTGCTGGCAACAAGGCTTGCAACTGGTTAGCTGTCAACACAGTGGTGCAATGTGTAATTTAATCATATTGCTGTTATAAAAAGTGACATGCATTCATACCAGTATATTCTTTAGATTAAAGAAGTATTAATAACCAAATACAAGTGCATGTACGGGATAGAATAACAGATTCATTTTCTTCTTGACTTCTGCTTTTTTTGAACATAATGTTTTGGTTTAGTTTTAGCAATCAGTATTTCAGATGTGCTTAGATTCCTGGTTTATGACTATTCTTTGGTTCTTTCTTTTGGAAGTTTATTCATTTTTTGTTAATTCATAAGAACATCTTTTATTCATTTGGATATCTTTTTAACTCCCTTATGTTTCATTTCCCCAAAAAGGGTGGCATACCACTCGTGAAAACCCAAAGTGGCTCAGGTGGATCACAGCATTGTCACTAACCGGCAGCCTTTTTATCTCCTGCGGACCTCTTCTAATAGTTTGCTAACAAAAACAGAGACAGAGAACCTGCTGAGATATAATTACGAGCAACAAACCAGGAGATGTGTGTGTTGTACTGACCACAGTAGGTAGCAGCAGAGACAGATTGAATCAAGAGATATTTGTGGTAAAATAAACTAGATAAGGGCAAAACCAGGAGAGCAAGAATTGAATAAAAGAGTCCAGAATGTGAGACAAAAATTTTAGTCAATATTTAAAAAAAGTGGCAGTCAAAACCAAAAAGTTACACATAAACTGAACCAAAATGTCCAAGGTTCCGGCCAAAAGGACCTTAACAATGTTGTAATCTTCATTCAAATGAAGATACAAAGAAAATAGTGCTAGGAATTTTAAGTTGTATCTATAAACGTGGACAACTAGGAAATGCCCAATGCAAACCTTCCTACCAATACCCCTGTGATGCCAGGCATTGTATGCTTGCTGTTGACCTTGTCTAGCAACAGAGACAACAAAGAGCACAAAATAACATCTTCCATAACAAATACAAGATTGCACCGCAGGAAAGAGTAATTTACTTTTAACCTAGTGACAGTACTTCAGATCTTAAAATAAATTTAACGAGTACATTTCTTGACCTCAAGAAAGAATATTTAGAAATAAGGTGCGTCAGTCTTTCCAAATAATAAAAGTATGATGCTAATAGAACTATAAGAAGCGTGACACTTATGTATTAAATAAGAATGTACTAAAGTAACTGAACAAATGTAATCTAATGCAGATACTAAAACTATAAGAATATAATTTCTTATAGCTAATGTAATGTACTGAACTAACCTTAATGTAACCCTTGATATTTTATGAGCAATGTGTGTGCAAGAGTATAAGGAAGTGAGAATTGTCTAAAACCGCTGAGTTGCATACACCCTAAAACAAACTTGCTATAACTGGTCTTATGTATGTGTAAGTTAGCAGAAGTGTATTTCTTAAAATTGTGAAAATACTGACCACTTTTTATCTGTAAAAAGCACTGTGTGCTTCTGCATGTTGCAATCCAGGGTGTGACCGCAAGCTATAACGATCTATGTATGACCTCAAAATGAACTGCCGCGTTTTTTCTTTTTCTTCTTAATGGACTTGAGTATTTAAAGAAGTCTGTCTTTCCTGCTGGCAGGCTGACAGTTTGTAGCATTGGAACGTGACAGGGTCTGCAGCCTGCCTCTTCTCACCAAGAATAAAGGAATTACTTTTTATTTTAAATTGGTGTTTTTTGAGTCCCGTTGTTTTTCCGACTTCAGTGTCCACAACCTATAATATCCCCAAAACAATCTTGCAAATATTTTTACAGGCTAAGGAATGAGTATAAAAAACATAAAACAAATGTCAAATCATGAAACACATCTTTTGACAATGAAACTAATAACAAAAGGTTTCTCAAGAGACAGTGAGTTGCTATGCAAACCAGAGTGTTAAACAATTATCATAGTCAGACATTATTTTTTTAAGGAGTCATTTACTAAAGTACAGTTATTCAACCAGTGTCTTATATTTCTCTCCAGTGACTGCAGCCTAAAATGCTGTAGCACCTCAGGGCCATAATTCATTATGGATGCCTGACCTTTTTGGTTCCACACAACCTTGTACAACAATAGTTAAAAATTGTTAAAGAAAAGTAATTAACCTCATTAAGCACAGATAGAAACAGATTAAAATAATAGCAAAGATAAAGGAAACAAACTGAGAAACTGCAATGAGACAAAAAGCTGGGATGACAGCCCAGTGTGATCCGAGATCTTGTGATTCTCACGAGTATTAACATATCTTTATGTATTTCATTGATGTTTTTGTTGTGTTTGAATTTTAATTTTTCATTGTTGTATTTTATTTCCATTATTTTTGTTTACTATAGGTTAATTAGGTACTGTATCATTAAGCTTTAGCTATGTTCCATGTTTCCTGAGGGGTGAACTCCAGGAGGCGTGACCATACTGACATCACCACTCTTGAGCCCTCCCACTAGCTATACTATATAAGTGAGGTTAGAACTCTCAGAACTCACTGATCTTTTGCTCTTGGTGGAGTTTACTGGAGTTTTTCTGGTATTTAGGATTTTCTTGCTTCTGATTCCTGTTTGCAAATTTCTTATACAAGCTGAGCGTTTTCGGTAGTTAGATTGATACAAACATTTTGAGTTTTGTATGTCAGTATCAGTACCAAAACAATGTCAAAGCAAATAACAAAATCCCAACACCCCCCCGAAACTCACATTTCACAAGCTATCAGCCTGCTTTGTCCACTTGAGTCACACATATGCATGCTGCCCTGGTCCACCTAACTCTCCTCACCAAGGGTTAGAGGCAATATGGCTTTCAGATTATCCCTCGGTTCTGCAAGGTTCTGTCCGAGGCTCATAAATTCTTAATTGATCTGTCCTCCTGGGAGTTTCAAGTGCACTTATATATACTTATTATAAGATGAACTTGGAGGGGAAGGTAGGCCTCTTTGGATTTTTGAGAGTTCAAACATACTGATATATGGATATTAGAGGGTTTCAAGTGTACTGATATATGGATATTACAAAGCAGTGCAGGGTGCCTCAGAGCATGAAGTGCTGTTGGTATGGTACTGTTTTTAAAAATTGGTACTTTTTTAATGCCAGTATTCCATACAACACTAGTTTATAGTCATCCTTCCTCTTGTGGATTTTTTTTTTGCTATATTTCTTGTTGTTTTGCCAGCTCCCATTTTTTTGGGCCTGCTACAGCTGAAACTAGCAGGTAGGATTAGGGGCCTTGGCTTAATTCTGGTAAACAGGCCATAACCTTTTCTTGTTTTTGGATGCCATTGGGTAAATGTCAGATCATGACAATCTTGACAGTCTTCTCAAAGAAATCATTATTTATAATAACTGAAGAACTTTTAGATTTGATGGTATTGATTTGTTTACATTTTTAATGTGTATTGGCAAAAATATCAACCCCACATTGAAGTGGGAAAAGATGGAGAAGAATAAGCAAAGACAATTTTCCTGTACTTTAGATGCAATCTAAGGGGCTTTATTTAATTTCCCCTTGAGGACAAATAAAGTATCTATCTATCTATCTATCTATCTATCTATCTATCTATCTATCTATCTATCTATCTATCTATCTATCTATCTATCTATCTATCTATCTATCTATCTATTGTCATAAGAATGACACAAAGTCATCAAAAAGGTTTGGGGCAACCACCCATATATTGTTCCTTGGCTGCAAAATTGGTTTAAATTGAACAGAGGTGTCCACAGATCTGAACCGGAAGTGACATCATCAGTGGTGCCGGACCCAGAAGTGATGTCATCAGTGGCACCGGAATCCTGTGGGATTTCCAGTGGATGTTCTGCAAGGGATTGAGAGAGACAGTCAGTGCACCCCGCCACCCTCAGGTCTGGCATGGCATTACTATCTTTCAGGCCCTTTAGCTGTCTCCCAATTGTACGTGTGTGACACTATCTATCATTCCATTTAATGTTATCAATTCATACATCCATTTTTCAGAACCCTTTATTTTCTAGTACATGGTAGCTAGGAACAGAAGTCTATCCTCACAGCCAGGCTTTTTAGGGATTTGTATAATATATAATTTATAAAATTCTTCTTTCTTACATTGTTTTCATTCTGTTTGTTGTTTTGTTCTTTTCACTTGCGGGATTTTATTCACTCTGGCATCTCACAGAACTGCCACACTATACTTATTTTCCATGAAGAGGTCAGTGTGGGTGCATAAAAACATCCTTGGCAGTTTGCTCATCTGCTTATCGGAAAGAGCATTGAGGATTGTCATTTGTGTCACATTTCACTGAAATCTCTCTTAAGAGTGCATGTTGTTCCAAGATTTGCTCTGGCCTCTATGTTTAGAAGAGTGCTTTACTGATTTTAATTTTTGTGGCATTATAAAAGCTAAATCTTTCAGTCTGTCATGAATTTCCTAGTACTGGATGTCTTGTCTTAGAAAATGAATATTTTTATTACATACATTCTTCAAATCTGCTAAATCCAAATCAGGTATATACAGAGCTAGGACCTATGCTGGAAGCAGGGGAAGCTGGACTGAACATTTAATGGGACCTGAACTTGACAGAGATACCAATCCATCGCTGGACCTACTCTGACACATGCCCATATGGTGCCAATTAATGCACCAGAGTACCTGAGAAAACCAATTGAAAAATATGGAAACATCCACACAAATAATGGCCGACAGTAGAATTCAAACATACTGTAAGATACTGGACCCGTAAGGATGACACACTATGACAATATAAAAGAGAAGATCCAGAGAAGGCAAAGTAATGAATGAGCATGAGAAGAAATAAATATAAGAACATAAGAAATTTGACAATTGAGAGGAGACCATTCAGTCCATCAAGCCCGTTTGTTTACTTAAATAGCTAAGCTGTCCTGAAATCTCATCTGAATTCTTCTTAAAGGTCATCAAGGTTTCTACTTCAACTCATGCCTCTGTAGTTTGTTCCAGAACCCTACAACTCTTTGCATTAAGAAGTGCTCCCTGGCTTCAGTCTTAAATGCACTTCCCCTTAATTTCCACTATTGTCCTCAAGCATATGATAAAGGAGAAAACAAACATAGACATAAATACACAGAAGAGCTATTTGTCCCTCATGGGTACCAACACAAAAACAGGTCACAACAGGATATACTGTAGTTTTAATTATTATTTAGTTATATAAGCAGTTTCCAAATGTTTAACTGCTTTGTGCCTTGTTCTTTCCCTTACATGTGTTTGTGTGTGAATATACACATAAGTCTCTGTGACCTGCCCAGATGTAATTGTGAGACCCATCACTGTTCAGAGGATACCTTGTGACAGCACGCATTAAACAATTCAACTAAACACTGTCACCATTTACCGTGTGATGAATTATTAATATATTTTTTTAAATCTAGTGCTGTATATATCCATACTATTCCATTGCATTTTTTTTGCTTTCCTGGCTTAAACAGGAGCATTAGATCCAAAGATTAAGACATAAACCTTTCAGAGATAATCATGTACAAACACGGCTGGATTTTCCATTAATCTACAGATTTAGTATGCCTATGTTAAGGATTTTGCATTAGGAATAGATTTGGCTTGTGTGTATTTGCCTACAATGAGGTGACATTGATTTCTGTATATCTAAATAATGGCAAAAAAGATCAAAGTTTAACTACAAGTCATGTACAGTCATTGATTATGAGGCTTTGCAAAGCTCATAATTTCTTGAACATCAGGACATGCACTGAATGGCTATTTCATATAGCAAACCCTGTCATTATATTCAGTGAAAAACTGAGTGATGCATAAAGTATATGCTTGCAGTTTTTTCGGGGAACAACATATAATTAGCATAAGTAAATGTGGATATGGTAAGCAGTGTTTAAGAAAGTGAATGTTTTGTGTGTGAGCTTATAATAGAATGAAAGTTGGTGCTTATACTACAATTATAACAACACTGCTAACATTCCTGGGTTGAATAAGGAAAGCAGGCAATTAGTACCATTAGTACCAAGCAATTTACCTAACCAGTACAAATGTTATGTAGTGCTTGTCACTGTTTAATTTTATGTTTTTTGTCATTAGTATTCCATACAATAAGATTCTTACTTGCATGTCTCTTATAGCCGAGTGACAATAGTATGACAGGTCAGGCCATAAATAATCCCAACAGCAAACAATGAATAGGAAAACCAAAAAATAAATACAACCTCAGGTAATCCTGTATAGAAAAACGCCCAACAACAATGTTTAGTAGATATGCAATTATAATATTATTGAGTAGCTGTTAAGTTGCCTTATAACCTCAGGGCAAAAAAAATGTCCTTGAATCTTGTGGTGCAAGTGCTAATGGTCCTTTATCTCTCACCATAATAGAGGAGAGATGGAAAAATGACCACGAAGGATGGATGGATGGATGATTTCTTTAATAATACTATTTATCTTTCTCACACAGAGTGTTTTATTCATTCCCTGAAGTGAAAAGAATCGTGTGTCAATAACTTTCTAGGCCAACTTCACCACCCTCCGTTTCTCTTTTTTTTCTGAGCTAAACAGTGCCATACCATACATCACCTATAGAGACACACAGGCTTTCTCTCTGACATATAAGGAAGTAAAGGTGTTAACCAGCCTTACAGACAACATCCGAAATAGACAGATGCTTAAAAGGTACTATATAATAGATAGTGTGACAAATTGGATGCGGTGCAGGACCCCAAACCTCACACACAACCATGATGACACAACTCCCAAGTGCAAATAAAAAATTTATTGCAGGATCTCTTCTTCTATCGGCTGCTCCCATTAGGGGTTGCCACAGCGGAACATCTTTTTCTACCTCTTCCACACCTCCCAGGCAAGCATTGTTCTTCTTCCACTAGACTCCAACTCGCCTGAATGAGGTTGAGCCACCTCTTTTATCTCAGAGACAGGAGTACCTTTGGTGCTAGAGCATAACCCATTGGAAACACTTCTGGATCAACCGGAATTCCTACAAAGTAGGGATCATAGATCCCCTGCAGCACCCCTGGAACCTGACACGGCTTCCTTATGGGACTACAGCTCCCAGCATGCCTTGCAGGTGTCTGTACAGGTAGTATGTATGTAGCCCTGCTAGGTTGTCTCCCCTGTCCTCCCATTACACTGGCCTCCTGGTCGAGTATTGTTTCTCTGTCCAAACTTGCCTGGATGCCAGTGTACCTGCTGCTGCACTGGCATCTTCTACCTGTCTCCAGAGTGAGGCAGGAAAATCTTTGCTTTCCTTCTTGTGCCTCTGAAGGGCTTGCCTCCCATCCAAGTTCCATCCAAGATTCTCGCCCCATCCAAGTTGATATGCCCACCCACACACATTGTCCATCACAATAGATAGACAGATACTGTAAAAGGAAGGAAAAAACACATAAAAAGAGTTGGAGCTCCAGCTACGAGTTCCTGTTAAATTGGCAAGATGAGAAAACAAAGTACAAATTGAATTTATAGAGTTTTGGTGATCTGATGCCCTTTAGCACCCAAATAGTAAATAGAATTGCAGGAGCAAAGTGTTCTTGCTACTTGACATTTCTTGGTCTGCATCAAGGGGGTTTATTTTCTTCCATACTGCATTGGACAGTGTCAGCAAGCAGACACAAGTGACATCAAGCTTTTTCCTTATTATGTTCCTCCATTATATGGAAGGAAACAGGACCTGAGTGAATAAAAATTCAACTTTCCCAGTGTTACCATGCTGTACATTTAAAACAATTCCCATAAGAGAATCAGCATATCTGGGAGTGCAACAATAGATAGATAGATAGATAGATAGATAGATAGATAGATAGATAGATAGATAGATAGATAGATAGATATGCAAAGGGTAACATATAACATAGACAACTCGATGCTGCCACCTCCATGCTTCACGATGAGGATGGTGTGTTTTTGATAGTGTGCAGTGTTCAAACATAGTGTTAAGTCTGATGGCCCAAAAAGCTCAATTTTGGTCTCATCAGACCATTGAACCTTCTTCCAGTAGTACTCCACCCAAAATATGTGCATGTCAAAAAACAAGAAAATGCAATTAATAATAAAAAAATCTGATTTATAAAATCTGTAAGTAGCTGGCACCCATATCTGGTTCAAGCCTGTAATTTCATATTTAAAATTAGCAGAAATGCCAAGACTTCATTACTGGGTGTGTCTGATGGCATCTACAGTCCAGGGGTAATGCTGTAGACTTCCCTCTAGTACGACCAACATGCACTAATTGCCATTTCCCACTCTTGTATATTTGCATCAGATATATATTGTGAAGAGGGGGGCTGTACACACTCCTCGAAGACACGGTTGCTCCTCCAAAACCCCCTCTTAAATGGTGATACAATGGGAAACAAATACAGCTTTTTACCCCATCTTTGCTTGACTAGCTGCTGGCTTACTGCTGCTGCTGCTTCTGTGCCACATAATCTGCTTCTTGCGCGGTACTTCGAACATTTAAAAGCCTGTACAGCAGCTGTCCTTGGGTCTTTTTGCCTTGTCTCTCTTCTTCCCCAGACATCCTCTACTTTATTATGCTGTATACGAATAAAGTTTATGTTTCTTGAAAACCCTGAATGAATCTGTGCAACTGTGTGACCCAAGCCAGACAATATATAAATTTATATACATGTATAATTAGGATGGCACGGCGATACAGTGGATAATGCTACAGTAGGATGGCCAGGGAGTTCTAACTTCATTTTCCAACCTGGACACAATCTACAGTATGGAGTTTGAACATTTTATGTTCCTTGGGGATGTTCCTCCAAGTACTTCGTCATAAACTTGCTTCTGATACATCAGTCGGTGACTCCATATTGAGTAAGCATCAGTGTGCCTTGTGACTGAGCGTTGTGATGTTCTTTTATGTTTCCTGCTTTGCCCCCCATGCCTTGGTAATAACCTGCAGTTCATGTGACCCTCAACTGGATTATGCAGCTATGAAGATGGATTGATATATATAGTTACACTTGAAAATATACTTACTATTGTTGACTGGAATATAATTTTTAAGAATATTACCTTAGCATCTAAGAACCCCAATTACCAACATACTCAATTCAAAGTTGTACACCGTTTGTATCTAACACTTGCTATGGGTTTATCAGCTGACCCTCTGTGCTCCCTTTAAGTCCCTAGGTACATTTCTACACATGTTCTGGGAGTGTCCCACAGTGTCCCACATTGGGGAAATGCGTCAAAATTTCTCTCATCTAGTCTCTCTTATAAAATTCCTCAATTATTTCTTCTTCTGGACTTGTCTGCTGTCTCTCTTTCTTCTTTCAAGCAAAGGTTATACTCTCTAGGCACAATCTCTACAAAATTAGCCTTAGCCTCCTGCTGGAAGTCTCCTAGTTTATTATCTTTTGATTTACGGAAAACATCCTTTTTAATCTTATTTTGCTTGAATTATCTGCAGCACAGATTAATGGTTTGTGTGGCAGTTGGATTTTAATCTGGTAGTCAGCCTCACAACTTGTCCTAAGCCATATAGAGGGAAACTGCATATCAAAATTTACTTAGGTTATTGAATTATCTATTCAGTTGTCCTTTTCTCCATTGGGATATCTTTGTTCATATAAGGCCTGGGGTTGGTGGGGTCTTGGGTGGGTGCCATGCAGTTGGTGTTTTATTTCTATATTGTAATGTACCTTTCTGTGAGCTGTTGCAAATGTTTACAATTTTTGCTTTGTTAATATAAATTTGATTACAAAAAAAGAAAGTATACAAGGCTGAAGGAAACACCAGAAGGAAAAAAGTCAAAAGTAATTAATCTGAAAAGGAATATTTAATTATTAGTAGAAACAATGCATCACAACCCCATCAGAAAGCCTGTTATTGACAAATAATGTAGTCCTGCCTACAGCTGTAATAATGTCATAAAATACAGGGCAACAGGACAGCAGCATGAGAACCTGGAGGAAGGGGAACTGAACAAAAAATGAAAGACAAAAAAATACTAATAGTTACAGCCAAATGATTGATAGATAGATAGATAGATAGATAGATAGATAGATAGATAGATAGATAGATAGATAGATAGATAGATAGATAGATAGATAGATAGATATGCAAAGGGTAATATACTTGCTTAATCAATAACAAAAGACAGAAATGAAACTGTCAATTTGCATGTCATGCCACTTGAGAAGTCTAAAATCCAGTTGCAGAGGGCAGCACTGATTTCCCAGGTTAGACGTTTGGTGAGAAGTTTTGCCACCATTAGACTGAAGGATTTAATTCTAAGGTCTTTAAAGACTAGACTATAGCCTATAAAGACTAGTCAGGCATAGCTGTTCCCATTATCCAGTTGTTCCAGGATGTCTGAATGCCACCTCAAAGTACTATAAACTACAATAAATGATTTTCTGCACCATTGTTTTCCAGGCATAAGTAGTTAAAGCGTAAGCAAATATGGAAAAGGTTTATTTTCTTACTGACTGTATAGGGCAGAGTCACTTGTGTTCCTCCATTCAATGAAAGGAAACAGAAAAGTGACTGAATAAATGTTCCACCTCCCTAGCGTTACCAAGTTGTGTCTTTAAAATGGCCCCTATAAGAGTTCAGCATATGTGACAATAATAGATAGATAGATAACCCACAACTATATACATACAATAATAATAATCTCTCTCTTTCTATGTACAGTATGTTTTATCTGTATCTATCTATCTATCTATCTATCTATCTATCTATATATATATATATATATATATATATTAGTACTGTGCAAAAGTTTTAGGCATGTGTGAAAAAATGCTGTAAACAAGGAATGCTTTCAAAAATGGAAGTGTTAATCATTTATTTTCATCAATCAACAAAATGCAGTGAATGAACAAAAGAGAAATCTAAATCAAATCAATATTTAGTGTGACCACCCTTTGCCTTCAAAACAGCATCAATTCTTCTAGGTACACTTGCACACAGTTTTTGAAGGAACGTGGCTGGTAGGTTGTTCCAAACATCTTGGAGAACTAACCACAGATCTTCTGTGGATGTAGGCTTCCTCACATCCTTCTGTCTCTTCATGTAATCCCAGACACACTCGATGATGTTGAGATCAGGGCTCTGTGGGGGCCATACCATCACTTCCAGGACTTCTTATTCTTCTTTACGCTGAAGATAGTTCTTAATGACTTTGGCTGTATGTTTGGGGTCGTTGTCCTCCTGCAGAATAAATTTGGGATCAATCATACGCCTCCCTGATGGTATTGCATGATGGATAAGTATCTGCCTGTATTTCTCAGCATTGAGAACACCATTAATCCTGACCAGATCTCCAACTCCATTTGCAGAAATGCAGCCCCAAACATTCAAGGAACCTCCACCATGCTTCACTGTTGCCTGCAGACACTCATTATTGTATCGCTCTTCAGCCCTTCAACGAACAAACTGCCTTCTGCTACAGCCAAATATTTCAAATTTTGACTCATCAGTCCAGAGCACCTGCTGCCATTTTTCTGCACCCCAGTTCCTATGTTTTCGTGCATACTTGAGTCGCTTGGCCTTGTTTCTACGTCGGAGGTAGGGCTTTTTGGCGGCAACTCTTCCATGAAGACCACTTCTGGCCAGACTTCTCTGGACAGTAGATGGGTGTACCTGGGTCCCACTGGTTTCTGCCAGTTCAGAGCTGATGGCACTGCTGAACATCTTCCGATTTCAAAGGGTAATAAGCTTGATGCATCTTTCATCTGCTGCACTAAGTTTCCTTGGCTGACCACTGCGTCTACGATCTTCAACGTTACCCGTTTCTTTGTGCTTCTTCAAAAGAGCTTGAACAGCACATCTTGAAACCCTAGTCTGCTTTGAAATCTTTGTCTGGGAGAGACCTTGCTGATGCAGTAGATCTACCTTGTGTCTTGTTGCTGTGCTCAATCTTGCCCTGACATGAAACTGTCTTCCACAACCTCACCTTGGTAGCAGAGTTTGGCTGTTCCTCGCCCAGTTTTAAGCCTCCTACACAGCTGTTTCTTTTTCAGTTAATGACTGTGTTTCAACCTACGTGTGACATTGATGATCATTAGCACCTGTTTGGTAGAATTGGTTGATCAGACACCTGACTAGAATCCTACAAAATCCCTGACTTTGTGCAAGTGTACCTATAAGAACTGATGCTGGTTTGAAGGCAAAAGGTAATAACACCAAATATTGATTTGATTTAGATTTTTTTTTGTTCGCTCACTTTTCATTTTGTAAATTGATAACAATAAACAATCGTTATTTATATTTCTGAAAGCATTTTTTGTTTACAGCATTTTTTCACACCTGCCTAAAACTTTTGCACAGTACTGTACATATACATATATATATATATATATATATATATATATATATTATATATATATATTTTGTGTACTTTGCCCCCTGCTCGCTTTGCTCGCCAATCCCCATGCCAGCTTTTTTGCGGTTCTGCCGCTCGCGTATGGGAATGTATGTACAGTTTAAACAGATTTTAATTTTCATGTGAAGTGTTACATTTGCATTCATGTAACGTATAACTGCCCATGATTGAATTTGATTTCTTTCTCTCTATTAAATAAAACGACTTTTTCAAATGTTTGGTTCTGAGATTTGTAAATTGTCTTTGCAAAAGCTATTCTAACCGGAAACTGTTAACGTTTTAATACGAATGGCATATCAAGATCTCCTTTGTTGTCTAATGTTATCTGCAGAAGATGTACTACATTACCTTTCTTTGATACATCCTTCTTTCTACAGTAATTCGTGTGGTGGAAGACCGGACAGGTGTTAACAGTTGTAGATATTCTTTGTGTTATTGTAAATTGTTGTTTTCATCTTCCGCACAATCATCACCAACTGTTTCAGCATAGTCTATTGATACGCATTTAACCAATTTGCTGTGTTAACAATCGGCATTTTGGCATAAAATTTGTTTGACTTCATCATTTCTTGGTGCTAAGATTGCCCGTGTACTCATCTCTTCTGTTGATAACCGTTCGATAACCGTGAAATTCTTCACTACGATTTGGACATAATACGTCTTCTTTAATTGAAACTTAAAGTGAGGAAAACGTTAAAATTTATAAGAGCTTCTTATTAGCAATAAGATGCAAATGACAACAGATCATTTATGATTTGAAGTCTAAAACAGATCATTTTCAGTCTGTCACTCTTAAGTGTTTTATTAAACCAAATAGTGCATGATGAATCCACACAGGTGTATATGGAAACAAGTTAGATGGAGAACTGCTGGCTCCTTTGCCATTTGCATCTTACTGCTAATAAGTAGCCATTAAAACAGTGAATGCAGCTGTTTAAAACTGAAATAAGCAATTAAGGGTGGGGAACCTTAACAAGAGAGACCACTAAAATGAAGCAGAAAAATGTCACTTGAGCAATAAGTGCTCCATTAGCAATAATTGACTTCTCATTAAGAAACTGGGTTGGAACAAAAATCAGCAGCCACTGCAGCTCTCCAGGATCGACTTTGCCTACCTCTGATCAATACATTTAAACTAGTCATACATAGCTGTTCTTATAATCCAGATGTTTCGGGATGTCTAAAATCCACTCCAAACTACTGTACACTCCAATAAACTGTTTATTGTGCCATTGTTTGCCAGGGTAACGGCACAAACAGTTGAAGCCTAAGCAAATATGCAAACTGTTCAAAAAAGGGCCTTTAATCGAGAAACTGAATTGGCAGGCAGGTAGTGTGACATAGTGATTAAAGCTTTGGACTTCACATCCTGAGGTTGTGGACTGTGTGACCATGAGCAAGTCATTTCACCCACCTGTGCTCCCATTGGAATAAACAAAAAAAAAATATAACCAACTGTACCTCAAATGTTGTAAGTTGCCATGGATAATGGTGTCAGCCAAACAGTATTAAGAAATGAACAGAGAGTTCCAGTCCCTACTGCATTGTGCCAGCTTGCATGTAAGCAATAAAATTTAATGATACAGACACACATGCTGTTATAGTATAGTGTGCCTTATGAAATCTGCTGTACCAACTGATAGTATCATACCTGCCATTAATAGATGCACTACATCAGACGCAGCATGTAAAACATGGCTGACTACTCATTATTTTAGCTCATTGTACTCCTGTTGGAGGTCCTGGTGAGGATCCTGAGAAGCCTTTTTAACAACTGTGAAAATCAGTGGGATTAGCCATTGCCAAGTCTTCATCATTCTCTTTGCTCCCTCTGTGAACTGTGATGGTCGTGTTGATTGAGTAATTCCTCCCGCTATGACCTGAGAATGAATGTGTCATCAACAATGACAAAGACCAATGCAAAGTCTGACATTTAACCACATAATAGTTCATTGTACAATGCTCAGAGTGAACCGTTAGCAAAGGGCAGATGCAGGTTTTGTAGGCCGAGAGTTCATTTTCATCTCCTCTGTTTCCTGCTAGCCTTCACTTAATAGAATGACACCACCTGTATTGAAACCACTTGTCTGTTAACCATAATACATACAGCATAAATTATTAAAAAGCATAAAGTTCACAAGTCATAGAGAACAACATTCAAAGTACAACAGAATAAGTGTAGTACTATAGTTAATCCAAAGGATAGATGAAATACTCTAAGAAATTAAAAACTGCTTCATGTCATTTAATATTTAAGATATTAAAAAGAAGGTTAAGTTTTAAAAATGCATACAATGGATTCAGAAAGTGTTTAGACCCCTTCACTTTCTTCACACTTTAATCTGTTGTAGATTTAACTTTAAATAATAATAATACATTTTATTTATTTGTAGGCGCCTTTCTAAACCACCAACTAATTCACAATAACGTATAATGACAAAGTAAAAACATGTTTTCAGAAGGGCTGGCACATTTTTTAAAAATCAAAAATTGAAATATCTGATTTAAATATGTTTCTATGCTGTGGCACACCAAATTGTGCTCAGGTGCATCCTGTTAGATTGAATTCTCCTTGCCATGTGTCTACAACTTGATTGGAGTCCCTCTGTGGCAAATTTCATTGATTGGACATCATTTAGAAAAATACACACCTCTTTATATACAGTAAGTAAGGTAGTAGAATTCACAAAGTTAGGACAAAAACCATGCTGTAAAATACAAGAAACTCTCTGAGATCAAACTGTAGTGAGGCATCATTCAAGGCAACGATATACAGTATAATGGCATTTTCTAAGCTTTGAGTGCTGGCCTCAATAATTGTGAAATGAAAGAAGTTTGAGACGACCAGCACTCTTCTTAGATTTGAGCATCTGGATAAACAGGGAGGTGTCCAAGAATCCAATGGTCACTCTAACAGAACTTCAGAAGTACTCTGTTGAAATGGAAGAACTTGTCGGAAGGACAACCATCTCAACAGTACTCCATCAATAAGGTGTTTACGGTAGAGTGGCAAGGTGGAAGTCACTCTTGAATTAAATGACTTTGAGAGCACGAGGAAAAAGATTCTGTAGTCAGATGAGACAAAAAATGAACCCAAGCCCTTTGTCAGGCCATCACTGCTCATCACCTGTTTGAGGATATCCCTATGGTAAACATGGAAGTGATAGAATCATGCTATCGGGGTGCTTCTCAGCAACAGGAACAAGGAGACCTGTAAAAACTGAGGGAAGAGTGCCTAATACAAAGAGATCCTTGAAGAAAACCTGCTCCAGAATTCATGCCGCCTCAAACTGGGGCAACAGTTCACCTTTCAGCCAAACAATAACCCAAAGTATACAGACAAGAAAACACTAGAGTGGCTTTGGGACAAGTCACTAACTGTCTTTACGTGGACCAGCCAAAGCCCAGATTTAAATCTCACAGAGCATCAGTGGAGAAAGTATAAATGTTTGCCATTCAATCTTCTGAAACCTGAGAGGATCTGCTAGGAAGAATGGAACAAACTGTCCAAGTCCAGGTGTGCAAAACTTATAGACATTTCCCAAAGAGGAATCAAAGCTGTAATTGTTGCTGCAAATTTTTTTATAAAAATACTGAAATAAGGGTCTGAATACTGCCTTGCGCCCTGTGTTGGCTGGGATTGGCTCCAGCAGATCCCCGTGACCTTGTAGTTAGGATATAGCGGGTTGGATGATGGATGGATGGATACTAAATGAGTAATTTCACTTTTTTGATTCTTAATAAATTTGCATACATGGTGAAAAAATGTTTTCACGTTGTCATTATGGGTTATTGAGTGTAGATTGATGGGCAGAAATGGCAAATGTATCCATTTAAAATGTAAAAAGAGGGTGTAGAAAGTGCAGGGGCTGGAATACTGGAATATGTTTTGTGTTTGACATGGTAACATCTCCCTTGTTGAATTCTCAGTGCTGCTCATTTTGAAAGGTAGTCTCATTTTTAATGTCTAAAATATTTGTCTTGCTGAGGCAATTTGCTGTGGTCAGCTATCTTTACCCTGGTTGTGGTTCTGAAGAAAAAAGGCTTTCATTTGCTTTGACCTAACTGGGACTATCTAAACCTCCTCCAGCCTGGCTTTGCATGCCATCTATTAAAGGGCTCATTGTGAGGGTAACAGCGTGATATGAAATCAATGAAAGTGGAAATAGTTTTGAGTTTCCTGTCATCAATGTGAATGTCTGGCTAGATCTATTGTGCTTTTTCTCTGAGAGTATGCTGTCCATTTTTTTAAATCATTTCTCTCTTCTTCTGTCATCAAGCTTCAGTATTAGTGCATGTCGTGTGTGATTTGTCATTCATCACTCATCACACATCACTGCTCACTTGTCATTCATCTCTTTTTAAACCAGCTGCCAAAGTGAGACAACACAGGCAGGCAGGAACAACAACTATTTGATCCTTGTGAATAAAATTATGAAGCAAATTAGGCCCATATGGACGGATGAGGTTGGAAAACTGAGCTGGCATATGCAAGTCTGTGCTGCACTCCCTAGTCTTCTGTGACCATAATATCCAAGTCAATAGGACAGGACTGCTGGATATAACAGTTTATTTATTATGAAACTGCATCATCTCTTCCATTTTTTTCCCAAAGTAATTATATGTTATTATGACTTATTATATAATTGTATGTACGTGTTTGCTAACTTTACTGAGGTATGCAGCAGAAGAATCCTGTTGTTTTGAGCCATACAACAAGAAGTCAACTAAACTGTGTTTGTAGGTGTTGTATGTTATGTTGTGTTCCAGTTGATCTATCCTATATTTGCAAATGCGTATACTGCTCAGGGCTTAGCACTCACTTCCCATAATAGCAGACTAAATCAAACAAGGCACTGGCTCAAGTCATGCAGCACACTGACTGATGAGTGAGGCACTCGTCCTACTCTATTGCCCTTTGGTCATATTGTGTATAAATATGAAGATGTCTTTCCCTTTTCATTCCAACCAATATATAATCTTCTCTCAATAAAAAAATACATTTTGTCCATCATACAAAGGATTACCTGATATTTTTCTATCAAATGATAAAAGAAATTAGCATTAAAATAAAAATGATGTGCAGACACATCTGAAGGATGCACCGGGCTGCATTGTCAGTGATGTTTCCGGTGTTCCTTAGGTGTTTCGGGTATCACATCGCTATACACCCTCAGCCAGGTGACCCAGCTGGGAGTGATCAGTCCTTGATTTGTGTCCAACTAGCTGTGCTCCACAGATCCACTGCCATCTGGAGGCTCTTTCTTCGGCTTCCATGATCAGTGTTGTGCATGAACTATAGTTCAAAAGAGCGCGCTCATCGAACAAGCTCATTTTTCTAAGAACGGTGAACTTAACGTAACGTATTTGCAAGTGAAGAACTTGAACGTGAGCTCTTTCAGTTTTAGGTGACATTCTTGATCTGGTTTAAGTCCCAATTAAACGTTTTGCCTTACCCTGTAATGTAGGGGTGGAGCCGAATCCGAAACCGGTATTTGGATAAGCACAAATAGTGGATTTTTACAACTATTTATTTCGTATGAATTTTTTGCCATTTATTTGTATTTTGTAATATAACGTAAAATCAAATAGGCCCTGTCTGCGTCTGCCTGCTTGTGCTTAAGATGCACCCCTGCTGACATAAGAACGCGGTGAAGCTCCACTTTCGGTTTTAGATAAACGTTGAACTTCGTGAGGCCACTTTATATTTTTCCCCGTTGGACATGCAATATGTGAGGTGAATTTTGACTAGCAGCATAATAAGTTAGTTCACCTACACACTGGTTCCACAGCCACCATTTGTGTCACATGGAAATAGAGTGGCAATTTAAATGTATACTTGCATCTATTTAATTTCTTTTTCGACCGGGAGGATATTAGCATATATGGTTATACGTGTTTGTTGCTGGGTACAACTCAATAAAGTGTATTTAAATAAAAAAGTATTCATAATTATTGTATTTTATTCAAGAACGCTGTAATGGCCTAATATAAGGCGTGCAAAACTGAACAAAGTAAACTCATGTGTTATTTCAAAGTCAAAGTGAACTTTATTGTCATCTCAATCATATACAAGTATAAAGATAGATGAAATTGCGAAGCTCAGGGTCCACAGTGTAACAACATGAAGAGCAAATAAAAAATTAAAATTAAATTAAAATTAGAATTAAAATTAAAAATTAAAATTAAGATTTAAAATTAAAACACAAACAAGACAAGACATTGTGCAAAGACAAGACAAATAAGTAGCAGCAATATTGATGTTGTGATATATGGCCGGCCGTTCATCCCGGCCAATACCCCCAAGCCGCCAGGTGGAGCCGTCCCTGCAGCATGGAGGTGCCCCGAATGCCAGCAGGGAATTATGGACACTGGAGTTTTCCTTTACAGCCCTGCTGGATACCACGGGGGCCGCTAGAAGGCGCTGCAAGGAGGAGCAGCGACTATTTGCCCTACGCCCCGGAAGTACGTCAGAGTCACATGGACAAGAGGAATGACGTGCTTCCGGGATGAAGAAGAGGACTTTTTATCTGACCCGGAAGTGATAAGAGTCACATGGACTGAAGACTGGGAAACACTTCCGGGTCTGGGACTATAAAAGACTCTAAGAAACACCAGAGTGTTGAGCTGAGCTGGGTGGAAGGTTGGCAACGCGTCTAGGAGTAGTGGAGTGTTATTGATTATTGTTTATTATTGGTTATTGTATTGTATAGTATTGTGGTGCTTGGTGCACATAATTATTATCCATCCATCCATCCATTGTCTCCCGCTTATCCGAGGTCGGGTCGCGGGGGCAGCAGCTTGAGCAGAGATGCCCAGACTTCCCTCTCCCCGGCCACTTCTTCTAGCTCTTCCGGGAGAATCCCAAGGCGTTCCCAGGCCAGTCGAGAGACATAGTCCCTCCAGCGTGTCCTGGGTCTTCCCCGGGGCCTCCTCCCGGTTGGACGTGCCTGGAACACCTCACCAGGGAGGCGTCCAGGAGGCATCCTGATCAGATGCCCGAGCCACCTCATCTGACTCCTCTCGATGCGGAGGAGCAGCGGCTCTACTCTGAGCCCCTCCCGGATGACTGAGCTTCTCACCCTATCTTTAAGGGAAAGCCCAGACACCCTGCGGAGGAAACTCATTTCAGCCGCTTGTATTCGCGATCTCGTTCTTTCGGTCACTACCCATAGCTCATGACCATAAGTGAGGGTAGGAACATAGATCGACTGGTAAATTGAGAGCTTCGCCTTGCGGCTCAGCTCCTTTTTCACCACGACAGACCGATGCAACGCCCGCATTACTGCGGATGCCGCACCGATCCGCCTGTCGATCTCACGCTCCATTCTTCCCTCACTCGTGAACAAGACCCCGAGATACTTGAACTCCTCCACTTGGGGCAGGATCTCGCTACCAACCCTGAGAGGGCACTCCACCCTTTTCCGGTTGAGGAACATGGTCTCGGATTTGGAGGTGCTGATTCTCATCCCAGCCGCTTCACACTCGGCTGCGAACCGATCCAGAGAGAGCTGAAGATCACGGCCTGATGAAGCAAACAGGACAACATCATCTGCAAAAAGCAGTGACCCAATCCTGAGCCCACCAAACCGGACCCCCTCAACACCCTGGCTGCGCCTAGAAATTCTGTCCATAAAAGTTATGAACACATAATTATTATAAAATTAATAATTATTGGACTTTTACCTGGTGTCTGGCGTGGTGTCTGAGGGTTCAAGGGAGCGAGAGCGCCCCCTATCTGTCACAATGTGTAGTAAGCAATATGAACATTGATGCAATGTATGGTACACTGAAAAAAATGGCATGTCAGATTAAAATAAAAAATATATGTACATCGGTTGCACATAATAAAACTGTTTTCATCAAAAATAATTTAATTATTCTTAATGCACTAAATTATTATATTCTGAAACAACATGATATTTTTATATAAAATGAATGAAACTTTTTCATTCTCTGCTAAATTAATTATGTTAAATAAACATGGCCGATGTCAAGGGAGGATGCCGGAAGCGAACCCGGGTCTCCGGAGCAGCGCTACCACTGTACCACTGTGCCTCACAATTCATACTCTTTCAATACAAATGAAAGTATAGAGTGGTGTACAAAAAAAAACGGTTTTCAATTTTGACTTTAATTGAAATATTTAGTTGTTTTTAAAAAGCTTTTAATTCTGATGCTTTAATAAAACATTAAAAGAGAATGCAAAAAAACACAAAACGGAGTAATGTTAGTGACATTACATGTGTGTGATTAAGTATTTTAAAAGAATATCTGAATATTTCACGTTATGTGTGTGTGTGTGTTGATTTTTTTAACTTTTATTTCACTAACCTTTTGCTCTTAACCAGCAACAATAACTTAAACAAACAACCTGTTGCTTCTTTGTAAGTCACATGAATTTACTGCCAAGTTATCCAACCTCTGCTGATGATAAATCTGCTTGGTGCGTAATTTCCGGTGAGGACTAAATATAACTATTTTGACTTCTACCTTGAACATCCCACAAGATTCAATAAATTAAACATGATCGAGTTATGTTCAAAAGGGGAACATAAACAAAACATGTAATATAAAGTAACTACATTCTTGCAAATGTAACAATCTGCCATTTCCCTTTTTTCAGTGTATTATGCAATCTAGATACATATATATATTCAATAAATATGTAATATGATAAATAAATAATAGATATAGATAATACAGAAATTATCAGTGTATGATAATAGTTGTTTAAGACATGTAAATAATGACAGGTCAGAATGTTTCACAGCAGAACGATATCAAAGAATGTACAAAGAATTTATTCTCACTCCTTAAAAAATACAAAATGAACTGAACATGAACTAGTTCAAAATTGAAATGAACTGTGAACTTTAATTTATTCATTTTAATCTGTGTGAAGTGAACTTTGAGCGATTTCTCGTGAGGTGCGAACTTGCACAACACTGTCCGTGATGCATCTAATGGCTTGTCCCTTTGCGATCCTTGTGAAGCCCCTGCAGGTTACTTCTGCAGGCAGGTCAAGAGCGTGCCATTTTTGTCTCTGGCACTGCTCTAGAAGGTCCTGGTACTTTGCACGCTTCCTCTCATATGCCTTCTCCATGTGATCATCCTGGCACAGTAAGATCTATCATGATTATTTGTTTTGTGGCTTCTGACAGATGTCACCGCAATATGTGCCAGGAAATTCTGTTGATTGCCTAGGACCTCTGTTAGCTTCCAGTCTAGTGCAGTGTGAAGTAGACCTGTCTTTGATTTCGGCTGTGGTCTGGGCTGTTCTCTTGCCCTTATAAAAATGTTCTTGCTAAGGGGTGATAGTGCTTGTTGAGCAGAATGACTGAGAATACGTTGTCAGCCATTGCCTTTAACACCTGGTTATGTTGCCAATGACACCAAATTTCTCTCAAAGACTTTGGGCAGCTGCTCAGATGTGTTTCTAGCATCCCTTTTCCCAAGCAGAAGGGGCTGAATGGTGTTTCTATCTTGCTCGATATGTGGAAGTTTGCCATCATAGATGGCTTGTATGAGGAATTTTATGCTCTGAGGCTGTTTCTGCCAGATGTCAGACCAGGCAATCTTACACTCCAGTGTGGTCTCCCACCGAGTCCAGACCCCCTGCTGCCTCATCCCAGCCATCCTGCTCATGCGTGCCTCCTTTATGCCGGCTCTCTGTTCCTCCTGGATGAGTTGGTGCCTTTCTTTGCCCCGGATCTTGTCATACTGGAGTCTAGGTTAACTGCCTAGCCATGCTCACCCAGTTGGCAGTGTTCCCAGCACTGCCCCATGTCTCAGCCAAGACTCTACCAAGTCCAGCTTAATGTGGACCTTCCAGTTTCTGCTGGTCCAACCCTCTATACTTGATTTTGAAATGTTAGGGTCTCTGGATTCTTTGCACTGCGGTGCTTCCTACTTAATGGAAGCTGCAGCATGTTATTCTTCCTATACAAGCAGTGCCAGTTGAAGCCCATTTGGAGCCCTATACACGGAGAGAACACCCCTCGGTGTCCATAGCATGTAATCGGTATTAGACTTTGACGACCCTACAACTTGGTGTCCTGAGTACACAACCCTTTAATGAAATAAATGGTGCCCTTCTGAGTACATACCATGGAATTTATGAAGTATGCACCCCTTACTCTTCATTAATGGCCTGTATACAGTATTTCTAGACTTCGAAGACTGGGGGCAGGAACCCCCTCAGTGTCTGAAATGTGCACCCCTTATCTTACACAATTGGTGCCCCCCTGTGTACATAACGTGGACTTTATGGATCATGTGCCACTTTATTGTCATACACTGCGCCCCAACGGACTGAGTTGCTCAGGCTGTAATCGCCATTCTGAATGTTTTGGTACTGGTGCCCCATGCCACCCCTGGGAAAATACCACCCTGGATGATTTCCCATTTATCCCATTCCTAAATCCGCCACTGCATACAAGAAGCTACTAATTTTCCTCTCCAAAATTTGAATGGTTGTAATTGGCACCTCATACACCAAAAGAGGCCAGAAAATTCAGGGCAGGATGGTTTGCTGATACTGTATATCTGGGGTTTATATCTGCCAGGCAGACCTGACTTGTCTACCTTTTTAAAGCAAGCTTCTCGCTCCTTGATAGTTTTAGGATATGTATTTGTTCATAAGCAGAAAAGACAGTGCTGTCTTATTACAGTCAATCATTCTTTATGGTTCTATTTCCAATTTTATATTAAAAACTTCAAAAATTAAATAAGAGTCTTCTGAGGGCCAGCTGGCATTTCAGCTTCAGTGTATACTGCTCTATCATGGGTCAAAGCTTCTTTGAGAAGTGCACTGTTTTAGATAACCATAAATGGAGCTGATAATATCGCAGCCTGGGTTGAGAATAGCTGAACCCTAACATCATCTGCACCAACAGACAACAGCAACTGTCATGTTACTTTCTAACCCACTTAATCCAGGCCATAGTCATAGGATGCTAGATAGATAGATAGATAGATAGATAGATAGATAGATAGATAGATAGATAGATAGATAGATAGATAGATAGATAGATAGATAGATAGATACTTTATTAATCCCCAAGGGGAAATTCACATAGCATTCACTAGCATAGGGTGCAAGGCAGGAACAAACCCTGGATAGAGCACCTTTCCATCTCAGGACCAACACACACACACACACACACCAAACACACACCTTCATCAGTTTAGCATTGGCAGTTCACCTAACCTGCATGTCTTTGTCTCCTTACTTCGAGGCAACAGCCACACTGTTACTGCATTACTGTGCCACCCTACACTACATGTACGTTTAAAAAAAAGTATCTGGCTAGATGAGAAAGAAAACACTTTATAACCAATCATAGTTTGTTGTTAATATCTCAACTTCATAGAAGCAGGCAAAGTGTTTAGAAGCCATTAAGAAGGCTAACAGAATGTTAGGTTATATAGCATGAAGTGTCGAGTACAAGTCCAAGGAGGTTCTGCTCAAGCTTTATAATGCACTGGCAAGGCCTCATCTGGAGTACTGTGTGCAGTTTTAGTCTCCAGGCTAAAAAAAGGACATACAGTAGCAGTGCTAGAAAAAGTCCAGAGAAGAACAACTAGGCTCATTCCAGGGCTAAAGGAGATGAATTATGAAGAAAGACTAAAAGAGCTGAGCCTTAGAAGATTAGGAGGAGAAATGATTGAAGTGTTTAAAGTTATGAAGGAATTAGTCCAGTGGATCAAGACTTATTTTGAAATGAGTTCATCAAGAACAAGGAGACACAGTTGGAAACTTGATCAGGGTAAATTTTTCACAAACATTAGGAAGTTTTTCTTCACTCAGAGAACTGTAGACACTTGGAATAAGCTACCAAGTAGTGTGGTGGACAGTAGGACTTTAGGGACTTTCAAAACTCCACTTGATGTTATTTTGGAAGAATGAACTGGATAGGCCTGATAAGCTTTGTTGGGCTAAATGGCCTGTTCTCGTCTAGACTGATCTAATGTTCTAATGAAGGAAATATATATGCTAATGTCCATGGAAACACAAAGTTTACCCAAAAATAAACCAAAAAATGTGCTTGTGACAAATTTTAATTTGAACTAGAAATCTCCACAGCAGAAGGTTTACTGAGGCAGAGTTTGAGCCCAGGGCTCTAGAGCAATGAGACAACAGCAGCAGAAATAACTGCTCCAAAGTACTGGCTATTAAAACAATTGAATATGGTTTCTTCATCTTTTCATTTTATACATCCATGTTAAACTTATTGCCTGTAATATCCTGACTGTAAAATAAATCCAACTTCAGTTATGGATTGAAAAAATATAATCATTACTACATTCAGTGTTTGTAATGCATGTAGTATCACTCTTTTGTAACAGAAACCTGAATCTAAAACCTAACAGTTTGAAGGCAGACTAATTTCTATTCTGCATACAGACAAAACAAGAAAATTGCAATAAAGCCCAGAGAACCGGGATATTTTGGCTTGTTTATCATTTTACTGCCAATATCTGCTTTGAAAAAAGTCAGTTCAGAACCTGAATCCTCCTTCATTTTGCTGGTTCTCTTTTATTGTGCTGTCTTTTTCTCTGTTGTTTGACAAATTCTATTCAAGCTGACATCACTCAGCATTGCTACTCTGTACTTAGTTTGCTTGAAGAGGTCGATATGGGTGCATGAAAACATTCCTGGCAGCTAGGCTGTGTGCTTATCAGAGCATTGAGGATTGCCATCTTGTGTCATACTTTACAGCAACCCTTGTTAACAGCATGTGCAGTTCCAAAGATCTAACCAGTCCCCTCGATTTAGGAAAGTATTTTGCTGATTTTAATGTTCTTCAAATCTTGTAAGCTAAATCCTTTTCTCTATTCACATACTTTCCAGCTACAAAGCTTCATCTTGCAAATAACATATTTTTTATCGTTTTTGTCCCATGAAGTTACACAAGTTATTGTTAGTGCTTATTATTTTATCTAAATTAAAATGAGCTTCGTATAAAAGTTATTTTTCTTGATTTATTTGTATTTTTTTCTCAAAAGAACAATGATAATACTATCTTATATTTCCTTGTGAAAATGGTAGCAAGTATCCTAAGAACAGAAGAGCAGTCATCTTATTCACAGATGCCATGATGAAAAATAGGCCCACCTTCAGATGCTGGAGTTCTAGAAGTGCTGTAGTCAAACATCCTGCTTTCATAATTGCTAGTTCAGACGAATAGAGGGACCTCTAGACGCAGTGGGAATGTGAATGGAAGAAACCATACAGAAAGTAAAGTTATTGTGGCCAAGTGCAATGGGGCTCTACAGCAAAGAAGAGGAACCCTCACAATCAAAGTCAGATGAAACACTTCAGTTCAATTCACTTCACTCGCCACTGAGTGCACAGTCAGAATGCTCTGACAAGTTCTAAGGTGGACGTAAACTTGGAAATTACTAATTGCTTTGGAAGAAAAGAAGTCACAATATTTTAACAAAAGGAGGTTTTTAATAGCATTAATGCTGATCCACAACTTTAAGTTCCGAATGTCCAGTTCACACAGTGTACACCCTTTATAGCTTAAATTCTTCCTCCCACTCTTACCATTCCATAAATCAATGTCAAACCGCTTACATCATACCAACAAGAGTTAGGTAATACAGTGGAACCTCGGTTCACGAACGTCTCGGTACACGCACAAATTGGTTTACAACCAAAACGTTCGCCAAACTTTTGCCTCGGTTCACGACCATACACTCGGTATACGAGCAAGCCAGGTTCCCTTTTGGTTTGTACATGTTCAGTCTTTCCCTGTGCATTTCCTGTGCAGCAAGCAAGAGAGAGAGTGAGAGAGCGCGACACACACACACGCACACACACAGGCAGCGCGAGAGAGAGACAGACGCACACACACACAGGCAGTGCAAGAGAGAGCCACGCACACAAACAGGCAGCGCGAGAGAGACAAACGCGCACACACACAGGAACGCGTGTGCGAGAGGCGTGCACACACACAGGAGCGCGCTAGAGAGACACACAGGCGCTCCAGGCTCGCAAAAGAGAGACACACGCACACACACACACACACAGGCAGCGCCAGAGAGAGAGAGCCGCACACACACACAGGCAGCGCGAGAGAGACAAACGCGCACACACACAGGAGCGCGCGCGCGAGAGGCGTGCACACACAGGAGCGCGCTAGAGAGACACACAGGTGCTCCAGGCTTGCAAAAGAGAGACACACGCACACACACACACAGGCAGTGCCAGAGAGAGAGAGAGAGAGAGCCGCACACACACACAGGCAGCGTGAGAGAGAGACAGACGCACACACACACAGGAGCGAGCGAGAGAGGGAGGGACGAAAAAGGTAGAGAAGGCTTGTTTTTGTTTTCAGTTCTGTTTACAGCGATCGGTTCAGAGCGCGAACTCTTGCAGTGTTAGTTTTCTCTGTTGTTCAAGGTTTTCTCAGTGTTATTCAATGTTTTTACATTTAGTTTACTATTACGCTGTGCATTCTATGGTGTAATTAACTATATTTGTGCTTAAAAATGAAAAAATATATATATTTACATACAGTTCGTATGGTCTGGAACGGATTAATTGTATTTACATACAATCCTATGGGGGAAATTGCTTCGGTTCACGACCAAATCGGTTTACGACCAGAGTTTTGGAACGAATTATGGTCGTGAACCGAGGTTCCACTGTATCTGGTGACACTTAGAGACCAAACATTCAACAGCTGAAATGCTTACAGAGGTCATTAATTGTCTTTATTAGTAACTGTCTGGACTCTAAGTTATTCCTTTTACAAGAATAAAACATTGCTTTCACATAACTCTAATATCTGCCTGTGGACATATTTTATAAGTATGTTATAATTAATAAGTAAGTAGTTAACCCTACCCCGAACCCTAAGTATAAAGATATACATTTGGCCAACGCTTAAAGAAAATAACTAGTATGAAACTATTTAACATATATGAAACCCAGTTCATTACTTATTGTTAAATAACTACAATAATACTCACATAAAAAAGTCAGGTCTTAAAACCCAAAAAATCAATCATAAAATCAGACCCCAACTAATATGTCCGTTCAAAGATGCGTCACTTAATTCTCAGACACAACAAATTTTGTTGCAGCAGCACAGTTACCAGTTTCTTTCACTACTTCAATGACGTTTAATTTAAAACCAGCTCCATATTTTCTTCTGATCGAATGCTTCATCGTAGATAAGGGAAGCTCTTATGATAAAGGTGTATAAGGGTGTGAGATACAAAAATCACAAATCAGTGCAAACATTGCTACAGAATAGTTCGGGTATTACCATGTTGTCACGTAGGCACAATAGAGATAGATAGGTTAGGAGCACACGCTGATACAGCGCATTGCCACACCCACATAGAAAAAAAAGGGCAGAGTGCTCATGCTTACTCTCTCAGGTGGGCGTTAGCATACCATAATCCCTTGGACCAATACCATAATAGTTTTCCGCATTTGACTTATACGACCAACATTATAAAATACCAGAAATTATACTGTAAAAGCAAGTCCCGACTTATCCGTGGGAGAACTTATTCATGAGTATATACGGTACATATATTTTCCTAGTAATAGGATTTAAAGTTAACAGACCAGAATACAAACCCTGAAGAGACACCTACAAAAAAAAGCATATATTCTTCCACATTACTTAATGAATACACATAAAGAAACAAAAGTAGTCTGAGACTGATTAACATTAAAGGAACTCAACAGTATGTGTCCATTAATTAAGTTGAAATATGGCCAATTGTCAACAGAGAAGAGGAAAATAAAAACTTCAGTCAGCCACATCTTTGGAAATAATAAACCTATGGAGTCTCCACAGTCAGTTTTAACAGACAAAGTCAAAAGACAAAGTGAAGCACAGTCAAGAGACCTGGAGACCTCAGCCAAATGGCTGGCTGCCCACCACCTCCTAGACCTTCTAAAGTAGAGTCTGTGCTGTGCCATTCGATCTGATGACAGAATCTTTCCATCCATTGATTCCAAACTATCACAAGTGTCTTTTCTATGGGCAGAAAAATGGCTTAGAAGTAGAACAGTGGCACCAAGTGCCACACCAGGAAACCCAAAAACTAGATAGATAGAAATCTGGCTTTTTGTAGGGCCCCATAGTAAAAAAATTCTGTTCAAAGGTTGATTTTTGATGGCTCATGAGACTTAAAAAAGATTCTCAATAGCTAAGTTTCCATCCAGTTTTTTGCGACGTTTTGTTATCGACAAACAGAATATACGTAAAAAAAATGTGCGAAATTTGCTGTCTCCAGCCTGTTTCCATCAAACTGGCTTTTTATCGATAAAATGGTGTGTGTGATGACGTCATCCCCCCCAAAAACGCATAACTTTTGTTGTATCGCGAAAAAAATCTGCCCTTGAGCCGTTTCCATACATAATTTTGTGTATGTCGCAAATCATCTACCTTTTGTTTTCCACGTTACACCCCCTCCACTAAACAAAGAAACAAAGAAATGGAGAGATTATTCAGACAGTTTTTTGAAATTTGCCACCTTACTGTTATTTCAGTTTCACAAATAATTGGAATTGTACATAATATCCGAAGACGACAGCAGAATGAAGCAGTTGCTTGTCTGATAGCCCTAGAGCTCGAAGAAAGTACCCCAGTGCGACGAAACCCACGGGTATGGGAGAGACGACGGAATAAGACCTTCTGGGAGGAGGTGGTGGAGAGATGCTTAACAGAAAATCTCTGGCTGCAACATTTTATAATGACACGGCCGACGTTTGAGATGTTGTGTGGATTCATCAGTCCTGATGTTGCGCCCATCATAGGTTGCCACCGACCACCGGTTCCAACCCAAAAGCGGATTGCCATCGCCCTTTACAAGCTGGCAACCTGCGCCGGGTATAGAGTAGTTGGAGAAACTTTCGGGGTTAGTAAAACTACCGTCCATCGATGTGTATATGCTGTGTGCACCGCTATTAAAGAAAAATTAATGCGCCGTTATATCAGACTTCCGACTGTAGCGGAGGCCAATGAAATTGCATACCGCAATTCCTTGGTGCATCTTGTGCCACAGATTTACAGTGCGCTGGATGGCACGCATGTGCCTATTCTTCCCCCGACGGAAGGCTACCGCGATTACATTAATCGCAAAGGGTGGCCATCTATTGTTCTCCAGGCCCTTGTTGATGACAGGTGCATGATACGAGACATTTGCGTTGGCACTCCTGGAAGTGCCCATGATGCAGCTGTGTTTGCAGCATCGGATCTGTACAGGTGAGCCTACCTTTCAACATCCCTTCTCAGTGTGATAACAACTGAATTAACCTGCGTCCCTTAAGGTTTTTAATTAAAACTGAAATTTGAATTAATACAAAATAACGACGTTTAATAAAAAAAAAAAACTCTCTTCATCAGACCATGCGAACCGCTCCGCCATTCTCGTTTTGATTGCACGTGATGAAAATATGTGACACATTTATTTGCGTTAAAGCCTTTTTTTCCGAAAAAAAGTGTTTCCAATGTAGTTTTTGCGACATCTGAAGTATCGATATGGAATTTATGCGCTAAAGTTAAACGGAAAAATATTATGTCGACATGTACAACATTTTATCGATAATTAGCATTTCCATCAGCTATATCGGTAAAAAAATTTGAAGCGCTAAATATTTTTTCGCAAAAACTCCTTGGATGGAAACCTGGCTATTGATGTTTCATTTAAAATTCCTTAGGAGAAATAGCTTTAGACAAAAAGGAGACACGAGATACAACTAAGGTAGAAGGAGTCAAAGTTGTGAATTTGGTTTGAAAACCATGTTATATGTTATGAGATGTCTTTTTAGTCTTGTATTATTCATATTTTTTACTTATTATTGGACTGATGCCTTTATCTAAGATGACTTACAAGATCTGAAATATGATCAGTTACATTTCTTGTGCCAGTTGGAACATAAGTAGTTAAAGGGACCTGCTCATAGTCACACAATATCAGTATCAGGACTTGAACCCCCAAACTAAAGGGGTTAACCACTATGTCACACTGCATGTCTTTTCTTCAAGAATGAGAATGATCTAATTGGAGCAAAGCAATATAAATTAAAACAACTAACAGCATTTATTCAGAAGCAAGGACTATACTTGTATAATCATAGTGTGTTATTAGCACAAACAACCGTCAATACATTTCAACATATATTACTGAGAACACAATACAAATACTTTCAAATAGTACAAAAAAACGTTAAGACACTACCTTGGAAAGTCTGAGCCCATTGTTAGACTAGATGACTTAAATGGGGAGTACTGCTCAAGCGAAGAGAACCCGACTACGCAAGCACCATTGTGATCTTGCCTAATCACAGATTTTAATTGAATCTAATTAATTATTTAAAGATTTTAATTGAATCTCATTATTTGTTTACTCTTTTTGCTCAGCTTTGGAGAAGAGAAGTAGACTGGATCATTGCAGAAATTGCCATGGGCAATTTTCATAATGCAATACCACATTTCAGATCATAGTCATGTGTTGCCTATTATGATCTCTCCTAATTGATTTCGTTTTACCTTCTTCTTTTGACAAACTTCAAGATAAATTATCCAGAAGAGCTAAAATATTACATATATACAACATGCTATAGTCATGCATAAGGAGATTCATTTGATTTGCTGATGTACTACTGCAGCACACCGTGTCAGGTAATATTTAAATATTCGAGAGGGTGGTTAGTGCTGGTGGCTCATGGATTCTGTGTGCTGTGTTCAAAGCTCATGCCTGGTCTCTGTGTTGCTGGCTTTTTGTAGTATTCTGTTTTTTGCTCCCATATGCCCAAAACAGACCACTTAGGCGATTTGCCATTGTGAGACTTTCCTGGACACCACCAGTCGGAAACCACATCTTTATAAAAAGCACACATTTATTAAAATTTAATAAAGACAGTGTCACACAGCACACAATGCACACAGCAATAATCACCCTTCAATAACTCTTTTTCTCAGTCCTTGGCCGCCTCTTCTCTCCTCCTGGGAGCTTCGTCCAACTTCCACTCCTGATTCTGGCTCCCCGACTGTAAGTAGGAGGCCCCTTTTATTCCTGCCCGGATGTGCTCCAGGTGGCTGATGACGTCCATCTGGCAGCACTTCCTGGTGTGGTGGAAGTGCTGCCCTTTGCCCCGGAAGCACTCCGGGCGTCCCTGGCAGGTTCCTCCGCCATCTTGCCGAGTGTGGCGGAAGTAACTATATCCTGGTCCCACGAGGCGGTGGCCACGGGTCCCAACGAGCCAGAATCTTTGCTCTCTTTTCCCATGGTCCTTTCCTGCTCCATGGCGGTTGCTCCCTCGTGGCCCAGAAGCTGTTCCTACCACCTTCCGGTCCTTTTAGGTATCCCGGCCAGGTAATAACCCTAGCAATCTGCCACACCATCTATTAAATGATGTAGGTGTTGTCATGTCTGTGAGTGTGCTCTGCAATGGAGTAGGGCCATAATATACAGTTGGTTCTTCCCTTGTGACCAGCGATACTGTAATGGGATCCTAAATTGAATTAGGAATTGTGCTGGTAACAAAATAGTATGAAAAAAGTTAAAAGTTATTTCCACACTGAAAATGAAAAAAGATTTATATATCTTGTGGACCACCAGGGGTATGTACAGCTCCCTCAACCCAGACACAGGCAGGCTGAGACACAAGATTTTCCAGATAGCACACCTTTATTTAAGTGGGGAGTGTTTTTCTTTTGCTCCCCACTACACAACAGAGTACAAAGCACCAAAAATATAACAGAGTTCTTGGGTGTTTCTCTCTTTCTTTGTCATCTCCACTCCTCCTCGCAAGCTTTGTCCTCCACCTTCCGACTCTGACTCTCTGATTGGTCATGAGGCAGCTCTTTTTATAGTGCACCCAGAAGTGCTCCAGGTGTTTCTCAACCTTCTTCCGGCTGCACTTTTGGGTGTGGTGGAAGTGGTGCCACAAAGGACTCAGCTGTACCTGCAGCACCCCCTGGCTGCGCCCATGGAATCCAACAGGGCTGCTCCAAACTACAACTCCCAGCATGCCCTGCGGGGACCCGGAGTGCCACAGCAACACAGGGAGGTCTGCCCTAAAGCGTCTCAGGGAAGATAGTGTCCCAAACAGGTTCTCTCCCTTGGTCCTTCCACCCAGCCTGTGTCCTGGTTGGGTAATGGCCCTGGCCATACGTCACAATCTATAATATTGGCCATTGTTTGGAAAATCTAAGTAATCATGCAGGACACTTTCCTTTTAGTTAGGGAATATGCTCACATGAAGCAATTTGTTATCACGTAATTGTTTGTTCCCTTTTTAAATCATAATAATAACTGAAATCACCCAAATGGACCTGTTTAGAAGTTTACATCCCCTTGAATGTTGGGGCTGATAATATACACACAGGTTCAAATTAAGGGTAATTAAGGGAGAGTGTCCACGCCTGTAACTTCTTTGATTGTAATCAGTACCTGTGTATAAATTATCATTTTAAATTCATGCAGAGCTGCACTGACTTTGCTGGATACAGATCTATGGGGAAAGCAAAAGAATTGTCAAAGGACTTGCGAGAAAAATGTTACTGCATTGTATAAATCAGGAAAAAGACATAAAAAGATATCCAGATATCAGAAAATGCTGTCAGTAATGGTCAAACTCTGATAAACAAAGTGGAAAGTTAGGGTATCTGTTGTTACCAAGCCACGGTCAGGCAGACCAACCAAGATTTCAACCACAACTGCCAAGGATAATTTTTTGAGATGCCAAGAAAGTCTCACAAGCCACTTCAGCTGAAATACAGGCTTCTCTGCAAACAAGTGGTGTTGCTGTTTCAAGATGCACAATATGGAGGTACTTGAACAACAATGGGCTACACTATTGAGTTGTAATAAAAAAGCCTTTACTGTGCCAACACCACAAAATAGCCCACTTACAATATGCAAAACAGCATCTAGACAAGCCTCCAAACATCTGGAGAAAAGCTCTTTGGAGTGTTGAGACCAAAATTAAACTTTATGCTTCCAACCATAAATGCAAGGCCCAAGACAAAAAGGACACCATCCCTACTGTGAAGCATTGAGGTGGATCTCTGATATTCTAGGGGTATTTGAGCTACAGTGGCACAGGCAGATGAGAGGAGAGGTTGAAAGCTTGTGCTGATAGCACATTGCCAGATCCACTACACACCAAACTACTTGGATTGGGACCCGAGTGCAGCGGGTGACACCTCAGCACCACACTGGAAACTTAGTGAAAAATGATGGCAAGATGAATGCAGCATGTTACCAGAAAATATTGGAGAACAAGTTGAATTCATCAGTTTGGAAGCTCCCCTTTGGACACACTTGGATCTAACAACATGACAATGATCCTAAACACAAGGCCAAGTCAACCCTTGAAGAACTACAGCAGAAAAAAGTGAAGGTGTTGGAGTGGTCATCACAGTCCTCTGAGCTCAATTTCATTGAGCCACTTTATGGCGATCTCAAACATGAACTTTATGCAAGACAACCCAAGAATTTATGTGACCTGGAGATTTTTTTGCCAAGAAGAATGAGCTGCTCTACCACCTGAGAAAATTAAGGGCCTTCTCTACAACTATCACAAAAGACTGCATGCCATCATTGATGCTAAGAGTGGTAATAAACAGTAGTAAGAACTAAGGGTAAACAGACTTTTGAACAGGGACTCATTATTTTCCTTATTACTGTGTTTTGTTTAATGGTTGTGGGATTCAGTAATGCCTTATGATTGGATTCCATTAAAAGTAAATTCAATGTGTTTTATCTGATCACTGATCTTTTCTTTAAAGTATGGTATACATCTTAGGAATTCTGCCAGGGTATGTAAACTTATGAGCACACTTGGGTATATATATTGTAACAAAATCGACTCCATACAGTCATAAAGGTTTGGGGCAGCCACCCGTATAATATGATTCCTGACTGCAAAAGGTTTAGGATAAGGCTGAGTTCTTTACAAGACAGAGTCCAAAACAGAACTGCCCAAACGGAGGTAAGATGGCAGTTTTTAAAGGTTGGGAGAGGAAATGAGGTCATCCAACCTGACATTCAACCGGAAGTGACAGGGAGGGGGGTGGGGATGGGTATGAAGTAGCATCATCAATAGCGCCGGAAGTGTCATCACCAAGACCGGAAATGATGTCATCAGTGCTGCCGGAACCCGATGGGATTTCCCAAGAATGGTCTGCAAAAAACTGAGAGAGACAGTCTGCACACTCTGCCACCCCCTGGTCTGGCATATGTATTACCGTTACTTCAGCCCTTTAGCTGCCTCCTAATCACACGTGTGTGACAATATACATATTGTCACATATGCATATCAAAGTGTCACCCTTCAGGCTCAGCTGAGATATGCAATACCACTCCAAAACAAGTGCTAATTGTGTCACCTGTTTGTACCTTCACAGCTGGAAATGACGCTCAGTGAGGGCAACTGGCCCCACCTCTTCTGCACCAAGTCCTATAAAGCCAGACACCCCCTGAATGAGCCTGACCAAAGGAAGGGAACGCTCTGCAGAGACGATACCTGCTCAACCGAAAAGTTCAAAAGAAGTCAACAGTCCTGTTTAAGTTTTGGGAAGGTCTGGTCTTGAGACCATCATAATGGATCAACAGTTTTGGTGGCGAATATCCCAGGTATACTGTTTCCTTTCCCAGCCGGGATGACAAGATGATGGATGGATGATGGCAAACTGCCTCTCATGACATATGTTCCCCCTAAACACTGGGTGGTAGTATCCTTCTGGCAGACTTACCATTTGGACACCCACTGGGTTCCGTGGCAGATGCCTTGTAGCCTGGATGGGGTCTGTCTGTGCTGCTGCAGGGGGATGAATGATGGGAAATTCCTCTGTTCTAGAGCTCAGACTGAACCAGAAGTGCTTTGGAGCTATGTCTCTGACTTGCCAGAAGTACTTCATGGTCCAACTTTAAATGGAGTCTCCCCACCTCAGCCAAGAGAGTCAGAGTTGGGAGAGGAACAGGGTGACACTCACCTGTAGTGGAGGCAGAGGAAGAGAACTTTGTTAAATGAGAAGAAGAAAAGTCTGTGAAAAGGTTTTTGTGAAGAATTAAAAATAAGTCTCCTGAATCCAAGACTTGCATCTTTGTAATTGGGGTCTGGGGTTGTGACTTATGATGCTGCTAGTGTCAACTATATATATTTTTTTAAACATACGTGCGAAATTTACTCCAAAGCAGCTTTTATCTTAGCCTTAGTTTCCTGGTTCAGAAGCTTATTTTATAGAAAGCTGACATCAGACCTATATTTAAAGTTAATATTTTCAAATCCATTTAATTCACTTTAGACTTTGGGGGGGTGGGGGTATTTCACCAAGTTTGGTCCACTATGTATATACATTATATGTGTGTTTGTGTGTGTTTGTGTAAGTAGCTTCTGCAGTAGATTTGTCACCCTGTCTAGGATTGTTCTTCCCTTGCGACTGATTTTACTGGGATAGCTTTCCAGTCCCCCATGGCCCTGACTTGGGTTAAGTGGTTGTTGAATTGTTATAGAAATTAAATTAAGCAGTTTGCAGTGTTTGATGATTTGCTCCTTCAAAGCACTCAGTAATGATAATTATAATAATAAATTTTACTTACATACCATACCATGCCCATGTTCAAAGCTCTCAATAATAACGGTGCCTGACCTTAATTAAAAAGTTTGAGTTCAAGTTTATATTGATATATCACTCCCCAGGGGGAAATCTGGCTTTTTACAGAAGCTCTTTAAATAAACAAATAAATAAATAGAGAAATAAGTACATATAGGCACACACAATATAGTCTGAACATGTATTCAGAAGAAACAAAAATTGCAAATGAAGAAAAACTTCTAACTTGGCAGTCCCAGTCCCATTAAAGTATTATGAAGGTGTATTGCCTTTGGTATAAATTAGCAGGCGGAGTGGTAGCTCTGAGGCTAGAGATATGCACTGGCAACCGGAAGGTTGCTGGTTCGAATCCTGTAAATGCCAAAAGTGACTCTACTTCATTGGGCCCTTGAGCAAGGCCCTAAACCTGCAATTGCTCCGTCCTGGGTGTGACGTTAATCTGCATCCAGCCCTCCAACTTGCAGGGAAAAACCTAGGGGTTGGTGGCAGAATTGGCACTCCAGCACCATAAAAAACCTCACATTGTTCCATTCCATCTAAACTAGTGTGGTGCTGAGGTGTCACCTGTTGCATGGCTGCACTCTAGTCCTAATCTGGGATCCTGAGTTGGTTTGTTATGTTGTGGGTGCGATCAGCTTGTGCTCCTTACTCCTCTCCCTCTCTCATTGTCTTTGGTATAAAGGAGACCCTGTAGTGTTTCTTGACACACTTCTGCTGAATAATTCACTGTTAGTATATCAGAGAGAGGATGCAGCATTGTTCATAATGGCTTTAACTGTTTCCTTTGCTATGAGCTCCAGTGGGTCCAGAATGTGTCCCATAACTGAGTCTGCCCTTTTAATTAGCCTGTTGATTCGGTGGTCCTCTCCTGAAGTGATGTTATCAGCCCAGCACACCACAGCGTAGAAAATCACACGACATCACAGAGTTGTAGAAAACATGAAGGATGTCACTTTCCATATTAAAGGGACACAGATTCCTAAGAAAAAAGAGCCTGCTCTGACCTTTCTGATATTGTTCCTCTGTGCTATGAGACCAGTTCAACCTGTGGACCCCCCAAGTACCTTGTACTTGTAGCAGTGCACCACCCCTACAACCACTCCTTGAATAGTGACCAGATATAAAGGCTCTTTCGTGCTTTGTTGTTGCTTCCTCAGTTTTGCTGATATTAAGTTTAAAGCAATTTTCTTTGCACCAAGAAACAAAGTTCTCCACCTGACTCCTGTCTCATCCCCTTTATCAGTACACCCTATAAGTGCAAAAATTCATCTGAAAATTTCTGCAAGTGATATAACCTGGTGTTACATGTAGTCTGAGGTGTACAGGGTGAGGAGAAAAGGAGAAAGGACTGGTGCCCCAATGTTGCTGACACCCATATCAAAGACAATATCCTTGAGTTTCACAAACTGCAGATCTGCTCGACAGGCAGTCCATTATCCAGGTCACCATTGGTTCATCCATCTGCATATCTCTGAGTTGACCCATTAACAGAGATGGCTGGATGGTATTGAAGGAAGTGGAGAAATCAAAAAACATAATCCTCACAGTGCTGCCAGCTTTGTCGAGGTGAGAATAAGCCTTGTGGAGCAGATAGATAATAGCATCCACCACTCCAGCCTTTGCCTGATAGGCAAACTGTAGTGTGTCCAGGTGGTCTACCACAAGAGGACTCATATAGCCCAGGACCAGCCTCTCAAAGGTCTTCATGATGTATGTGTGAAGTGCCACTGCTCTCTTGTCATTATGAGGCACCTTTATGTGCCTTATCTGGAACAGGAAAACTACAGGATGTTTTCCACAACAGCGTCACTTTCTAGAGCCTTTGGGGCAGTTTGAACAGATGACAGAGAATACTACAAAGTTGGTCAGTTAGAATGTAAGAACATAAAAAAAATGATAAATATGTGAAGTTCATCAAGGTTGCTTGTTTAGATTATATCTCTCAATATCTCATCCCCACATTTCTTAACACTAGAATTACCAAAGCCTACAAAAAAAATCGTAAATCTGGCACACTTTAAATCTCTTCGCATCTCTCCATCAGTGTTTTTTGTCTTGTAAATGTGCCGATCAAGACAAGCAGCAAGCAGCCTACTATTCCATCCCCCCACCGCCGCAGAACGTGCACAAAGTTCTCCCAGCTCATGCCTTGATTTTATCTGGGAGTGAAGTGCTGAAGTTTTAGAGTGGAAATAATAGATCGTTATTCGGACCACATGCATTTCATGTGTGTTCTGTTTCTACAATAATCTGTGTAAACACATTGTTAAAACAGAAACGTTTTTCATATTTGAGTAATAAATGACAAAATGTAGGCATAAAGTATATAATGTGTGAAGCCTGAAGTGAAAAGATCAAATAAACACTTTCACAAAAGGTACAAGGATAATACCTCAGTTTCCGTGGTGCAGCGGTAAAAATTGCTGACTTGTAATCAAGAGTCCTCTAGTTCGATCCTGACTGCCTCGTATATTTCCATTTTGATTAGTGAGCTGCTCTTATCTTCTTTATATATAATTCACTAAGCAGCCGCCAGCGCAAGCAAGACACCCATGGCGCACGCAGGACGGAGCCACGCCCACCAACTCTAAAACCATTGATTACGACGACAACTCGCAGAGCCACGCCCACCAACTCGGATGCAGCAACTCACAAAACAGGGTGTCATTCGCGTTCGTCTCTGCTACACTCCACATGTACCTCTGAGCCACATTGACTTTTCATTATTCTTTTCGGTTACACCCGATCTGCAACAGGTACGCATGTCATAAATGTAAGAAGGATGGTCCTTGCATGTGTGTGAACTGTTAACATTTGAATCTGATGATTGCATATAGCACAGAACTGACCTCTCTGTACTATTCTTTCCTCTGCAAAAGAAACACTACCATACAGCAACATGTGGAGACTAGGATTTAAGGTCGGATTTACGAGTTTTTTCGTAGGCTTTGGTAATTTTAGTGTTAAAGGTTGCCAAGACTCCTGCTGCAACTATATGTCTTAGTACCTTGTTGCAGATTCCCACAATTCTTTGCATAAAGTAGTGCTTCCTGGCTTCAGTCCTAAATGCAGTTCCCCTTAATTTCTACTGGTGTCCTTGAATACTACTCTGTTGATGGCTTTAACACTAGAATCCCTGAAGCCTATGAAAAAACTTGTAATCCCGGACCACCTTAAATCCCTTTACACCTCTCCTCATCAGCGCCTTTTATTTTGTAAATGTGTCGATCAGCACAAGCAGCAAACAGCCCGCTGTCCCATCCTCCCTTGATGGAGCTCAGCTTGGGCAAAAATTTCTCTCAGCTGAAGCCAAGGCTCCTTATTTGCCTGTGAGGTGTCTGGAGTTGTATAGGGTAAATAATACAATATATTGTTATTTGAAATACATGCATTTCATGTTTGTTCCGTGAATACAAAGATCTGGGTAAGTGCAGGATGAAAGGAAATAAATGTGAGGCAAGAAATGCTGAACACATACCTAAAGCAGAAACGTTTTATACTAATAATGATATGAAGTTTACAATGTGTGAAGACTTTAGACCAAATATCAAAGAAACGTGTGCTTTTATTCAAGAATATAACCAAAGTAAAAAAAGAAAAAAAAAATCATTCAATTTACATGAGTTACAAGCCCAAGCTCAAATGTCAATCTACAGGAAATTTTATGGATTAGGATTACAAGTTTTTTCATAGGATTTAGTGATTTTAGTGTTAAGGATTTTGAAGTCTTGGATTAGGTTCTCACACAACCTCTTCTTCTTGAAACTTAACAGACTTAACTTGCCTATCACAATCAGACATGTCTATAAGTCCTGAGATGCACCTGGGTGTGCTCCTTCACACAGAAGTGCTGTTATGTCCTTTTTGTAGTATGGTGACCAGAATATCATGCAATACTCCAGATGCTGTCTTTCATCTCTCTGTATTGTCACATGTACAGAATACTGTAAAATTCTTTAATGAGGATGATACATCTCAGGGGCTATGATAAACATATAGTTAAGTGCAACTTGTTAAGTATGTGTGGACTGTGCCAGGCATTACAATTTCAAAGAAAAAAAGTTAAGATCAGTGTAAAATAACTTACACTTATTAAAATAAATGTTTGAAGTGTGACTGTGCACTTCTGGGAACATTTTATATTCTGCTCCAGCAGGACCACGTTGTGAGGCACAAGCAGCTAAGCATACGCAGGTTCAAGAAGGCCCACTGAACTTCACGTGTGCCCGGTCAAAATGTGAACCTGAGCAGGGCATCATGCAGTCCCTACACTGACGGATTGAAGGCCAGATGTCCATGTGACCATCATTGTCTAATTCTTCCACGTGAAGTATGAAAACCATGTGGACTGATTGAGATCATTAATGTATATTAGGTAGAATGCCCAGTGGGGGCTGGTTGGTCTCGTGACCTCGGAACCCCTGCAGATTTATTTATTTTTCTCCAGCCCTCTGGATTTTTTTTTTTTCATTTTTTCTGTCCTCCTGGCCATTGGACCTTACTTTTATTCTTTGTTCCTTAGTCTTAGTCCTTAGTCTTAAACTAATCTTATTTTTATATTTTTCTTTTTTCTTTCTTCATCTTGTAAAGCACTTTGAGCTACACCATTTGTATGAAAATGTGCTATATAAATAAATGTTGTTGTTGTTGTTTTTAGCCACTTGCTGAGCGTTAGTTTGGCATAAAATTTAAGTTTAGCATAAGTTTAGCATAAGCATTGTTTCGGTGCAAGGGATCCCGATTTAAGATGAAAGTGTAACTTTTCCACGGTGTTTGGAGGAAGCGTCGGCATTTCCGAGTGAAGCACTTCATGGGTCCGCTCACACATATAATTTATAAGAGGCCTTGCAGAGTTGTGATGTGGCGCATAGTTGGAATGTGCCTGCGTCAGCCACGATTGGAGGAAGGGGGGCGGCCTCAGACATGATTGGATAAGAGTGAGTCTCTCCAGTGTCAAAGGCACTTCCTGCATGCTGATGTCGTCCTTCTTTTGACAGAGTAGAGAGCAATTTAGTAGCATTGCAAAGCATTTTGGAGTGCAACAGCTGCTAACAGCTTGTGCCTATTTTTGTATATATTTTTATTTGTTGCTTTATTGTAGATATCTCCAATAAAAATAACCACTGAAGGTATTGTGGAGGTATTTATATTGCTTGAGTTTTAGTGCACTTTTTGTACTTTTTTGTTTATACATTTGATTTTCCTTTTTGGAAATATTTTGGTGGGTTATTTTGGGGGTTGAGAATTGTTTTGTGCTGTAAAGAACAACTTCCTGAACAGTATATTAATGTAGCGTATATGCATTTTTTTCCTTTTGATTTGGGGATATTAAATTTCATTGTAATTACTTTATTGATTTTTCTGTGTCCTTGCCTTTGGACTGTGTCATAAAGCTCGCATGACACTGTTTCATCCCTGCACTTGTATATAAACTTCACCTTTTTGTCTGTGGCTCTGTGTCTTAAATGTCTCTTGCTGGTCCTGTTCGATCTTGAACTACAACAATGGCCAGTTTGTAGTCTAGCGTCCACATTCCCACTTCACAGTGTGTCACAAGGGCCCACATCCTTTCACTTAGGACTAGCAGGACCAGAATGTCTAGTACATTCTTGAAGAAAAGCAGTTCTTTAATAGCATTTTATGTGTTGTATGGTTCCTTGCAGAACTATTGCTTGACAAAGCAACATTTCATTCTGGGAAGGGTTATTTGCATAAGAAGTTGGTTCTTTGTACTTTGAAAAACTTCCTAATATATAGAAGAAAAAAACCCTGAAATCTTTAATGCGTGGTATGGCAAGACACTAACAAATTAAGACAACCTTGTTTAAATGTACATATGCGGCAAGAGTCTTTTAAAATCCATGAACAATTAGAGAAGAAATATTACCTATAGACCAGCGAGGGAAAAAAAAAACATTTCCAATGGTTTTCACAGTCTCTTTAGCCAACAAAATATTCAAAGAAATACTTGAGGAGGATCAACACCTTTCGATTTTAGTGACCTTCTTCCAAACATGTACTGATCCCTCTTCTACCCTTTGATATTTCAAGTGATCAAATTAACAAGAGTATCACATTTAGACCTGTATACCGTACAACATTATTAAACTATGGCTTTCCACACATGTGTGCCCGTAGCCTCACTTGCAGACATGCATTAACACACACACTGCACACAGCAGAACTGCTTAGCACACCACCCTGTTGTACATCTTTCTCACCACCACAGTGTAGCACATACACAAATCTGGACAGCTGACATAAGGTTGCAGTTCATCCAATATCAATCCCAGTTTGAGGGCCCTTCCAACTGGGATGCACAAACCACAGTCACATTTCTATCTGATGGACGCCTGATTCACCCACAGCAGAGACTAGCGCCTTCCCACAAGGGACCCAGGGAAAAAATCTCACAACACTCCTGGCAAGTTCAAGACAAAAAAAACGCTTTCTACCTTTATTCCTAATATATCTGTTAATGTGAACCCTGTGTAAAGAGAAAACCTTTAAAAGGCTTGCTAGGGACAATGTTTTTTCACAAAGTGAAGGCTTTTTTTTATGCAATCAAGATGAAGCCGATCTTCTGCAGCAACTACTGGTACTAGAGAAGGAGTTTCACGCACTTACTAAGTTTATTTGGGGAGGCCTAGAGATGAAGAATTGAGATTCAGATAGATGATGGGAAACATCTCAGAGGGCTACGCAGTAGACTTGGATTCTGGGAGGTTTCAGTTTTGAGTGTTTCTGGCATGTCATAGAGGTCTGAGAATAGCTCTGAAACAATCAGGAAGTTGGTGTGGTCCAGCCAATTCAGGGGTCTTTGTGTCTGATTTCATTGATGATGGAAGCTGCCACTTCGTGCAGCTTGTCAAAGCTGTAAAACTAACCCTTAGGATGAAAAAAGTTGAAATTAATTTGTTAAATTTAGCATGATTTGTCAATTATTTGGAGCATTGATGATATAATTATAATTAAATGAAGACGAGACTAAGTTCAAGTTAAGTAGGCTCAGGTTTTCCTAGGCTGAAACAAGAGACACTTGGTGTTTGGTCATTTCAGCTTCAGTTCTGCTAGGGAACAGCTAAATGTGAAGAATGAGGAGGATCACAGAGCGAGAGGAATTGCTTCAGGTGCTGTAATAAGGCACAAGTTTATCGATTGATATCAAACTGGAAAATCAATTGTGAGCCTCACAGAGAGCCAGTGCAGAAAGGCTGTTGTAGAGCTGATAACTTCCCTCCTTTTAATTTTAGTTATGACCCTGACAGCAGCATTTTGAAGCAGCTGCAAGGGTAATAAATCACGACCTTAACCACGAACAAGTAGTGCATTACAGTAGACTTCCTGGGGAAAGTGAAAAGTACACTACAAAGAAATATCTCAACATCAGAAAAAACACATTTAAGAGAAACCTTGGTTGTTAACATTAAGGCCCAAGCAGCAGACCTTGACTGCATGGCTATCGAAAATGGTTGGTGCCAGTGTTATATAGTTTAGGACCCTACTGACACTTAAAGTGAACTTTTTCATTTTTAAATGTACTCTTGTATTGAATGTTCAGAGCATTTTATTATTCCATAATTATTTACTTTTTTTGCTATTATTTTATAAAGTGCTTTGTTACAAATGCCATGTAAGTTAATTGCTTGGAGCACATAAGTAATCTTCACACTCATCCCCACAAGGCAATGGAGAGGCTGCAATTGACCTGATGTAGTGTCCACACTATGAAAGTCCCAGAAGAAGATCCACAAAAGATATGGGGGGCAACAGTGAATCAAAATCCTGCTGCTGTATCATTCTACCTGGCATATCCTCTCAAGTTCCCTTAGATTAGATGGAAAACTGCCATCTTTGCTCTCTACAGATGTTCTTTATGAATCCACAGTATATAACCATTCATAAAGGATAAAAATGTAAAATACAAGAGATAAATATACATAAAAACACTGCAGTGTATAAATAGAACCCGGAAACAATATGACTGTTACAAATACAACAATTCACTTTATGGTTTATTGACAAGTTTACGGGCCAGCAGCCACAATTGACCAGGACCAAAATTTCAAAAATTTCTAAAATCTTGTTTTCACTTTGTCATTCAGAGGTGCTTCACATGGGAAAAAATGAAAATAAATGATTTTAGGAGAATCACCAATATAACAAAATGTGAAAAAAGTCAAGAGGTCTGAATACTTTCTGAATCCACTATATATGTATGAAGATATGAACGTGAGTGTACAAGTACAAGCAACCCTACTTGGGCTTTCACTTCTATACAGAGAACTGGCAGCCATATTTAAGATCCATGAGTCTATGATTATGATTGGTCACAATGTGTCCAACATCAGTCACAGTTCAACAGCCCTTCAAACCTGGATGACCAGACCACAATCACATTCCTATCTGATAAATGCCTCATTCACTCACAGCAGACTCTTGCGCCTTTATGAAAGATAAAAAATTATGTATTAGCAGTATTAGCATAAATAGACATAAAAGTAATTAACAGCTTCTAAAACATTAGATTAAGCATAAATTAGAATGTTAAGCAAATAAGAGGTCAAGCAAATGGTTAACTAAAAAATCAGTCATATTGCATTTTCTAGTAAAAAAGGAAAACTACCAGTATTAAGAAGGGAAAGACAGAATAGAAAGAGAATGACGCACAAAAACTAGCCGAGGACAGAAGAAGGGGGGACCAGGAGCACCTGTGTTCAAGGCTATGAAGCTGAGGAACAATACCACTGACTTAATATAGAAAAATGGTTCTGGTAGGCACGTAAGAAGCCAGCTGGAACAGTGAGTCAGCAGAAACAGCAAAAGGAAGATGATGTAATGTATGGAAAGTAAAATTAGTGTATTCATGTATGCAGGTTAGGTGGATTGGTGATTCTAAATTGGCCCTAGTGTGTGCTTGGTGTGTGGGTGTGTTTGTGTGTGTCCTGCGGTGGGTTGGCACCCTGCCCGGGATTGGTTCCCTGCCTTGTGCCCTGTGTTGGCTGGGATTGGCTCCAGCAGACCCCCGTGACCCTGTGTTCGGATTCAGCGGGTTGGAAAATGGATGGATGGATGTATTAGCATAAATAAATATAGCTAAATATATAAGCATTAACCTTAGTGTAGATATTAATGCAAGTCAGGACTACCAAGTAAATGATTAAATAAAAGCACATGCCATATTTCTTTTTAATTGAAGTTTAGCTTTAAGCCACCATTATAAAATAGATTGAAGGCCAAGGGAAAAGAGAAGTGATAAGAGAATGACCAAATATGGAAGAAGGAACATCTGCCCAACTGAAGACCAATCAAAAATAAGCAAAATAGAAACTAAAAATGAACAATAGACAGTGAAAATACCAGAGGGGCCAACTGCAGGGAAAGTCAGGAGATAATAACGGTTCCCATGGGAACTCGAGGTACAGGCTGGGGAGGTGCAGAGGGGAGTCAGAGAAAAGAGCAAATGAGCTAATATGAGCGAGGTCGGAATGATAAGAAATTACTATAAAAGTTTTGAGTCCGGAGCTGTTCAGGGTTCAGCTCAATTTGGCCGTATTGGGTTGAGTCTGTGTTATTATTATTATGGTTATTTTATTGCAATAAAAATATACTCTGTTTGCCTATCCCGAGACTCCTAATAGCCTTCATTTCAGGTAAAAAGCCTTCTGGTGACAATTTTTCCCAACAACACCTTCACACAATGAAACCAGGGGAAAATTTCAAAACCCTCCCTGCAAGTTCAATACAAAGAAAAGATTTTGTGCTTTTGCTCATTGTACACCTGTTGAAGAGAACCCTGCGTAAAGAGAACACTTTTAAAAGGCTAAATAATGAAGATGTTTTTTGTTATGCAATCAAGATGAGGCTGATCTTCTGGAGCAAGATGGTCTACTGATAATAGCGAAGAGGTTTTTCACACAAACTTAAATCGGGAGGCCTGGAGCCGAAGAACTGTGATTCAAATAGACTTCTTCCAGGTGATCAACCTTATGGTTTATGGGTCAATTTAGGGGCCAGCAGCCCCAAAGGGCAGGAACCAAAGCACAAATTGCAAACATTTCTGAAGTCCCTTTTTCACTTTCTCATTCTGCAGTATTGAGTATTGCTTGATGTGGACACAAATGAATTTAAACAATTTTAGTAGTGTCAGAAGAACGACCAAAAGACATCGAGAAGGTTTGGGGCAGCCACCCATTTAATCAATTATGGCTGCAAAAGCTATTAAAGAACAGAGACATGTTCATTCAATTGAGTCCAAAACAGAACTGACTTCCAGGTAGCAAGATGGCAGCTTTAAAGGCCAGTAGCGGAAGTGATGTCATCCCGACCGGAACCAGAAGTGACGTCAGTGGCTGCCCCAGAGCCGGGTGGGATTTCCCTAGAATGGTCTGCAAAAGATCGAGAGGGAAAATTAGTGCACTTCGCCCCCCACCCCCCCCTCCGGTCTGGCATGGAACTACCTGTATTTAAGCCCTTTAGCTGTCTCCAAAACACCTGTGTGACAGTAGAATCATCAACATAGCAAAATGTGAAAAAAGTGAAGGGGTCTGAATACTTTCTGAGTCCACTGTGTATTTGAGCATGAGTGAATAAGTAAAAGCAACCTTACTAGGGCTTTCACTTGTATACAGAGAATGGGCAACCATATTTAAAGATCCATGATACTATGGTCGGAAAAAGATGGTTGATGAAAAGAAATAACGGAATATACAGAATGAGAGATGGGTTACAGTCAAACAGTTAACAGCTGATTACCGCAGTGGTGCAGGAGCAGCCATATCGGAGCGTAAAACTCATTTCATTTTGTCACTGAAAAGCAAAAGGGCGAATCTGCAGCAGGCTAAGTAACAGCAGTACTAGAAGCCTGGAAAAACCAACAGCTGCTCTGATGAATTCCAGTTCTGTTTTAGTCATGCTGGCAGAAGGTCTGTGATATGCCAAATATCTCACAAGACCACCGGCTCATCCTATGTGTAAAGCTGTTTGTTGGTGGTGATGTCATATTTTGGGGTGAGTTGTTATGATACTCATTGAGCCCCGTGATATAAGTAGAGCACTCATGTCACGGGATATAAGGTGATATACAGTCGATTGAAACTCCAGGCTATCCGAACATCAGATGCATTACTTAAAATGTCCAATTGTGAATAGGATTTTTACAAGAGTAATTTTTACAGGGGTAAGAAAGTTCATTGCATTCATCTCAGTGGAATGGCCTTCTGAACCACCAGATCAGTAGGATGACATGACAAGCTATCAAAAGCAGAAGTCGACTACCATCTAATCTAGAACTTGATACTACATTATACCTAACAGGACTAAGGAGAGGGAAATTTTCAAGAACAGTTCATTGTTTTTTAGTTTAACCAAAGGAGATAAAGAGGTGGTATAATAGAACTCTTTAAGTTTAAGAGAGTGAGTATTTCAAAATGAGCTCTCGAAAAAAACAAAGAGGCACAAATTGAAGTTGGTTAGGAATGAATTTGCAGTGATTTGAGAGAGTATTGTTTCACACCAAGAATAAAATAAATGTTTATAAAAGCTAGCAGAACGAGAAGTAGATAGCAGCAATTTTCATTTGATGTTATTTCGAAATCTCTACTTGATAATTCTGTATATTTAAAAACTTAAATGACTAAGGATCGACAAGCTCTGCTGGGCTTATTAAGACATTTCTTATGATTTCATGTGCTTATTCTGTGTGACATTGTCTCTTATAATTGACTGTAGACCCTCTAGAGGTTTACTTTCTTCAGGGATGCTGCTGACTGGAGTTTTTGTTTTCCTTCTGTCTGCCGTCAGCCTGCCACACCTCAATAATAATAATAATAATAATAGTAATGGTCAGATATTGCTAGGATGATAATAAATTCGAAAAAGGTTTTGAATTGTTTGCTTCAAATAATCTGTATAATGTGTATTTAAAGTTTGTAATTGGATTTTACCTGTGAACTTGTCACAGGGCTCTAATCATGTATTCACTTAAGGACAATATAGAAAAATAGATGTCATTTAATTGTACTGAATTGAATTCCTGTGCTTTAGTTTGACACTGTTGAATCTGTGCCGTAACGTGAACGTTTTCTTCCTATCATGAGTGTATTTCTATTTCTTCAATTATCAGAAGATCATTTGAGAATGTTGTGATTAATTTTACTTTAGGAATTTTATGCTTGTTATTATGGTTATTATATGTTTTCATGATTTTTGTCATGATATCACTGTGGCACCGTTTTTGGGTCATTATGGTGTGTGCTAGCATTTTTTGTGTTCATTTTATGGGCAGATGGCAACACAACAGAGGATGTAATTTTACCTCTGCTATACAGTAAATCAGGGCACCACAGGCAAACCTGTTTGTATTTTTGAATCAACAATGACCACAACAGTACAATACAACAATCCACGTATTTTTTTTTGTATAGCACTCTTCAATGAATGCAGGTGCAGAGCACTATGAACAGTTCTCATTTAGAATAACCTATACTTGTATTTTAATTACTAAATACAGAACTGGTACAGAGATAAATATAGATTTGTCGGAACACACACAGAACAGAATAGAAACTGATTAAACACACATGTAAACCAACTATATCGGTTCCATCAATTATCTAATGAACTATGGCCAGTTAACAGTAGAGGACATTAAAATTGTAAAAGAGAATGTCAAAAATAAAGCCACAGTCATGGAGACCTCAGTAAATTGGCTGCCTACCCCCTCTTGGCCTTTCTGTATCGGAGTTTGTGTTAGCCATCTAATGTGACAATCTTTTCATTCAATGATTCCAGCATTCCTTTATCAGTACTAAGGCTACAGCAAATCTAGAAAAAAATACAACAAAATTAAAAGACCGGCTTGGTTAGAACTGATTTTGGTTTTTGGTTAGGAATTCTTAATAGCATATTACTATTCTATTGTCATATCATGTGTAACAGGCCCCTACCTACCTAACGACAGCTCTTTTGGCTTATCCTAAAAGCAATCACTCTTTATCTTGCCAATCAAACCACTCTGGAGTTTTCTTCATTTTACTTGGAGTCTTAATTCCTTAACAAACGGTGCCCTGTCTTATACTGGGTTACAGACCACACCTCCAGAACAATAAAAGAAAGCTTTCTGAACACATTGTTTATCTCCTGCCAGTTACATTCTTTTTTCTGCTATACCGCAAACACTTCTGCTTATCGTCTCCTGACTCTCTACTCAAAACTTCCTTCCACCGCACCTTCCTTTTTCTCCTAACTTCTCCTGTCACTCATCTCCTAAGAAGCGTGTCCGCCCCTCACGGAACAGAAGCCCTTCACCCAGTCCTTTCATTTAAACAGCATTCAGCCCTTTCTGCTCTCACACAGCACATCACAAGCTGCCTGCACGTCACAGTATATTAACAAAACATAATATAACAAAATTTTAAAAGAATATTACAATGCAGAAGAACATTAGAACTAATACAGAATAACACTACATTACATGTGCCTATAATAGAATGGCATTATCCTTTGGTGCAGCAACTGTAACTTGTTGACCTAAATTAAGAAGATACAGTGACATAATTGAAAATATGCAGTACAGTAATCCCTCGCTATATCGCGCTTCGCCTTTTGCGGCTTCACTCCATCGCGGATTTTATATGTAAGCATATTTAAATACAGTATATATCGCAGATTTTTCACTGCTTCGCGGGTTTCTGCGGACAATGGGTCTTTTAATTTCTGGTACATGCTTCCTCAGTTGGTTTGCCCAGTTGATTTCATACAAGGGATGCTATTGGCAGATGGCTGAGAAGCTACCCAGCTTACTTTTCTCTTTCTCTTGCGCTGACTTTCTCTGATCCTGACGTAGGGGGATTGAGCAGGGGGGCTGTTCGCACACCTAGATGATACGGACGCTCGTCTAAAAATGCTGAAAGATTATCTTCACGTTGCTATCTTTTGTGCAGCTGCTTCCTGAAACGACATGCTGCACGGTGCTTCGCTTACTTAAAAGCTCGAAGGGCACGTATTGATTTTTGATTGAAAAACAAACTCTCTCTCTCTCTCTTTGTCTGCTCCTGACGGAGGGGGTTTGAGCTGCCGCCTTCAACAGCTTTGTGCCGCGGTGCTTCGCATACTTAAAAGCCAAACAGCCCTATTGATTTGTTTGCTTTTCTCTCTATCTCTGTGACAGTCACTGCTCCTGACACGCACTCCTTTGAAGAGGAAGATATGTTTGCATTCTTTTAATTGTGAGACGGAACTGTCATCTCTGTCTTGTCATGGAGCACAGTTTAAACTTTTGAAAAAGAGACAAATGTTTGTTTGCAGTGTTTGAATAACGTTCCTGTCTCTCTACAACCTCCTGTGTTTCTGCGCAAATCTGTGACCCAAGCATGACAATATAAAAATAACCATATAAACATATGGTTTCTACTTCGCGGATTTTCTTATTTCGTGGGTGGCTCTGGAACACAACCCCCGCGATGGAGAAGGGATTACTGTATGTAATCAATTTGAGCTCAACATTGCATTTCCCTTGGAATTATATTAATAAATAAACAGTAATAAAAAATAATAGTTAAAAATGCATAGGTGGTGTAGTGGTTACTACCTGACAGTAAGGAGGTCATGCATTCGCATCTTGAGTCCTCCCTGCGTGGAGCCCTTTGAGTAGTGAGAAAATGCACTATATGAATGTAAAGAATTATTATTATTATCATTATTATAGTTAAAGTATCAATTGGTGCTATAACCTTTAGTTTATTGGGGGCTACATATTTTATTAACCATATTGAGCATCTCACAATGCTTTAAAACACAAAAAGAGGCAAAGAAAAAGATGAAATAATGAAAAGGTTAACAAAGAGTGGCCATCAGAGGTTGGAAGATCTAATGATTAGAAGGACAGTGTTCCATTTATAATGTGACACATCTAAAACACATTTCACTTATAATTTTTTAGTCGTTGTTGCATTTGAGACCATTCTCAATTAAAAGCAACATAGTACCATGGAAATAAATTTTACAGGTATAAAGAGCAGAATTACTAGGTGCCACATTAATTTCACTGCAGGTATGTTTCAGCATTTTCTTGTGACAGGCTATGGCAACCAGCGTGCAATTCATTTAAAGCAATTACGTGTCTCTTCTGCATGGTACAGCGTTACGTAAGGTGTTTATTATTTGCTTATTTCTCATTGTGCAGAAAAGGAACAGCTGGCATTGAGCATTCTCAGATCCATTTGCAGATGGGTGCTGCAGGCATTCCATATTTCATTAAATTAATAATTAATTGTAAATGATAAGAATCACTGGTTAACATCTATTAACAGTAAGATCCTTCTATCTATCTATCTATCTATCTATCTATCTATCTATCTATCTATCTATCTATCTATCTATCTATCTATCTATCTATCTATCTATACATTTGCATTCCATTCATTTTTTACTCAATAAAAGCTGAGAGTCTTTACCTATTTAACAGGTGAAATACAAATTACAAAATATACACACATAAAAATAAATATTAGGACAAGCATACAGTGACACATCACAGTTTTAAACTGATTAACATAAAGTGATCCTTACAATATATTATTATTTAATTATTATTAAATAACATTATTTTTCAGATATGGACATCAACTAACAATGGAAAAACTAAAACTCCAGACCGTAGCATCAGTGGAGAAAATAAATCGTTGAGGGTCTATGGTAGGTTATAACACGATATCACAGATAAAGTTAGACAGTTACACCTAGGTCATCTGGTCATCCTTTTCCTTGTGGGTTTTCTACAGTATTATATATAAATTGTGCAGGGCAGTGTAATAAAATGAAAAAGTCCTTAATCTGTTTATTCCAGGACACCCAAGAATTTCTGGTGAATTTGCCATTGGAAGTACTGGCATCTTGGTAGTATAGAAGTGCAGGATCCAAAATGAGAAACAAAATAGAGAAGATCAGTAACAGTTCCTAATTAAAGTATTACTTATATTTTTGTACAAACAAATTGCAAACAGAAAATTCAAAATGGACAGGTAATCTGCAGCTGTAATCAGAGAATGCTAGACTACAGTAGTGGGTTCAGCATATTTGATATGGGGATGAACTCTAAATAATTATTTGGTGTATCAGCTTTCATGTTATAATAGGAAATTTCACTAGTAATCTTTTAATGATAAAATATGTGTTAGTGATACTCAGCTTTAGAAGAAAACTTTGCATTCAAATTTTTTAGCCAATATATAATATGAACCCGCTTGCTTGCTCTGCTCACCTAGTCATCTCGCTCTCTCTTTCTATTGAATCCATCCAGCGACCACACCATATCAATGACCTGTCAGCTCAGAAGATCGAAAGTGCAACCTGATAAGATCTGTTATCTATCCAGGTTGTACTGTTAAGAATTGTCATGTCTTTTTGCTTTCCTTCTGCTTTTGGTACATTAAAAACTGATAGTTTATAGAATGTTATTCTGTGCTTAGTGAATAATGTTTAAATCGGCATCTCTGCTTCAACTTGAAGTCTTTTTAATAAACCATCTGGGGTCTGAAGATAAGAGGATGGAGGAAGTACATTAACCATAGATGCAGTCAACCCTACTTCATCCTGACTGACCACAGATTGTTGCAGCTGCATCTCTGCGATAGGCTGGTAAGTGCGACTTAATTGAGAAAAAAAGTCAAAGGGTGAGGATACTGAGATCTGCATAGAAAGTACAAAGGTAAGGATAGGATCACCACTGGACCCTTTCACGACAAAGCAGTCTCACAAACAAGCATAACATTCCACAGAGTTGGGGCCCTGTAACCAAAAGCTTAACCTCCTATTATAGTTTTATTAATCCTTGGAATATTTAGTAGTCTAGAATCCCAAGATCTATCTAAAATAGGAGAATTACAGTATGTTTATTAAGTAGCTTGCATAAGGTGAAAATTGATGTGCTATGATCTAAGAGACAAACCTGTACTTTAATGGAGAGTGCTGTGTAATTTTAAAGATTGCACCTCTGTTTCATTCATCCATTTTGACATTCACTTAATCCAATTTTAGATCTATTTACATAATGTTTGTCCATCTTAAAGTTACTTTCATATCTTGAAAAGCAAAGAAATACTGTCCAAAGTATTGCAGTCTGGAAATAAAGTATGGAGGCTCGCTCACTCACTCACTCACTCACTCACTCACTCACTCACTCACTCACTCAGTCAATCAAGATAGATAGATAGATAGATAGATAGATAGATAGATAGATAGATAGATAGATAGATAGATAGATAGATAGATACTTTATTAATCCCCAAGGGGAAATTCACATACTCCAGTGCTGACGTCTAGGGCTTCATAGACATCTGGGCGCCCCCTGGTGGTGACCACGGGCCCCTATAGGGTTGAGCTTCCATGCTCTGTTCCCGTGGTCCCCATACCAACCAGGGCAGCTGCCCTCTCGTGGTCCGGAGGCGGCGTAATCCCTCTTCCGGTCATTCCAAGCACCCCGGCTGGGTACCGCCTCCAGCCGCTCGCATTATATATATTGTATATATATATATATATATATATATATATATATATATATATATATATATATATATAGTTGAAATAGTTTTATTGTCAAATAATGCAAAGAGTACACAACACGTGTTTCGCTCTAATTCTGGGCTCATCAGGCGTACACACTCACTGCACTCCCGTCTTGGGGAATTGAATCTCAGACGTAAGCGCTAGAGGCAAAGCCTCTATCGTTGTGCCACGGCATGTGGATCATTCATTTGACAGCTTGTAGATCGGGGTAATTACATTCATGGCATTCGTAGTCTGAATCACAATCTGATTGTATGGGTGGTTACCTACCAGGTAACGCTTGTGGTTGGTCAGCAAGTTGGCTAACATCCACCACGGTTCCCTCTTTTCAGTTGTGAGAAGCAGATCATAGAATGGTTGAAATAGTTTTACTGTCAAATAATGCAAAGAGTTCTGGTAGGTAACCATCCATACAATCAGATTGTGATTCAGACTACAAATGCCATGAATATATATATATATATATACATATATATATATATATATATATATATATATATATATATACTGTAAGTAGGGCGAGATGGGCCTTCTGCTTGAATAGAATGACAGATGTAAAGGCAAGCTGCTTAAGTTTGTATTTGATATATAATCTAGTATCAGCTAAATAATTAGAGAGGAACTTGGACAGCAGTTCAGGCTTGAGCAGATATAATTTGAAGTAAATAAATGTAAAATATTACACATAGGACATGGAAAAGTTAGATTTGAGTACACAATAATTGGGGTGTTAAAATGGCCACAACCCCGTTTTATTAAATGGCATAGTCCTTTACATTTTGTAAAAATTCCTGGCTTCAGAGAGCTGCGTTTCCTTCAGCTGTTAACAACGACCTCCATGTCTTGGCTTCATGGTAATATTAACCCACTCCTGAAAGGGGCGGTGCTTATGAGAACCAGCTGGGGCGGGGCTATGCATCAGTTCCTGGAAAGGCTTTGTGCTGTCTAGGAAACAAGAACACAGTTAATGACAGCGCCTCCTTCTGCCGGGTGGAGGTTTTACTAACCTAATCTGAGCCATCTGGGAGGTACCCAGGTGTGAAAGTGTGGCATGCTCTAATGAATGTCACTCGTACCCCAACAGTGACAAGGTGCACTTGCACTGTAAGTAGTGTGAGCTGGGCCTTCTGCTTGAACGGAATCATAGATGTAAAAGCAGAATAGATACAAAAATGACAATAAATTAAAAATGTCATTGAAAATATCAAGTTACAGTACAGTGTGACCTGATTTACCTCCAGAGAGGAATACTCTACTGCTTTTTTATTTTATGGTTGTCTTGCTCCTCATTAACATGAATGTGGGACTATTAGATAATCACTTTCTTTTTCATATTTTCAAAATTAATGTAAATTTCCACATTTTTCTTAATGTTTTTCACATTTTAACATGGATGACAGCAATGAGATAGCTATCACCAATTAGAACACAGGAAAATTCAGAAGTGAGATGGTCAAATGCTTAGACTGATGGACTGGGATTTAGAACATGGTGAAATGGGAATCATTAGGCCATTACAAGCTAGTGAAGAGGAGTTAACACAGAATCATATACAATAACGAGCAAATACGCACATACTTCATGGCAAATGTTAACATGCACTCCATCTCCACTGAGATTTGGGAATTCAGCTAAATGTCCTGATAGAGTATTAGAATTACAAAATGAATTCTGTGCAATTCTGAACAAATAAATACACAACTGGAAAGAGAATAAAGGGAGTAGCTTTGGTTAACACTGATTCAACTCTGATCTCGGCAGAAACAAAATGTCATTCTCAGTATCACCTGTTGCAATTCAGGGGTACAGTGGGGATTAAGTCAATAAAGGGTGCCAGGCTCATGGCAATCCTGGATGGGGTCCCAATTCAGTCCACTCAGACAGGCCCATTTTTGAGTTACAAGTTAAACTAACCAGCATGTCTCTGGGGTGTGAGAAGATAACTCTTGGCAGCCATAAAGAGAACAAGGAAACTGCAAACAGCTAGCAGCCAGACACAGGATTTGAATCAAGGATGCTGGGTCAGAGTGGCAACACTACAGTGCAACACAGAATAAAAATTTTAGTATTAAAAAATCAGAAGCAGAATTATAGACTAATATACAGTATATCTTGTGCTATTTATAGGAGAAACTTGATATAAGGTCATTTAATAAGAACCACACACAAATGCCAACATACTAGCAATATACATAAAAAAAGGAATACCTGCGATATTGAAATGCAAATAATGTTTCCTAATAATAAATAAATAAGCTAATAACAGCAAACAATAATCATATCTGTCATCCTTACGCTTTTTTATAAAGTTATGCCTTAGGCAAAATATTACTGACACAGTTCTGAGAAATGGAAACGATGTGCAACCTAATATCTTTTATTGAATATACATTTATGCATACAAATATGTTGCTGCAGCAGTATTGTGAATATGATGATATTTTGAGATATAAAAAAGTAATGCCAATAGCAAGGCTTATTTTCAATAATTATATTGGGATCCCCTTTAGTGGAGATATCACTTGCTGAATGCTTCTTCTTTCTTTCACTTATTATTATTATTTTGTTTTCCTTAGTGGTTTATTTTTATTTAGGATGCTTTTTCATTTTGAAGTATAATGCAATTGTAATTTACGGTCATTGAATATGATGTCACATTTAGTGGAACCAGGCCTATCTAACCTTATCATCTGGAGACAAGGACCATCTCACATTTATTAGTTTCACTTAAAATAAAATTAAAAAACAACTTTAAGTGCAAAGTTTAGTATTTGTAATTAACAAAATTACTGGCACTCTTTACAAGGATTCAATTGAGGGTAGTCTTCAGTTATTTGTGTGGTTTCCTTATTTGAGAAGTCAAATATGTCAGGCCTATCCATCATGTATCTTCCTAATGACACTTCTGCCATGACATCCCCTTGGCAGATGGGAAACCAATTACAATATCAATCTTTTTAACAAGGCACACACTTGGTGTGACTTTCATGCTGGATTGTGGCAATCATCGCCCATTAGATTCCTAGCAACTTTCAGCGGGATACAAATATTTTTCTTCCACCTCCTTGCTGTGCTTCTCATCTTCCAGATTTTTCCTGAACAAAAATATTTTTTTCATGGGGATTGAATAATTCTAACAGACTAACTTGTATGTGAATCAACACTCCATCAACTTGTGATCCAAATATTCTGAGGTCATGATTGTGGCTTCACTAATTCTATTAAACACACCATTCTGCACAGTCATGTTTCTCACAAACAGTACATGACCATTGACACTTGCACCAGTAGATTCAGGGAATGTTTCTACTCACATGTCATAAACAGTCAATCATAAGAACAAATATTGCGACATAACAAACATGGCGCATATATATGGTACATAAATAATATTTACAAATTCATGTCACATATGGCATATCTTTCAGCATTAGTGACTGATGCAGCATTTGCTTTTGGACTTGGCGCTGTAGAGTCTATGCAAATTAGATCACATTTTCTTTAGTTGTCCCCAAGGAGAATTAAAACTTTTTATAGAAGTTAAATCAAATTGACTGAAAGAAATTGTGGGATGAGCTCATTGGGTTCCATGCAACCAATGAATTTCACATGAGAGGGCACTACGTGGCTCTCTATGCAAAGAGAAGAAAACGATAAAGAGAGGAACCAGAGCTGGCAGAGTTAAGTCGATGAAAGAGTGAAAAATAAAATGGACTGAAAAGGTGAAGACATATGGAAATCACAGTAGGCAGCATGAATGGGGCTGAATGAAACACTGGAGCCGGTAAACAAGACGTGCTCCAAGGCCACAACAACAGAGAAGTAGTAGTCTGGAATGTATTGTATTGTAGTCAGTACTAATTTCTTTTTCTTACTGTCATATAACTTAAAGACATTGTTTCATTTTTATTTTGTTAGAAACCATTAAGAAGAGAGGAGTTCATCAGTCCACGGTGTCCTCCTTTCTTCCTCTGCCCAAAGGGAATGTTGCTACAATATATAGTATATGTTGCATCCTACGTAAACTTTTTCTTTTTTTGTTGACAGTATTTTTTTAATGTATTATATTTTTGTCAACACTTCCAGAGATATGTGATGATGGATTATCCCAAATCTGATTTCATTCAATATTCACCATAACAAATTCATGCAGGTTCTATTTATCTATTGTGACGGATGGCCAGGCCCATGTCCAGCCGGGATGCCTCTTTGACGTCTGGTCCAGGGAAATTGCCATAGACTAAACAGTACTTCTCCCGGAATGCTTGGTGGCAGCCCCCCTGGGTTGCATCGGGGCCACAGGCATGGGACTTCGGAGCTCAGCCTTGTTGGACTCCGTGGTCACTGCCAGGGGGAGCTGCATGGCTTAACGAGCCCGTGTGGGCTAGAAAGCAGCCACACCCGGAAGTGCAGCCTGAATTAGGTTAATTATCACCTGAAGCACTTCCGGGTGGCTATTTAAGAAGCCAGCAGCCACCATTCCTGGAGCCAGAGTCGGGAGGAGGAGGAGGAGGACAACAAAGCTTGCCGGGAGGAGTGATGGTGAAGAGTGTTTTTGCTTTTTGCTTTGGTGTTTTTGTTTGGTGCTTTGTGGGACTGTGCTGGGGCTGAGGGACATGAGGAAGACGTGGCCCCCAGCTGAAGAAAAATAAAGATTTGTTTAATTTTTATGCGTGCCTCCCGTCTTCCCATTACAGATGATTTTCATTGCACTCACAACATTCCTGCTGACCTAGTGAGACCAGTGGGAACATCATGGATTGTTATCGGCTCTGGCAGACGACACAGAAGGTAGAGATTGAGGAAGCAGAAAAGGGGATGCCAGTCCGGCCTACTTGAAAGGCTCAGGAAACAACCACATAAGCCTCCTATACCAAGTATGTCTCTCGCCAACGGAAGATCCATAACTCAGATAATGGATGAACTGGATCTGTTAATTGCTGGAAATCATTGCATTTGCGATTGCTATGTAATGATAATAGCTGAAACCTGAACTCACCCGATGATTCTGGATGCAGAAACGCAGCTAGCACGCCGCGCAATCCACCGCAGGTATGGGGGATGGGGGTCTTTGCATCTACAGTGCATCCGAAAAGTATTCACAGCGCATCACTTTTTCCACATTGTGTTATGTTACAGCCTAATTCCAAAATGGATTAAATTCTTTTTTTTCCTCAGAATTCTACACACAACACCCCATAATGACAACGTGAAAAAAGTTTACTTGAGATTTTTGCAAATTTATTAAAAATAAAAAAATTGAGAAAGCACATGTACATAAGTATTCACAGCCTTTGCCATGAAGCTCAAAATTGAGCTCAGGTGCATCCTGTTTCCCCTGATCATCCTTGAGATGTTTCTGCAGCTTAATTGGAGTCCACCTGTGGTAAATTCAGTTGATTGGACATGATTTGGAAAGGCACACACCTGTCTATATAAGGTCCCACAGTTGACCGTTCATGTCAGAGCACAAATCAAGCATGAAGTCAAAGGAATTGTCTGTAGACCTCCGAGACAGGATTGTCTCGAGGCACAAATCTGGGGAAGGTTACAGAAAAATTTCTGCTGCTTTGAAAGTCCCAATGAACACAGTGGCCTCCATCATCCGTAAGTGGAAGAAGTTCGAAACCACTAGGACTCTTCCTAGAGCTGGCCGGCCATCTAAACTGAGCGATCAGGGGAGAAGGGCCTTATTCAGGGAGGTGACTAAGAACCCGATGGTCACTCTGGAGAGAGGAGAACTTTCCAGAAGGACAACCATCTCTGCAGCAAACCACCAATCAGGCCTGCATGTTAGAGTGGCCAGACGGAAGTCACTCCTTAGTAAAAGGCACATGGCAGTCTGCCTGGAGTTTGCCAAAAGACACCTGAAGGACTCTCAGACCATGAGAAAGAAAATTCTCTGGTCTGATGAGACAAAGACTGAACTCTTTGGTGTGAATGCCAGGCGTCACGTTTGGAGGAAACCAGGCACCGCTCATCACCAGGGGCCTCATGTATAAACGGTGCGTACGCACAGAAATGTTGCGTACAAACCTTTCCACGCTCAAATCGCGATGTATAAAACCTAAACTTGGCGTAAAGCCACGCACATTTCCACGGTAACTCATTCCTTGGCGTACGCAATTTATCCACCCGGTTTTGCAGACTGGCGGCACCCCGTGTCAAAGCAGTGCTACTGTTCCTGTGTGGTCACCCTTTCTTTCTTAAATCCACATTCCTGGCGCGGCTTTATAAATACACTGAAATTAACTGCATATTGTTTATTAGTGTAATGCATCTGATTGTAATTAACCTGTAGCAATATAATGGTCCAGGGAATAGCCATAGTATTCCAAATACCATAACTGCTTTAGCGTTGTAACTCTCACTGCATCTTCTTTCAGCTGATCCCGTTAAGGGTTGCCACAGCAGATCATCTTTTTCCACATTACTCTCACTGCACCACTCGGAGTATTTATGTCACTGTATCTGAGTGGGAAATCACAGCAGCAGCTGATTGGAAAGAGAATTATCGGTATACAGAATGAAGCAGACGCTGCCTGAGCCACAGCAAACGCTTTAGTCCCTGTACGGACTTCGCGGTTTAGAAACAGTTTCATCCCAAGAACTCTAAACACATTAAATCAGTCCATCAAGTGCTCTTTGTAGAAATGTTTGGACTTATAAGTACAATTACCCCACTGTAAACTTGCACTACAGTTATAATATTGCACAACCTGCGCCACTTTATAAAGGGCGTATTTACATGTGATGACGGTATTCATTTCTAAGACGAAATGCAGCAAAACATGTTGATTATATTATACAGATAAAACTTTAACTTCATTTAAATAATCTGTATTGTTAATAATTAAACATGTGAGGACACGGTGCCGCAGCGCTAGCTAGTTCAGTAATTGTTCCTGACTTGCGCTGTATTCTTGCTGGTGCTGACGCGACACTGGAAAGATAGACGGATATAATAATTAAACACGTACTACTAAGATATTTCAATGTTCCTTAAAAGTTTTGAAGAATCGAAGTTCTAAGCTTACAGATGGCTTCACGTCTATTACATAGCTTATTGTGTGGCGATTGAGTTTTTGGAGAAAGAAAAGTAAGGACAGGAATTGGAGGTTAGTACGTTTGAAAGAGACAGTACTGCTGTGATAAATTATTTCATTGAAGGTCGCGCATGGCGCAGCAAGCCTCTTGCGTGAGACATGAACAAGCACTGCGCCACCGTGTTCCCATGTTTAATAACATGCTTTCATTCCTATCATCATGAAAAAGATATCACGTATACATCTCAGTATTTTAATTATTCAGAGAGCTGTAATATCAAGAATGTAATGGATTATGTGTCCTGTCGGAGAAAGAGAAAGCCCGTTTAAAAAGCAGGTAGTGATTCATACACATAGAGCACATAGAAGATCAAATACAGAACAAAGCATTTAACATGCCACTTTAGTTACAATGGGATTTGAGAAATTAGTAAATTAAACGATTTTAAGATGAAGTTTATGATGTTCTACTTTAATGGCAAAATAAACTACGTGATTAAAGTGGAAATTTCGAGATTAAAGTTGACATTTCGTGCTTTTTTCCCACTGTGTGCCTATGTTTTTTGTTTGTACCCTAATAAGCTTTCATATGACACTCAGACGGTGGGCTACGACTCGCTTTTTCACGGCGACTTTGATATGTGATTTCTTTTTTATTTCGGGCACTGTGCGACTTTGTGAAGTTGAGCCTTCGAGTTTCTCCGACACTCTGTCACTCGATCAGCTTCCTTTTGTTGATTATACCACTGTTTAAACCAACAAATAGTACGTTTTTCCTTTGCCTCCACTTGGTATTCGCTGAAATTCTTATATTTTCTCCCGTGCTTTTCCCATTGTCTTTTCACAGAAGGCTGTTTATATTGATTTGCATATTCAAAGAGGCGTAATTCTGGGAGGAGTTGGGGCGGGACAGAAGGCGCGTGCACGTGCGTTACTTTTCACGCAAATCGGGATTTATGTAGTAGAAGAACGTGAAAGTATGCGTGCGCACAGATTCCTGCATCTGGATTTTTCTGTGCGTACGCACAATCCCGCTTTTGTGCTTACGCCATGTTATAGTGTGAGTTCTACGCACGGCGTTATACATGAGGCTCCAGGCCAATACCATCCCTACAGTGAAGCATGGTGGTGGCAGCATCATGCTGTGGGGATGTTTTTCAGCGTCAGGGACTGGGAGACTAGTCAGGATAAAGGGAAAGATTACTGAAGCAATGCACAGAGACATCCTGGATGAAAACCTGGTCCAGAGCGCTCTTGACCTCAGACTGGGGCGACGGTTCATCTTTCAGCAGGACAACGACCCTAAGCACACAGCCACTCTGTGAATGTCCTTGAGTGGCCCAGCCAGAGCCCAGACTTGAATCTGATTGAACATCTCTGGAGAGATCTTAAAATGGCTGTGCACCAACGCTTCCCATCCAACCTGATGGAGCTTGAGAGGTGCTGCAAAGAGGAATGGGCGAAACTGGCCAAGGATAGGTGTGCCAAGCTTGTGGCATCATATTCAAAAAGACTTGAGGCTGTAATTGCTGCCAAAGTTGCATCGACAAAGTATTGAGCAAAGGCTGTGAATACTTATGTACATGGGATTTCTCAGTTTTTTTATTTTTAATAAATTTGCAAAAACCTCAAGTAAACTTTTTTCACGTTGTCATTATGGGGTGTTGTGTGTAGAATTCTCAGGAAAAAAATGAATTTAATCCATTTTGGAATAAGGCTGTAACATAACAAAATGTGGAAAAAGTGATGCGCTGTGAATACTTTCCGGATGCACTGTATGTGCATGATTGGTCAAAAAAACAATACCTTCATAGACAGTCATTGTTCTCCTGACCTACAGTTTATTTCAGTTAAATGCCGACCATTCTTTCTTCCAAGAGAGTTAGCAGTAGTGATTATCAGGGTTTATATACCACCCCATGCTAAAGTTAGTATAGCTCTCAATCTCCTGCGAAATGCTACAAACAAACACCAGCGGGATTACCTCAATGGCTTTCAAGTCATAGTGGGAGATTTTAATCAGGCAAACCTGAAGTTGTACTTCCTAAATACTTTCAACATGTGAGGTGTCCGATAAGGGACAAAAATACACTTGATCACATGTTCTCCAATATTAAACACGCATATAGAGCCCAGCCCTCCCTCACTTAGGCAAGTCAGACCATCTCTCTCTGATCCTCACTCCTGCATACACCCCTCTTAGGAGAAAAACACAGCCACACCTAAGGTCTGTTAAAACCTGGCCTGAGGAGGCACTCTCAATGACTGGAGTGTTTTGTAATTATTGATTCGGACATATTTGAACATCAGACCATAACTCAATACACAGAGTATGTTTTGTCCTATATCAAGTACTGTGCTGATAATGTCACTGTAGAGAAGTGTATCCGTGTCTTCCCTAACCAGAAACCTTGGATGACCAGCAAGGACAGATCCCTCCTCAAAGACCATGACTCAGGTTTCAGGTCAGGTGACACTGTGCTGTGTAGTGCTGCTAGAGCAAGCTGAAGAGAGGAATAAAAGAAGCTAAGGTGATCTATAAAATGAGGATAGAAGCCCACCTCTCAGAAAATGACCCTTTGCATGTGCGGCAGGGAATATAGGACATCACCAACTACAGAGGCTGTGTTACAACATTTTCAGACCTGGGGGCCTCACTAGCAGAGGAGCTGATCTGCTTCTTTTCTCACTTTGAGATGGAACATCAACACCCAGCCTCATTCTCTCGGTCCCTCTTACACTCTAGCACCCATGAGCATCAAGTAAGGTGAGTGCTCAACTCAGTGAACACTAAGAAGACTGATTATCCCAATGGGATACCTGGGAAGGTGCTGAAAGAGTGGTCTGACCAACTCTCACACATTCTAACCAGTGTCTTCAATTACTCTTTGAGACAAGCCTTTGTTCCACTCTGTCTGAAATCAGCCATAATCATCTTTCCTGTTCCCAAGAAATCAGCCACTAACATTCTCAATGACTATCACCCAATAGCACTTACATCTCTTGTCATGAAGTGCTTTGAGAGGTTGGTTTCACACTGCATCAAAACCTGTCTCCTCTCCACTTTTGATACACACCAGTTTGCCTACAGACTAAACTGTACCAATGAGGATGCCATAGACATAGCGCTCTATGCTGCGCTCAGCCACTTGGAACACCAGGGGAGCTATGTGAGGATGCTTCTTATTGACTATAGCTGAGCCTTTAATACTATTATTCCAGATATTCTCATTAGTAAACTGGCTAACCTAGGTTTACTCCATTCTTCTGTGCCTGAATAAAGGATTTACTCATCAATTGCCCTCAGACGTTGAAACTTGGCCTGCACTTTTCCTCAACTCGCTCACTCAGAACCAGCTCCCCACAAGGCTGCGTGCTAAGTCCATTGCTGTTTACCCTCTGGAATCATGGCTGCAGACCAGCCAACCCTAATAACATTATCATTAAATTTTCTGATGACACTACAGTGATTGGACTCATCTCAGAGGGAAACTAATCTGCCTACAGAGATGAGATACTGAAATTGTCAGCTTGGAGCTCAACAAATAACCTGACACTCAACACCATGTAAACACAGCAAGTCTTCTTGACTTCAGGAAAAACAGTGCAGACATTGTACCCCTCTACATGAGTGGTGATTGTGTGGAGAGGGTCCCAGTCTTCAAATTCTTGGGTACCTTCATCTCTGCTGAGTCTTGGTCTGCAAATACCAAAGCAGTCATTAAAAAGGCACAGCAGCGTCTTCACTTCCTGAGACTGCTTAGGAGGAATATCCTGGATCAAAAACTGCTGGTGAACTTTTAGCGCACCTCCATAGAGAGCGTGCTGACATAATATATCATAGTGTAGTACAGAAGCTGTACTGCAGCAGACAGATGAGGGCTTCAGCATGTCATCAATACAGCTCAGAAGAATGCTGGCTGCTCTCTGCCCTCCCTACAAGGCTTGTATACTTCCAGCTGCCTTGGCTGGGCAAAAAACATTTGGAAGGACCCCTCATATCCTGGTTTTCAGTAGTTTGACCTGTTGCCCTCTGGTAGTCGATACAAGTCAATCAAATCAAGGACAAAGAGACTCAGGGACAGTTTCTTTCCCAGAGCCATAACTACATTAAACCTCAGTATGCACTGACAATATCTCTCTGTGTCTCTGTCCCTCTTCCTCTTCTTTCTCCTTCCCTCTCTCCTCCCTGCCCTGCTCACTTTTTCTTGGATGTGCAATAAACCTCTGTGAAATAATCACAATCTAGTGCAATATTTGCTCCATGTGTCCTATGTGCAATATCTACATTATTATTATTCTTTGTGTAATATTTCATATCATTTTTAATTCATTGTGCAATAATCAGAGCCTAGTGAAATATTATTCTATTAATCCTATGTGCAATATCTTTCATTATTAGCATTCTTTGTGTAATATTCATATCATTGTACCTGCATGATCAGTAATATTCTTGTTTTGTAATTTCACATTTGCAAGTCTTTGGAGTCCTGCTGCTTCCTGTATTGCTATATGTTTGAGAGACATGGACGCTATCCAGTGACCTGAGACTAAGATTGAACTCCTTCAGTACTCTTTCAGAGAATCATTGGATACCGCTGGTTTGACTTTGTGTCAAATGAGCAGTTTCTCATGGAGTCCCAAATAAAACACATTACCTGCATTGTGAGCGAGTGTCAGTTACGGCACTGAGGCCATGTGCTGTGATTCCCCGAGGCTGATCCAGCTCACAGGATCCTCATTGTTGAGGACCTGAGTGGCTGGACTAGGCCAAGGGAACACCCACATAACATCTGGCAGTGGCAGATAGATGGCAATTTCTGCAGGGTGGGACCGGACCACGTGTCTGCCAACCAGTATCCCGAGCTGTTTTGTTGTGTGGTGGGCATGGCAACATGTTGTACCAGTGCATGCTTCCCAACCTGAGATGACCTAGCTTAGTTGGGACCTGTAGTGGTAGCACTGATACCATTGTAATGTTCTCTGGAAATTTAACAACAATGCAATACAAGACCACATGGAAACGAATTAACATAATTAAAACAATTTCAGGGTAACTGTAAAAAACATAAGATATTTGACAAATGAGAGGAGACCATTCAGTCTATCAAGCTGATTTGTTTAGCTAATAGCTAAACTCTTCTAATATCTCATCCAGGTACTTCTTAAAGGTTGTCAGGGTTTGTTTCAACTGTACGTCTCAGTAGTTTGCTCCAGATTCTCACAGCTCTTTAAATAAAGAAGTGCTTTCTTGCTTCAGTCTTTAATGCAAGTTGAAACAGAAATATATTACTTCTCATCAAAAAGAAGAGATGAAAAAGAACCTGACCTGACATCAGGAATTCCAAATAATACCTCACAGAGACAGAGGAATGAACAGGAGCAAGATGAAATGTTGCACAGTTAAGTCAAATTATGGTACAGTCAGATTAGGACTTTGTCTAGGAAAATGTCAAGGGTCAGTATTAATTTTGAAATTTCCATACATTCTGTGAGAAACCCTTCAAGACAGAATTCTGAACAAAGTAGAAACCATTCCCAGATGGTACACATATGTAGACAACCATGGCCACGATGGCCCAAATGTGCTTTGATTGATCTAACATTCACATCTGTGGTATACTGAAGAAAGACCCAGACAAACGCAGGCCATCTGAAGGTGACAGGACTGGGAATCATCTCAGATTTCTGGAGATTTGATTTACCTGGCCAGGACTAAATTTGAAGCAGCCAGTTTCAGTCTTTAGGGTTTTCTGTAATATGAAGTGGGCAAGAAGACATGCTTGCATCTATTAACTAAACACAAAGTCTCTTGGAAATTCTTCACCAAGCACGTGAATCATTTTTGCTTCTTTTCAGTGTTAGCTGGATACACCAGCTGGATTTGAAACATGACAGTATGATTAAAGGGCATGTTTCTCCTTTCTTTGTGTACCAAGCCTGTCAAAAGAAATTTTCTTATCTTTTCAGCTTGCTAGAAATTCTGTCTATATGTCCTGAAATCTTATGAAGCATAGATTTCTAGAGAATAAAAGAAGGATGTCTGAAACAATTTGGTTAGTTATACTTATAGGAAAAATAAAGCCATACTTTGAATATTTTGGAACAATATGTTTATATCTGTTAATTAGCATCAGTGTCATTACAGTTGTAGTGACATCTGGTAAGATCCCCACAGCACTGATGAGTCAGTTTGCAGTTTTTATATGTGTGGCACTATATTACAATGGGGAGCCACAGCGGAGAGTGCTGAAGACTAGCAACATTCGAGTCAAACGGATAACCCACGAGACCATGTCATATGGGCCAATTTAAACATTATTCTGGGAAAATAGTCATTGAAAATGATATGATCTGTCATTCAATCTATTAGGTGCACACTGGATAGAATGGCTGCCTCACTGCTTCATGAATGTAAGTTCCACATTCAGCCTAGTAACCTCTGCTTTCTGCTCTAATCTAAAAATGTGTGGTTAGTTAAATGCTTAACTATAAATATGATTTAGATTGGATGTAGGCATGTGTGCCCTGAAATAAGCTATCTCTGGGTCATAGTGATGTGGAAATAGAGGAAGTGGGCTTACAAATGAAAGAAATTTTTTATTCAGTGTATCAGTCATAGTACATTTTATCATGAAGTGCTTCCCGGCATAATTTACATTCCATTATAAAGCAAAACCGGCTATTCATTTTCAAACCTATTTAATGTTGTTGAAGGTAGCATGGGCCAAAGCCTATTTCAGCAGAACTGGATTCAAGGCAACAACAATGAAAACATCATTTATTTATATGGCACATCCCCCTGGATAAGAGTAGCTCAAAGTGCTTTCCAAGTAGATAAGGAAAAATGAAAGATTTAAACGAGGAAAAAATAGAAGAATTCCTAGACTGTAAACTTTTAATGATTAAAATGGCAACACCAGTCCACAGTAAGGCACATTCATACAGATTTCCATATACACTCTCTCAAAATTAATCAAATAATGATCTGGTTATATTGATTTACATTTATGGTAAACAGTTTCAAACTACTTTACTTTGTTTTCTTGTGTGTTTAAACAAATCTATATATTTATGTGTATTCATTTTGTTTTAGTAATTTGTGAAATATACACTTGCATTTTACCTCAGAACTTGTCACGTAAAAGTAGTATATTTTATTTATACAGTGCTATTCCCACTCTCAAGGCGCTTGTGTATCTGTACTCAGTGAAGAGCACTATATAAAAATAAACTAAATCAAATTGAACTGAAAATGTGTAGTTGCCAGTTAATCTAATCTGAATGTCTTTGGGATGTGGGTAGAAATTTAGAGTAAATCCAGGAGAACAATGAGCTCAGACACAAGGAGTTGACACCAGGAGCCAATATCTATGTTGTAGCAAAGTATGCTGGACTGTTTCTCTAATTTCAGATTAGAACATTAGAATGATTTAGAGAAGAAACGGTCATCCAGTCCAAAAAAACTCTCCAGTCCTATCCACTTAATTCCTAAAAAATAACAAGTCGAAATTTGAAGGTCCCTAAAACTCTACTGTCCATTACACTGCTTAATATCTTATTCCATGTGTCTAGGCTTCTTTATTTGAAGAAAAACTTTCTAACAGATGTGTCAAATTAATCATTTACAATTTTCCAATTACGTCTCTGTGTTCATTTTAAACCAATAGTCTTGATCCGTTGTACTAATTTGTTTCATAATCTTGAACACTTCAATCGTGTCTCCTCTTAATTTTTGTTTGCTTAAAATTAAAAAGTTTTAATTCCATCAGCCTAGTGCAATATTAATGTGTGTTCACATAGCTCATGAATCTAAATCCCTGGAATCAGCCTAATCACTTATTTACTTCACCAAGCACAATTAATAAAATAATTTTTAAGTCATTCCAATATCTCACCCCATGTTGTCAAGATGATGTTATGATCTTTTCCAAACCTTTGTTTAATGTAGTACTTTCCTGGGTTCTACCTTAAAGGCAACACTCCTTAATTTTGTAAGTGTGATACCTGGTTATGAGTTTAGACAGATACTAATTTTCTCTTCTCATTTGGCTTCTTTACGTCCTCATGTCTCCATACCGATGGTGGACATAAGTTATTCCTTTTGGTCTAAAAGGCTAATTTTGTCTTTATGGGATGAATTAGTTACAAGTTACTCATAATCATTACTAGAAATAGAAAGTATGGCCACATCACTCCAGTTCTGAAGTCTTTACAGTGTCTTCCAGTTAAGCTTAAGTCTTATTTTGAAATCCTCATTTAAACATTTTCTTTAAAGCCTTAAATGACCAAGGTTCTGCTTACTTATCTGAACTTGTCATTACTTACAAACCAGCATGTTAAGATTTAAAGATTCTGGCCTACTTATGATTTCAGGGATTAACACTAGAATCCCTGAAGCCTACGAAAAAATCATAATCCCGGGCAACCTTAAATCCATTTGCACCTCTCCATCAGCATCTTTTGTTTTGTAAATGTGTCGATCAGCACAAGCAGCAAGCAGCCTGCTATCCCATCCCCCCACCACCGCATCACAAGTCGGTCAAAAAGTTCTCCCAGCTCAAATCTTCTTGGTGTGAGGTGCCTGGAGTTGTATAAGGTAAATAATATATTGTTATTCATAATACATACATTTCATGTGTGTTCTGTGTCTACAACAATCTGGGAGAATGTAGGATGACAGGAAATGTGACGCAAGAAATGTTGAACACTCAGCTAACACAGTAATTTTTTTTCATGTTATAGTACTAATGACCAAATTTTGACATGAAGTGCATAATGTGTCAAGACTGGAGTTCAAATATCAAATAAACACTTTCATAATAAGTACAAGTATAACAAAACAAGTGCTCTTTTGAATATTTTTGAATGTTTCAGCTATATGTTGAACATTTCTTGCCTCCCATTTCCTGTCATTCTACACTTACCTAGATATTTGTAGACATGGAACACACATGAAATGCATGTATTCCAAATAACGATATACTGTGTTATTTACCCAAGTTATACAACTTCAGGCACCACACACTCAGATAAGGAGCCTTGGCTTGAGCTGGGAGAATGTTTTGCCCAAGGACAGTAGGCTGCTTGATGCTTGTGCTGATCGACACATTTACAAAACAAAAGGCGCTGATGGAGAGGTGCGAAGGATTATGAGCAATGACTGACCACTTGTCGATAGTGGCAATGGATGACTCATTTACCCAGAATGCATAGAAGTTATAGAACTTCCATCTAGAAGTTAAGGTTGCTACAGCGCTGAATGGGATGAATTTATGTTACATAGATGAAAGAGATAAATAACATAGATAAATCCAGGAGTAGAAAAGTAACAAGTAACAGAAGAAAAGTCAAAGCCATAATCTTAGAAAGACAGTCAGAGAAAAAAAACATCAGCAGGAAGCAACAGGATAACAATCTCACCATGACGTACTCAACCTAATGACAACTGTGTGGAAGTATTTGATCAGCAAATATAAGGACAAATTGTGTGCAACAGCAACTCCATATGACTGAAAGGCTAGCTAAGGGTGCACTGAAGATGCTATTCTGTTGAAGCATGAAACATAACATCATCTGAATAATCCCCAATCTAGACATCTTGAAAAGTTTATTGAATTTATTTTTTTTCCAAGAAAATTTGGAAAACAAATGTGGTACAGTCAGGCTTTGGCATGGTTAGGTTTACCATACATCAAAATTTCCATGGAAAAGTCCTCTTTTTAGGCGTCTATCTGGGTGTCCGGAAATATTTTACATCAGTTTGTGCAGGTTTTTCATGCTGTGGTTCATCGTTCCTAATCAGGTTTACGTTTTTCAATTCACATCCCTTTTTTATGTTTTGCCTACCGTATAATCTTCTTGTATAATACGCTACCATGGCTGTCTGTTTGCTATTGCAGCATTTTAAATCACCTGTAGCTCGCAAACCATTTCAACTATTGACCTGAAATTTGGTACACATATACTACGTGACGTCTACTATCCGCTTTTGGTGTGATGATTGACATCCAAGTTTATTCCTCTTTTTATTTCTATTTTATTTTATTGTAGAATCAACTCTCGGCAGTGGCCAGCAGGGTTCATCCCTACCACCTTTGCCGTCACTTCCCCTACTTCTTCATATCTTAAATCATTCTTTAGGCAGATTGAAGACTTAAGTGCCAGCTGAAGTGAAAAATTAAGGAAAACGTACTAAGTAATTGCAACACAAACGCTGACTTAATCAGTTTTAATGCGAAAAGATGCAGACGAGAGATGAGAAGAAGCGGGCCACTAGGGTGGAGAAAGCTCAGGAAGCAGCAAGCGCATCAACCTCTGAGCAAACAAATGCTAAACGTACAGAGAAAGAGAATGAAAACTATGAATGATCAAGTCAAATGTATTCACTGCACATTATAGTGCAGTGCGATGTTACTGGTTCTTAATAATTCTTAACAAACATCAGATGAACTCTCATCAGCGTTGCTGCAGATGACACTATGCACATTATGTAATTACAAACACCCCACCGCACCCCTCCTCCAGTGTTGTACAGAGAAAAACTACAAGGGGAGCCCCCTCCAAATGCACTTACACAGAGAGAAATTCCAAATGAGACCTTGACCACACCAGCTACTCTTAAATGAGCAAAACCCCAACGGAGATCAAGCAGTCTTTTCTTTTTTATTTTAGTGTCTTCTTTTTTGGCTTGGGAACTATGGTAACCATAGGCATGGTCACACCTTGAATAAAATCAATGTAATAGTACACATATAGACACACTAACTCTGCAAATAAGTAGATCAAATGTCACCAAATAATAACACTTGCAGCCCGCTTCTATTTCTAAACCATGTTTAGTCATACCTGGTTATCACAATTCAATATATAAAAGTACAGGATGTTTTGATCTTCATTAAACAGAAGTAAAACAAGAAATATTGCAAGGAAGAAAACAATGTCCTCTTTATCCTCAATGTAAATGCACTTCATGCTAAAGCAGAAATTGACTCAAGTGATGTTGCACACTCTACATTTAAACGTATCAGTGGGCCATATCTCTGCATTCATCAGTTTTGCACATCCAGGGAAGACTAATAATAATGGCAAACTGGCCTTTGATGGCCACTCATGCTTTCACTACTGCCATTACTTTGAGAACTGCATTTGAGAATCTGTCCCGCTTTGTTGATTTCAAATGTGTGGAATGTGACTCCGGAAAAACACTGACTGTGCAATTTAGTTAAAAAAAAGTGACTGAAATAAATTGCTTTGTGTTTACCTAAAAGGATTTTAAAAATTGCTTCAGCCAGTATATCTGCATTGTTATTAACATTTTTCATATTAGGCAGATGTGAAGTGTATATATAAATAAATGTCTGTTAAGTCAAGAACATTGGAAAGGCTGGCAAATGCATTGAACGCATTCAAAAAGGTAACATTTATATTCCTTGATGGCTGGTTATTACAAATCCAAGGAAATGTTTGAATTATCTTACTGTTCAGTTGTGATGTTTTAAATTTTTAATTTGCTTGTCTTCTTCCTTATCTTAATACTTCACTCCAATTCTATTACACTTAATTGAGAAAAATGTACAATTATGTCTGATAATGCTGCAGTGTGTCTATTGTCAGCAATACTGTTTTGAACACCATTTATTTAATTTTCTAGCAGTGTTTAAATTGAACTGAATGAATATTAATATAAATAAAAAAAACAGTTTTTTTCTTAAATTGAGTCTTTGTATTTTAGGGAAATAAAAAGAATATTCAAAACTCTTATTTAGCATTGGAAATATTACATAAATGTAGACAAAGCTTTAAGGGCATTGTTCTGTCTGGAGAATTGATGTTTTCTTTGTGTTCAAACAACTTCTTTTGTTACAACAAAACAAATTAATTAAGTAACACACAATATGGCATTTACCATGATTGGCATGTAGTTTAATGAATTCATATGTACAGTAATGGCTAACAACTTAATTAAGGCATACATGATGCTCCACTCCAATAACCTTTGTACGTCCCCAGTGGCATAGACAGGGCTTCACACGTGACCAGTGGGACGTAACACGGCTGTATTTGATCCTGTAGATGCCTTTGCCTCTGGAAATGTCCAAACTTGCTTAAACTGAAAACGTTCAGCACCCTAAATGTTTTCTCATAGATTATACTTCTCAATACCAGAATCAGCCTACTGGCTCCTTTCAGTCTAGAAACAGTTTCTTTTTAAGATATGAGTATATTTAATGTAAAAAGAGACCCACGGTCATCATCCTGTCTCACATTAAACAATTTGTGTCCCACTGGACCAATGTTGTTGAAATTTGGTTTACTTTGGTGCACTTATTCTTCAACAAAATTTGTCAGTAAAGTTCAACTTTCATATCTTGAAGTGTGTTATGCATATTTTTGAAATTTCCAAAATTATGCATCCTGAAACAGTGAAACATTATGTTTTAATGTGAATAATTATTGAATAATTTACTTTTTCATATTTACCAAAAGATGAGTTATTGCATTTTGTTTATTTTGAACATTTTCCCCATGTACTGAGGAGATACACACTCTTGATGGCAAAACAAATCGACACAACAAATTACTGAGAGGTACAGGAACTTGTCATCTGTAACACTAATTCAGTTCTCCTTCTGTTTGACGTCATACCTGGCCAGTTACATTGTTTTTGTAATCATAAAATTAAAAAGAGCAAGCAAGGGATTTGTAAAGTCAGTTAATTTATCTAGAAATGAATGAAAGAGGAAAGTATTAGCTGAGTTTATATATTTATAGCTAACTGAAATAACCAGGGTGATAACATTTTTTCAGATTAGAATATGATCTCTTTTATAATACTGAAACGATACCATGTGATTACTGTGAAGTCATCTGCAGGAGAAATAGAGAGACAGCAGTTATTTTGAGTAGCCACAAGCAATAATCTAGCAGGGCCAGAAAAAAAAAAGAACAAGCACACACGTCTGAGGACAACTGTTTGAAAAGTTTGTAGTGAATAGTGGCAACATCTCCTACCTAAAAGGCGACATCGACACAGTTTCTGTGACACCCGGCGTAAGGACCCTGTTGTACAATTCCCAATTTGGGGTGCCAGTAGACGAGATCGAGCAACCAAGGGATGGAGTAAGAGAGACTCAGACTGAAAAAAAATATTCAAAATCAGGAATCTGTTTAATTTCAGCAGTGTCCATACTATTTTACAAAGAAATGTCTTGCAAAAAATATATATTTACAAGTCCAATACAAAAACATTTCCAAAACGTAAAATCAGTGCAGGTGTTATAATATTTACAGTGGTTTCCAAATCAAAAGTGAAGAAAAGAACAAAACAGAAAAAAAAATTCTTCCACCAAATTCATTCAGCTACAAAAGGGATCAGTAAGGACAGGCTGAAAAAAACAGTAAAAAAAAAAGAAAATCTAAGCACATACTATATACACAAAGTACAGTACGTAACTCCACTACTTAGACCTGGTCAAAAGCTGACCTCTGGCGTTCGGACCCTGGTTTTATATCCTGAGCCCTTTTGACCATCCAATCCGCCTTTACGTTTCCCATGGACTTCCAATAATCAGACATGTCGGCTACTTTGAGCATTTGTTCAAAGCCGATCCTCCGACTAGGACGTTAGATATCTCTGGGTCCACGGTTCTTGAGGCTGATCCTTCAAACAGCTGTGAACCACCAAGTCTCACTGAACTTGCACAGGTGGTGAACCAGCTGAAGGGGGGAAAGACTGCAGGATATGTGTTATCCAGGGTGAACTTCTCCTGGCTGGTGGTAAGGCTGTCCTCCTGTCATTGCAAGCAATCTTTGCTTCCATTTGGGAGACTGTCATCATCCCAACTGACTGGAAAACGGGACTTGTCTTCCCTATCTGGAAAGGGAAGGGTGATCGCCTGGATTGCAGCAACTACAGGGGGATAACACTGCTTTCGGGGCCGGGTAAGGTCCTTGCTAGAGTCATCCTCAATAGGATCCGTGATCACTTGCTCACCTCCAAGCGACCGGAACAGTCTGGTTTTAGGCCTAAGAAGTCTACCATCGACTGCATCCTGGCACTGAGGGTTCTCATGGAGCGCAAACACGAATATCGGCAGAGTTTCCTTGCAGCCTTTGACGATTTTCATAAAGCGTTTGACTCAGTTGATCAAATTGCCCTCTGGGACATAATGTAGGTTCGCGGGAACCCCTCGAGGTTGCTGGATATCATGGAAGGCCTGGACACTGTTGCTGTGAGTGCTGTGCAAAGTGGAGGCAGAACCTCTGTGTTTTTCCCAGTTGATTCTGGGGTTCATCAGGGGTGTGTTTTTGCTCCTACTCTGTTCGATGCTTGTATTGACTAGGTGTTGGGCAAGGCTGTGGGGTCCAGCGGTTTTGGGGAATCTGTTGGTGAAGAAAGATTCACGGATCTTGACTTTGCTGACGATGCTGTGATCTTCGTGGAGTCAATGGAGGCTCTGATTGGGGTGCTCAAGAGACTAAGCGAGGAGTCAGAGTGTCCTGGATAAAAACCAAGATTTTTAATGACCTCTTGGACACAGCCATCAGCAGGGTGTCTGTTTGCAGAGAGAAGGTCAACCTTGTTGAGAGGTTTATTTACCTTGGCAGTGACATTCATGTCCCAGTTGACTCTTCCTTTTGAAGTCAGTAGATGGATTGGGAGAACATGGGGGTCATGCGGTCGCTGGAAAGGGGTGTGTGGCGCTCTCGATATCTATACAAAAGGACGAAGGTCCAAGTCTTTAGAGTCCTGATGCTTTCTGTCTTGTTATATGGTTGCGAGACATGGATGCTATCCAGTGGCCTGAGATGAAGACTGGACTCCTTTGGTACTGTGTCTGTCTGGGAAATCCTTGGGTACCATTTGACTTTGTGTCGAATGAGCGGTTGCTCATGGAATCCCGAATGAGGCAAATTACTTGCATTGTGAGGGAGCGTCAGTTACGGCACTACAGCCATTTGGCGTGATTCCCCGTGATTCCAGCTTTTAAGATCCTCATTGTTGGGGACCCAAGTGGTTGGACCAGGCTAAGGGGTCACCCACGTAACACCTGGCTGCGGCAGATAGAGGGTCATTTCTGGAGGGTGGGACTGGACCGCGTGTCTGCCGGGGTGGGGTTGCCTACTGGGATCTCAAGTTGTTTCGTCGTGTAGTGGGTGCGGCATCGCACTGTACCAGTGCATGCTCCCCAACTTGACTTGTCTCCAGACGTTTGTTTTTTACATCTGACTTTGTGAGACTAAACATAAAATAACCCAGATAACAGTGGCTAGATTGGATTTTAAGGTAAAAATAATATGCAAATATGGTGAACCTGTGTATCAGTGCATTACTTGTGACAGTAATAAGGGGACGTTTATGTGCAAAAACAAAGAAAAATATAGGCAATCACATTTTCTGAGTATAATTTTATAGTTACAACAGAAAGTGTTTGCAGTGCAGCTAATGAGAAAATGTCATGGAAGCACAAGAGCATGACATGCACATTAATATAATAATTAATAACTTAAAATACATTGCTAATTAGGTTTGGCAGAATGATAACCTAATTGAAACCTAAAAGTCCAAAAAGCAGAGGAATAACAAGGACAATAAAACTTAACAGAAAGGACAACACCCAAAGTATAAAGTTTGACTAATTTGGCTTTAGAATAAGAAAGGAGACTTATTCAAAAACAGAACGACAACAGAAATGCATTTGTTGTATAGCTCAATATCATACAACAACAACAACATTTATTTATATAGCACATTTCATAAAAAATGATGTACCTCAAAGTGCTTTACGGGATGAAGAAAAAGAAAAAAGACAAAATATATTAAAAAATAAAAATAGGCAATACTAATTAACAGAATAAAATAAGGTCCAATGGCCAGAGAGGACAGAAAAAATAAAAAAAGCTCCAGATGGCTGGAGAAAAAAATAAAATCTGCAGGGGTTTCGAGGCCATAAGACCACCCAGTCCCCTCTAGGCATTCTACCTAACATAAATGACCTCAATCAGTCCTCATGGTATTCAGGGTTCACATGGAAGAACTTGATGATGACGGTCATGTGAACCTCTGGCCTTCAATCCATCAATGTAGGGACATCATGGTGCTTTAATCAGGTGGTGGTGGCGCAGATCGCTACCACAGAAGACCGGGAAAAGAACAGCAGAGTGGCAGAGCCTCCATGAATGATAATGATAACAAAGGCATATACAGAGTATCAGGTGTGACAGATTAGGGTCTCCGTGACCCCTTGAACCCTCAAACCAGACGTCAGACACCAGATAAAAGTCCAAATAATAATATTTATTATAATAATAAGTGCACAAAGCACCACCTCTCCACAAATCTCATATAATTAATAGATAGATAGATAGATAGATAGATAGATAGATAGATAGATAGATAACCCTAACCTGGAAGCACGTCGTTTCTTCTTGTCATGTGATCATGATGCACTTCCGGATTATAGGGCACGTAAGCGTCCTTGAGCCTCCCTGCAGCGTCCTCTGGTGGCCCCATGGTGTCCAGCAGGGTTGGGAATAAAAACTCCATTGTCCATAATTCCCTGCTGGTCTTCGGGGCACTTCCATGCTACTGGGAGGGCTCCATCTAGCGGCCTGGGGGTATTGGCCGGGGTAAATGGCCGGCCATCTCTCACACAGGATTAAGCTAAAATGAAGCTATGAGAAAGCCATGTTAAAATAATGAGTTTTTAGTAGTTTTTTAAAGTGCTCCACTGTATTAGCCTAGCGAATTTCTATCGGTAAGCTATTCCAGATTTTAGGTGCATAACAGCAGAAGGCCGCCTCACCACTTCTTTTAAGTTTAGCTCTTGGAATTATAAACAGACACTCATTTGAAGATCTAAGGCTACGATTAGGAGTGTAAGGTGAGAGGGATTTGGAAATATAGGATGGAGTGAGATTATTTAAAGCTTTGTAAACCATAAGCAGTATTTTAAAGTCAATTCTAAATGGCACAGGTAACCAATGTAGTGACATCAGAACTGGAGAGATGTGCTCTGATTTTCTTTTCCTAGTTAAGATTCTAGCAGCTGCATTCTGCACTCGTTGCAATCAATTGATGTCTTTTTAAGGTGGTCTTGAGAGGAGTGTGTTACAATAATCTAGCCGATTAAAAACAAAAGTGTGAACTAATTTCTCAGCATCTTTCAGTGTTATCAGAGGTCTAACTTTTGCTATATTTCTTAAGTGAAAAAATGCTGTCCTAGTAACCTGATTAATATGTGATTTAAAATTCAGGTCAGAGTCAATAATTACCCCTAAGTTCTTTACCTCCGTCTTGACTTTTAATCCTAATGGATCAAGTTTATTTCTAATACCCCCATTATATCCATTTTTTTCAATCACCAAAACCTCTGTTTTCTCCTTATTTAGTTTAAGAAAATTACTACTCATCCATTCAGAAATACAAGGAAGACATTGCATCAGTGAATCAAGAGAGTCGGTGTTATCAGGAGCTATTGATAAATACAGTTGTGTGTCGTTAGCATAGCTGTGGTAGCTGACATTATGCCCGTTATGCACGCTATACAAGGAATGCCTTAGGCCCTGTATTTTGATAGCCCCCTTAGGGTCTTCTTAGCAAGTCAAGGCTGGAGACAGGAAGGCAAAAATGGTTCAGTGGAGCAGTGGCCGGGGTAAGCCCTCGTTTACCTCAGGTGCCTGTGTTCCTGTTTGTTACAGCTTCACTAGACATCCTTTCTAGGAGAAAACAAAGTACATTGGAACAACTGAAGAAAAATGTAAAGCAGGCAAACCAGAAAAAGGAGAAAAAACTAGCTTAGAGACAGAGAGAGGAACAAAAATGGCATGTATCTCCACATTCTGCATTCTACCCAAGATGTGCTTTATAAGTTGATTTTTATTTGTGTTTTGTAGCTCACAAAACTCACATGAATTCTACTTTATCTTTGCCTCTGCGCCTCTTGCTGTGCAAGAACAAATTAGTGTGTACAGTTGTATTGTATTTCTGAGGTGGCCATGATAGATTGGCTATCTAGCTCTGTGAAGAGGATTACTTGTGTTTTGTTCTGTGTGTTGTATTTACCCCATTTCTTTGACACCCATTGCACGCCCCAACCTACCTGGAATGGTGTCTCTCTCTGATTGGCCTTTTCCAAGATTTTTTCCTTTTTTTCCCCCCTATAAGATTTTTTGAGGGAGTTTATTTCTTGTCTTCTTAGAGAGTGAAGGCTGAGGGTCTGTCAAAAAACAGAGCCTGTTAAAGCCCACTGAGGCATTCCTTGTGTGATTTTGGACTTTACATGAAAAAAAATTGTTGCTGTTGTAATTATTATCTCTCTGGCTGGAAAAGCGATGTTATGAAAAATAAAATAAAGATTATGCATTTAGATAAATAGATAGATAGATAGATAGATAGATAGATAGATACTTTATTAATATAAATAATATATATATATATATATATATATGTATACTGCGGTGGGTTGGCACCCTGCCCGGGATTGCTTCCTGCCTTGTGCCCTGTGTTGGCTGGGATTGGCTCCAGCAGACCCCCGTGACCCTGTGTTCGGATTCAGCGGGTTGGAAAATGGATGGATGGATGGATATATATATATATATATATATATATATATATATATATATATATAAATGCCAAACTTGATTTTCTTTTCTGTTTTATTTCACTTAAATAATCTGGAAATATCTCCCCTATTTAGATTACATTTTTAAAACTTCTATAACCACTTTTTTCTTATTACTTTTTACTTTTCTGTATTATTTTTCATGTCCTTACCAGCAGAGAATGTTCCATTGCCTTTGTGCACTGATTACAATTAAAATATTCATGCACGTAAGAAGGAAAAAAAGAAACAGAAAAAAAAAACAGCAGCAAAGTGTTTGATTGCTTGCAGGTCTGACATCAATCATTATTTCTGTCATATAGGAAAACAAATCAAATGAATGGCACATTGTCTACCAGATGTGGTCACATATACAAAAGCAAACAATAATCAATATCTCATTTTGAAAATTCCTTCTATGGTATTTTATTGGTTTTCCTTTAATCATTGCCTTTTGGTATTTAAAGGTAATTTCTTACATTGAGAACCAATAATACACTTTTCTCATGCAGCACCATTATACATAATACATATCTTATGATGCAAGTGATTCTTTTTCTTATTGATTTCATTTTCTTTTTGTAAATGATAAATATGAATGCTAAGTCATTTTCAAAAATATGAATGAAAGTTACTGAAGTGAACAAAATTTGATAACCGACAAACTTTATGAAAAAGTACAATGATTACAACAAACGACCATTTCAAAGTGATTAGCAGACTTGTTTATTTCAATTCATCATGGGACCAATTCCATATCAAGTGAGAATATAGTCAATGCATTCTTTCCATGTTCATCCACACACACACACACTTATAGGTTTTCATCCCCAAGTGTGAGTCAGTGTAGGTACCGTGCCTATAAAAAGCATTCACCCCTTGGAAGTTTTCATGTTTTATCTTATATATAAAAGTCTACATGTGAAAGTGTGTGTTTCTGTCCAGTCCGGAAGTGAGAGGTGGAGTTGGGCTAAGGGCTCCACCTCTGAGGATACGCAAGCGAGGCCAGCATGTCGGCAAAACGAAACATCTTAAGAGAGAGTCACTTGCTTATCCGCTATTACAGAAGCATAGCAAGCACATCGGCAAAATGAGTCAAGTGTGTTGGCAAAACGAAACCTCCGAAGAAAGACAGTTGGTTAGCCGCTAATGCACAAATGATGCGAGCATGTCGGTAAAATGAAACCTTCTAGGAAAGAGATGCCCAGAGTATTTCCTTTCAATTACTTGATATCTCTAACTTTAAAAAATTTTTTTCTGACGATTTCAATAGTTTCTAGGACCCCGTGCTTTTTACAGCATGGGCTTATACAGCTAGTTATTATATAACAGTTAATCACAGTGGATTTAATTTGGCTTTTTTGACATTGATTAAAATAAAAATGACTTTTTAATATCCAAAGTGAAAACAGACCTCTGCAAAATGGTCTATATAAATTACAAATATAAAATACAAAAAAATTTGATATTACATGTATTCACCCCCCAAAATTAACACGCCTAAATCATCTTTGATGTAGTCAACTGGTTTTAGAAGTGACATAATAAGTTCATTGGAGATCATCTATCTGGGATTTCAATTGATTGTGGTATAAATGCACCTTATCGGGTAAGGACAACTTGTGGTGAGGCAGTATGGTGGCCTAACATACACAAAGAAGGCAAAAGAAGACTGCAAGTAACTACATTGTAGGAAAAGAGAAGATAATAAACTCAATCAATTAATTTTAAGTTTTATCTTCGGCAATGACAGTAGTTAATTAAATAATTTGTTAAGGCTTCTACTTTCTTTACCTTACCTCCCTCTTTTGAAAGAGGCAGTCTCTAGCTGTTGAACAAATATTAAGGTAACTGAAGCCCACTTCTTTTAAGAAGCAGAATACAATTTATTGATAAACACAATAATTATAGAACTATGATAACTACATACATAATGAAATATAAGACAGGACACAGACAGACTAGATAGGCAAACATATAAATAGACAGACTGGCAGTTTACTTGCTATTTAGAGTTCTAATTTATCAAAGATAAATAGTTTCACAATACCAAGCCTTTAAAGATGATGTCCGATGTTGTGTGGAGTTGTTGCTTTTTTGCTGTTCACTATCCAAAGGGAGGATTCTTCCTGCATTGTAGTGCACTCTCTCTGTGTTTTGTCCTCTGCAAATTCATTGGAAAAAGCATTTCTCTTTCTGGCACAATAGCGTAGATCCTGAAGTTCCCTTGTTGAAGTAATAACTGCTTCTCAGAAGATTGGACTCAGTTCTGTAGCTTGGCAGACTGAATCTCAGTGAGAAGAGTTTGTCAGTTTCATCTTAACCATAAAATGAGAGAGAAAGAGAGCAATTCATCAGCTTCTAGTTTCAAAAAGACGTTTCAGAGATTTTCTGTCAGTTTAGAGTGTGCGTTCAGGAGTGACTGTCCCAGGGAAACCCTAAAGTTCATTCAGAAGCTCGCAGAGAATCTTGAATCTCCATAACTCAATAAGAAAATTATATTCAATATTCTCTATTATCTAAAACTTAAAAAAATCTAATTTTCCTTGTGTAGGACTATGTCAAGCTTTTATAGAATTTGGCAAGATTTAATTAATGTTATTATAAAATAGGTCTGCTACATTTTTCCTTGTGTTTCGGCTAAACTCCTGTTATTTTGATTAGTTTTAAAAGGTATTATAACACAGTGGACCCTTTTTTCAGTTACTAGCTCTCTGTTTTGGGTGAGGTTTATGGTTTTGCTGTGGCTTATGATTATAAGTGATAACTGTTAAATGTTATGGGGAAAAATAAAGTGAAATCTATCAGTATGGGATTTATTGTATTTATGATTGAACAGATTTTCTTAAATTTCATCATTTTGTTAAATGGAAACATATGTTTGATTCTTCTGTATTGCATAGGTTTGGGGCATATCTTCTTCTTCTTCTTTCGGCTGCTCCCATTAGGGGTTGCCACAGTGGATCATCTTCTTCCATATCTTCCTGCCTTCTGCATCTTGCTCTGTTACACCCATCACCTGCATGTCTTATCTCACCACATCTATAAACCTTCTCTTAGGCCTTCCTCTTTTCTTCTTACCTGGCAGCTCTATCTTTAACATCCTTCTCCCAATATGCCCAGCATCTCTCCTCTGCACATGTCCAAACCAACACAATCTCGCCTCTCTGACTTTGTCTCCCAAACATCCAACCTGAACTGACCCTCTAATGTACTCATTTCTAATCCCACCCATCCTCATCACACCCAATGCAAATCTTTACATCTTTAACTCGGCCACCTCCAGCTCTGTCTCCTGCTTTCTGGTCAGTGCCAGCATCTCCAAACCATATAACAAAGCTGGTCTCACTACCATCCTGTAGACCTTCCCTTTCACTCTTGCTGATACCCGTCTGTCACAAATCACTCCTGACACTCTTCTCCCCCCATTGCACTCTGCCTGCACTCTCTTTTTCACCTCTCTTCCACAATCTCCATTACTCTGTACTGTTGATCCCAAGTATTTAAACTCATCCACCTTTGCCAACTCTACTCCTTGCATCCTCACCATTCCACTGACCTCCCTCTCATTCACACACATGTATTCTGTCTTGTTCCTACTGACCTTCATTCCTCTCCTCTCTAGAGCATATCTCCACCTATCCTGGGGCTCCTCAACCTGCTCCCTACTCTCGCTACAGATCACAATGTTATCCGCAAACATCATAGTTCACAGGGACTCCTGTCTAATCTCGTCTGTCAACCTGTCCATCACCATTACAAATAAGAAAGGGCTCAGAGCCGATCTCTAATGTAATCCCACCTCCATGTTGAATACATCTGTCACTCCTACCACAGACCTCACCACTCTCACAGTTCCCTCATACATATCCTGTACAACTTTTATGTACTTCTCTGCCACTCCCGACTTCCTCATACAAAACCACAACTCCTCTCGAGGCACCTGTCATATGCTTTCTCCAAGTCCACAAAGACACAATGCAACTTCTTCTGGGCTTTTCTATACTTCTCCATCAACACCCTCATAGCAAACATGGCATCTGTGGTGATCTTTCTTGGCATGAAACCTCCCTGCTTAACCTAGCTTCCACTACTCTTTCCCATAACTTCATGCTGTGGCTCATCAAGTTTATCTCCCTGTAGTTATTACAGCTCTGCTAATCCCCCTTATTCTTAAATATCTGCACCAGTACACTTCTTCTCCACTCCTCAAGCATCATTTCAATTTCCAAGATTTCATTAAACAATCTGGTTAAAAACCCCACTGCCATCTCTCCGAAACACCGCCATGCTTCCACAGGTATGTCACCTGGAGTAACGGCCTTTCCATTCTTCATCCTCTTCATAGCTGTCCTTACTTCCTCCTTGCTAATCCGTTGCACTTCCTGATTCACTATCTCCACATCATCCAATCTTCTCTCTCTCATTCTCTTCATTCATCAGCCTCTCAAAGTACTCTTTCCATCTGCTCAACACCCTCTCCTCACTTGTAAGTATATATAGGTTTGGAGCATATAAAATTTATAATAAATAAATACAATAAAATTCAGCATAAGATTTTCAAAAGCCTGACCTAAAGCATTACTACTTTTCTTACTGTTGTCATACATATTCATCTGAGAACCACCTTGCCTGCTATGATCATTTATGTGGTACTACACCAGGACAAGAGGGGCCACTGTTACTAACTGTCTTGTCTCTTGCCTCCACAGTTCAAAGAAGACAGCCCAGGGGACCAACTGACCAGACCCCCAATCACTCCCTTAAGTCCCACCTCTTTTGGTCTGAAGCAAATAAAAGAGCAACGACCCAAACTTTCAGCAGGACAGGACTCCCAGTTAGACTAAGGAAAAGAAAAGGAATGCTCTGTAAGCTCCTGATTTTTGCTTTAGTGCCTTTGTGTGCCAGTTTATTTTCTTACTTTCATTCATAACTGTTTGAGGCACAATTAAGCAGGTTGACCCGGCTGGCACCCCAACTATTTTAGGACTTTGTTCCACACTGTTGTTAAAAGAATTCTTTAGCCTCATTGTAAAAATACATTTTAATTAGTAAATATTTGATTTACTTCTAGGTATGTATCTTTAGGCAGTGTGAATAAGTCTAACATATAAACATTTTCAATATCTTGTTGGTAGTTAATCGTTTGCTTTTTTACTTCAAAACAGAATAATCAGTAATATGGGGTTCAAAGTGCTCTTAATAAAACACGAACAAATCAGCCCTAGTTTGTTGAATTCATTACAGTTCTTTCTATGTAGTAATATATGTGGGTTTAACACCAGTTTTATTGGGAAATTAACATTTCTTATTTATAAGCCAAGCAATTAAGACTGACTTCTAAGATGTAAACTAATGTTGAAATATCTGGGCCATCTTTGCCTTTGAACAAGTTTTACTAATGATCAGAGAAAAACAGACACAGCTGAGTCAGCAAATGGCAATATTTAGGATTTCCATCTTCCTATAGATGCAAAATTGATGGAAAAGTTCATCATTTGTTTCCTAAAGTTCATCATTAGTAGTGCCTTGCATGTTGCAAGAAATTCTAAGGTACAATGATGCTTTTTAAAGACATCAAAATTAAACTGACATTAAGAAATAATGACTAATGTATTAACGTTACCAAAGAAAAGAAAAAAACCAATGTCCCATAGGAATTTCATGAAGTAAATGAAGTTCTTTCTACTTGTCTCTGTATCTGAAGTGACAAAATGAACAGATAAACACAGTACCAATTAACCAGACCCAAGATTCTAAGATATTACTGTATTAATTGTTTGGGTTAATAAAAAGGTATGTTACACCATTTGCACATTATGAATGAAAAATGGAGCTAGTGCATTCTCCAGGGATGCTTATCAGTCCTCTGTTCATCTTTTCAAGTTTTTATGTAATACGCATTGCTGATGTATCAAATAACTTTTTTATGTCAGCACATGCTAGTCACTGTGATACCACAGAATTGTTGTTCAACACCTCCTAACCTAAGGGAAGCCTACTAGCTAGAGTACAAATGTTAAAAATGACAAATCTAGAGTAAAAAATTTTAAAATAAAGAAAAATTAATAGATTCATTCTTATATTCAAAGAAAAGATTATCTCTGTGTTATATTTAGTGGCATAAATTGGGCAGTTTAGGTTACACATTAGGGTTTTGATTTTTGTTGCATTGATTTCTATTTTTCTGTTTTTGTGTTATCGTCTTCCAGTTTAGGTGCTTACAATAATCCTTGGAGACCTTGTCTATATCAACAAAAACATCCTGTGAAATCAGATAGAACGTGGAAACTCTACACATACAATGACCATAGAGGAACCCCCATAGTTCTTCTGTCTAAGGTTGTTATGAGTGCTTTTGGGAATCGCAGGATTCATCTTTAGACTTTATTCATAATGTTTACATTGTTATTTTTGCTTATTAGGTGCATTTGTATATAAGTATCATTTCTGATAGCAACGTCTATCTCTCTTTCTGCATGAAAAAAAACAGCCCCAAATGGAGCTTGTTGAAACGTGGCTTAGTTATTCTTCAAGGATATTTGTTCAGTTCAATTTTTGTTAAAATATCTTGAACAGATTGAGCTATACACAGTTTTCAAATTTGAAAATCTGCAATTGGAAAGCATTGGTGAATTTGCAAACTTGTCTTTGTTAAAATGGAGAAATGTACTGTGTGACTTTGGCCATGAACTGTTTCAATTTTACCTTGACAGCAGTTATTTTATATATTCTTGTTCACATCTAATAGCCACAACTGACAGCAAACAGATCCCCAATATAAGTTAAAGAAACACTAAACAGACTGCGTGTCCAGGTAGGACTGATTGAATGGGCATGACACTGCCAATCCTCCATCAGCAAGTCCAGCTAGGAAATGTGGAAACTTTTGCATGTACAGTAATCCCTTGCTATATCGCGCTTCGCCTTTCGCTGCTTCACTCCATCGCGAATTTTATATGTAAGCATATTTAAATATATATTGCGGATTTTTTGCTGGTTCGCGGATTTCTGCGGACAATGTGTCTTTTAATTTCTGGTACATGCTTCCTCAGTTGGTTTGCCCAGTTGATTTCATACAAGGGACGCTATTGGCAGATGGCTGAGAAGCTACCCAACTTACTTTTCGCTCTCTCTCTCTTGCGCTGACTTTCTCTGATCCTGACATAGGGGGATTGAGTAGGGGGGCTGTTCGCACACCTTAGTAATACGGACGCTCGTCTAAAAATGCTGAAAGATTATCTTCACATTGCTACCTTCTGTGCAGCTGCTTCCTGAAGTGACATGCTGCACGGTGCTTCGCATACTTAAAAGCTCGAAGGGCACGTATTGATTTTTGATTGAAAAACAAACTCTGTCTCTCTCTCTCTCTCTCTCTCTTTCTCTGCTCCTGACGGAGGGGGTGTGAGCTGCCGCCTTGAACAGCTTTGTGCCGCGGTGCTTCCCATACTTAAAAGCCAAACAGCCCTATTGATTTGTTTGCTTTTCTCTGTCTCTCTCTGACATTGTCTGCTCCTGATGCGCACTCCTTTGAAGAGGAAGATATGTTTGCATTCTTTTAATTGTGAGACGGAACTGTCATCTCTGTCTTGTCATGGAGCACAGTTTAAACTTTTGAAAAAGAGACAAATGTTTGTTTGCAGTGTTTGAATAACGTTCCTGTCTCTCTACAACCTCCTGTGTTTCTGCGCAAATCTGTGACCCAAGCATGACAATATAAAAATAACCATATAAACATATGGTTTCTACTTCGCGGATTTTCTTATTTCGCGGGTGGCTCTGGAACGCAACCCCCGCGATGGAGGAGGGATTACTGTATCCCAAATGCTTTAAGCCGTAACAGGCAAGTAAAATGACTTTACTATTAATTTAAGTACAAAATAGAACCAGGGAGAACAATGAGTTACTTAGATATGAATGAGTTACCCTCTGGAATTTAACCTGATTTGCAATAAGCAAAATAAACATTTGTTTAGTACTAAACCAATCTTAGACCTCCATTATCTGCAGATTATAATGATTCACTATTTCACTGTCAGTATAAATTACTAGTCTGAACAAATGTTCCAGTGACAGGGACAGTCCCATTGCAGGCTATCTGTCCTGATAAATAACTAAAATATATCAAAATATTCTAACAGGCTGCCCATCTAATAAAACATTGCTCTGCCTAAACAAATATCCTCACAATATATTTATACCAGTGCATACAAAACCCCAAGGGGTCCCCCTATACCGCAGCGCCACCCTGCTTAATTCAATGTATTATGCATATAATAGCATAGTAAGGTCTCTGACAGGGAAAGCTTAATTAAGAAGTCATGTTAAATTTAAACAGCATCACAAAGACAATCAAGGAGGAAACCCACGCAGACATGGGGAGAACATGCAAACTCCACACAGGGAGAACCCGGGAAGAGAACCCAGGTCTCCTTACTGCGAGGCAGCAGCGCTACCACTGTGCCACCATGCCGTACCATCATTGTGTCACATTCATATGATTTTCTTAATAGTCACTCGCTCTAATAAAGTTGTCATTTATTTGGTAACATTTGACAAAACTGAACAGCTTTGCAAGTCCCATTTCATGCAAAATAATAACAGCAAGACATCATCAAGCAAAGAGAATAAATTACAAAGTTATGTTAATTGCAGATTGTCATTGTGTGTTTATGTGTGTGTGTGAGTAAGAGTGGTCCCATCTGGTGAGATAACCTTTGGCCCCAACAATCCTAAAATGGATTAGAAACTACCTACTGAATTCTATCCATTGAGATGTACACTGCCTACATAGCCTTCAAGCGCACCTGAGTGTTACGCCATGCGTACATTTGTAATTATTTTAATTATTTCATGATCTTGCTGTGTCATCATTTTGCTTTTACTTTTCCACCTTAAATTTTCATGCTTTTTTATATGCAAAAATGAAGGAGCAGAGGCCTCATGTATGAATGGCGTGTACACACAAAAATGTTGCGTACATCTGTTTCCACGTTCACTTCGAGATGTATAAAACCTAAACTTGGTGTAAGGCCATGTACATTTTCACAGCAGCCTCACACTATGCATAAGTCCTTTTCTGCTCGGTTTTTCAAACAGGAGGCACCAATCACTGCCACTGTTTTTGTGTCATTTCCCTTCTTTTTCATATTTGCACCAGTATTATCAAATACATCAACATTAATTGTATATCATTTACAAGTTTAATTCACTTTGTTGTAATCATTCTGTAACAAAATAACAAAGCACGGAATGGCCAAACTATTCCAACTACCATCTCTGCTTTAGCATTGTTAGAAGACATCGCAAATGGAAGAATTAGCATGTCTTAACACATGATGATGACAGGCTTCTAAGTCAATTTCAATTTCCAAGAGCTATCCTCTTGGAGCTGTGTTCTGTGTTCTGAAATGGTGCCAGCTTTACAAAGGCAGACTTTGAGGAGTTGTGTTGCAGTTGCAGGTGTTTTTTCCAACTAGTACGGCAAAAGGCAAGCAGTCACCTCAAAGAGCCATGTAAAGACCAGAGAATCAGTCTGTGGTGGCGCTTGGTGTCAAAGCTACACTATAAAGGGGCCTTCAGAGAATGAATTTGCTTATGTAAATATAAAGCATTTCCACTCTATTAATGTGTTGCTGTATAGTGCACAGAAAGTGTGTTGTATTTTGCAAGCATGTAGCATTCCGCATAATGTGGCACACAATCACGGCTTGCTCGTAGTTGAAGAGATACGGTATGATGAACCTGACCCTGACCCACCTAATGATCAGCCAAATTGGACAGCGTTACAGCTTTGTTTGAATGTAGTTAGCAGAATGTAAAAACCAGTAATCGGATGCAGTCTTTATTTTTTAACCAATTCATTTAATTTGTGGTCAGTATCACATAGTACAGCCCTTATATTCCTTAGTTCATTGGCCACATCTCTTACAACATGCATTTTCTGACTCCAGAACAGCATCTGTCAGCACATACAACCAGATGATCGCCTGGCAGTTTCTGAGACAGAAGTGTGTGAGCAGCCAGAGCCCAAATATGTGCAGCAGCACCATCACCTCATGGATTTGTGTCCTCAGCACGGGGTTCAGCGTTTGTAATATTGTCTGAAACAGAATAATCAGGCGGTGGGCTGCAAATTGACTTCTCACAGCAACTTTGACATCTGAGCACCTTTTTATTTTGGGCACTGTGTGACTTTCTGAAGATGAACGTTCGAGTGTCTCTGCCACTCTGTATCACTCCATCAATTTCCTTTTGTTGCTTATACCTCTGCCAACATGGCTTTTGCCCTTGTCCTTTAACAAAACACTGAATGGAATGGGTTATTTACTGTATATACTCATGTGTAAGTTGGGTCTTGAAACTCGAAAAATCGATCATAAAATCAGACCCCCCCATTCAAAAATGCGATACTTTCATTTTTTTTAATCTTCTTCTTGCCTCCTCCAATCTTGCACCAGTTTCTCAGACGCATCAAATTTTGTTACAGCAGTGCAGTTACCAATTTCTTTCACTACTTCAATGATGTTTAATTTAAAACCAGCTTCATATTTTCTTGTGATTAAATGCTCCATCATAGATAAGGGATGCTCTTACGATAGAGGTGTATGAGGGTGTGAGATACAAAAAACACAAAACAGTGCAAACATTGTCTTTGGAATAGTTCGTGTAGGCACAATACATAGAAAAAAAAAGGCAATGTGTTCTGTGGTTATTCTCTCAGGTGAGCGTTAGCATATCATAATAGCGTAAGTTTTGAGCATTTCACTTGTATGACCGACATTATAAAATGGCAGAAATTATACAGTAAAATCAAGCCCCAACTTATCTGGGGGAGAGCTTATCTGCGAGTATATACGGTATATTAATTTGCATATTCAAATATGCTAAATTCTGGGAGGAGTCGGGGTGGGGCTGAAGGTGCATGCATGTGCATTAAATTTTGCGTTAATTGGGGTTTCTAAAGGGGAAGTGCATGGAACTTTGCTTATGCACAGTTTTATGCATCTGGATTTTTTTGTGTGTACGCAAATTTCCAGTTTAGTTTGTATGCCATGTTTTAGTGTGAATTCTACACATGGCTTTATACATGAGGCCCCAGGCCAATTGAAGTCTAAACATGCATAGATATGTTAACGGAAAAGCAACAAAACCCAAATATTAAACAAAATTTAAAGGCTAAAATGACTGAGCAAATGTAATAGCTACATAGCTAACAGACAAATTTCCTTAACAAATAATAAATGCTAAGCAACAAAGGTTTTCTGGTTCTAGATCAAGTTTGGATTATGTGTTATAGGCAGCCATCTTAATTAGGTGGGGAATGATGACATAACGTGTCAACTAGCCTAGCAAAAATAAAAAATAAGATGGACACAAAATGATAATGGCATACCAAAGCCAAGAAACAAAATCGTGTTGCCAGAATAATGATTAAAAGTAACGAATAATTGGAAAAAAGAAAATTTCTGTACAAAACTGATGCATAGTAGAAAAATTATCAAAATAATGGCAGCCACAGCAACAAAGTTCACATACGGCCACTGGACTGTCCGGCATCATGAAGTGATTATAAAAAATGCCAACATGTTCTGACTACCATTGAAAGTTTGGACTGCTAATAATTTTTGGAGAGTTTTGTTTCTTGCTTGATCAGTTTTTTTATTCTAAAGACCATTTACTTTTTTGTTTGTTTTATTTTGGATTCAAGTTATCTTGTTGCAGATTTAACTTCTTACTTTTCCCAAAAAGGAAGACCTGCACCTTGACTAAATTTATCCTTTGCATGCTGTTATTCCCACCCGATCATATCAAAAACACACTCACAAATTTAATACATAAAGAGGAAATTTTAATTATTGCCAGTCTGACTAACATGAAGTAAATTCTGTGTATGCCTTCAGAATTCTTTTACGACTGCGGTTAAAGCAGCTAACGCAGCTATCTCTCTGCTCATCTCACATGATTTTACCTCTAAGGAGTTAATGGAGGTGGAGAGTATAGAAATGAGCAAACAAAATGTGAGCCAGGATAATGAATGACAATGTGATTCATTTTTAAAAGGTAGCATTTTATAAGAATGAAGTATCTGCATTTCACATTTGTCAGAGACAAATTTCCAGAATTGCTGCTGCATTTTGTTGAATTGCTATCCATATTTCAATGCAACTGTATCTGCTGACAGTTTTTTTCCATTTTTGAAAATTATCCAGAACTGCTTTGCTCGAGGCTTGGTGATGCACGTCTGTTGTGGATCATGAAAGACACATCTTCACAGCTGTTGGCCTCACATTCAAGATATATGTGAGATGGAAATGATACCAAATTTAAGTGTTTTAGAGGTAAGAAATGTAATTTGAGCACTCTTTAAATGATTTTGAATGTGCAATTAAGACAGGGTTCATCCTTGGGGCCGAACCTTTACCTGGGATTGAATTCCAGTTCTCTTGTTCATTGCTTTGCTATAGACCAGAAAGAAAATCCACCTAATAGCTAAACTAAATAAGATTTTCAGTAGCCTGAGTGCATAACATTATTATTGGCTGTGGGAGATGATACTGATGTTGCTCCATGGCAGGCTTGAACTTTGAACAATGTTAGATACTCTTCACTTAAACTAACTAACCTTGGTGAAGAGTATTACCACTTCTGACACAAGTTCGGATCTTGAGATTCTTCTCAGTTTCTTGATATTCACATCTTCTATAACTCTGTGAAGGCCAGTGCAATTTTTTACACTGGGGTGATAACATCACTACAAGAGAGGCAAATCGAATCAACAAGCTCATTAAAAGGGCAGCCTCAGTTACGGAGCACACTCTGAAACCCCAGGAGGTCAGAGCATAGCTGGGAATTAAAGCAAAACTGAGTGTCATTATGAACAATAGTGTACATCCTCTCCCTGACACACTAATACTGATGACTTTCAGCCAACAAATCATTCAGCAGAAGTGTGTCAAGAAACACTACGGGGGCTCCTTTATTCCAACAGCAACATGTCTGCATAATGTCTCACTGGGACTGTGACTGCCAAGTCAGAACTTTTGTATCTTTTCAATTTTCTTGGTTTATATTATGACACATTGTGTTATTTTGTGTGTATATTTATTTATATATTTAGTTTTCTACCTTTTTATGTATTTATTGAAAGAGGTTCTTTAAAAATCCAAATTTCGTCCTGAGGACAAATATCTATCTATCTATCTATCTATCTATCTATCTATCTATCTATCTATCTATCTATCTATCTATCTATCTATCTATCTATCTATCTATGCACGCATTAAGTTCAGATCCCTGATGCTTGCCTGCAGAGTAGCCAATGGGTCAGCACTTGAGTATACGGAGACATTGGTGAAGTGCTATACTCCCTCTCGCTCATTTAGGTCTGTCAGGGGACAGTGTCTAGTGATGCCGCCTCTACATGGCATCAAGTCTCAGATTCTTTTCCTGTGTAGTTCCTAGTTGGTGGAACGGGCTGTCCAACTCCATCCGTACTGTTGAATCCCTTAATGTATTTAAGAAGCGATTGACGCCCCATCTCTTCTGTGAATATCTGTTGAACTGATGAAAAAAAAACAACAACTTTGCTCTGTGGTATTTTGCTCCCCTCCTGACATACAGACAACCACCATACCTCCAGCAACTAATTGTCCAAAGCTCCATGAATGAACCAACAGATAATGGTACATCTCCCTACCTACAGAAAAGATGTAAAACGTATGCTCACATTTATAATGTAGATCACGCGGTTATACCACACTGCTGACAAGAACTTCACATAAAGGGATCGTTCTCCTGCAGATCATCTAATGTTGTCTACCTACTTCTGAGTATGAAATGTCCCGACACTGAACTCTGTTTGGGAGAAACTGGACAAACACTCTGCCAAAGAACAAACTGCACAGGTTCCACATTAATAAACCTGGCAATAGGGATATTCCTGTAGGAGCTCACTTCAGCATGTATGGACACTGTGAGCAGAACTTTAAAGTCACAGTGCTTATGGGCAACTTCAAGACACAACAAGAGAGAAAAGAATGGGAAATTAAACTGATACTAAAATTTAACACATTTAAACATGGTTTAAATAGAGACAAGAATTTTATGACAAGATCATGAGGATTATTTACATCTCTCTGACTGATCCACATTGTATGGAAACTCATCAAAACATTTCAAAAGGTTCTGCTGGACAGTTATCTTATCAAAAGATCTTGAGTATACATCATTCTCCTCTCCTGCTAAATGAATCTTAGGCTGGTGGGGGGATCTGTTAATTTTTTTACAGTGGAGATTGTAGGCAAAGGTTTTAAGTGTTCCACTGTGATCTGTAAGGGTTATTCATATGCATAATTTTATTTACAAATAGCCTTCCCCCGCGGCTCTGCCCACATAGGAGTGAAACCTTAAAAATCAATAAACAAACGGGTATTGCTAGCTAAGAGGAGGCAAGTTAGGCTCCAAAACATGTTAATAGGTAGACCAACTTGAACGGAGGCTGGTGCGTGAGTGAGGAGGGCCCCACCTGGCTCCCTACTCCTGATGTCACGCTTCCCCCTCCCCTTAGCCCGCAGCCTCTGTCTCGGATTAGCGTAAATAAATCGCTCCTGCAAGCTAACTATGATACTTGGCGCGATGAAAGAAGTTGCAAAAATCAACCGGAATGTTCAAGCAAATTACAGACAAAAACCTGATGTAAATCCATTAAGTAGTTCTGTCGTGAAAAGCGGACAGACATACAGACAGACAGACGTTGGATTTTATATATTTAGAGATGAGAATCTAAATGACAGGGTGAATATGACATGGGAGACGTGATGAGTCAAGTGTTACATAGTGCTGATGTGCCCTATTTGGTAATTATCAGTATTATGGCCAGTGTCACCAGGGTCACTATCAGCTATTTCAGGGCTTCCCAAATTAATATTGCCAAGCAAGCTGGCTGATGGGGTGGAGACAGATTCCTGCCAATCAACAAAACATTAAGGCCAGTCATTCAGCGAAGACCCACTTAAAGGTTTTCCTTGCTGTCTCTGTCCCAGTGTCTGTATAAATGCAGGGAATTCCCGTTTCTCTGTTACATGTTGCATATTGTAATCTGTTCAGTTAGCCAATAAAAAGTGTCATTCTGTTTGACTTCTCATAATATTATTTAAAAAATTGTTAATTTGCTTAATTTCATACACCATTGGTCACATCTGAGTATCTGAGATGTTACAGTGGTGGAAGCCTCTCAAACCTGAGATTAACTAGAGAATAATGGGAGGAATTTTAGCCTCTGTGAATTGACAATGCGTGTGTTTAGGGCAGAAAAATTAGGCTACAAAAAACACAGAT